>NC_090442.1:259660108-259972934 GCF_031143425.1 Pleurodeles waltl
CAGTTTCGTGCCAGAGCAGGGGCTGGGGGATCCCTGAACCGGTGTAGACTGGCTTATGCAAGGAGGGCACCATCTGTGCCCTTCAAAGCATTTCCAGAGGCTGGGGGAGGCTACTCCTCCCCAGCCCTCAACATCTATTTGCAAAGGGAGAGGGTATAACACCCTCTCTCAGAGGAAATCCTTTGTTCTGCCTTCCTGGGACTGGGCTGCCCATACCCCAGGAGGGCAGAAGCCTGTCTGTGGGTTGGCAGCAGCAGTAGCTGCAGTGAAAACCCCAGAGAGCTGGTTTGGCAGTACCCGGGGTCCATGCTGGAGCCCTGGGGATGCATGGGATTGGCACCCCAATACCAGATTTGGCATGGGGGAACAATTCCATGATCTTAGACATGTTACATGGCCATATTCGGAGTTACCATTGTGAAGCTACATATAGGTATTGACCTATATGTAGTGCACGCGTGTAATGGTGTCCCCGCACTCACAAAGTCTGGGGAAATTGCCCTCAACTATGTGGGAGCATCTTGGCTAGTGCCAGGGTACCCTCACACTTAGTAACTTTGCACCTAACCTTCACTCAGTGAGGATTAGACATATAGGTGACTTATAAGTTACTTAAGTGCAGTGTAAAATGGCTGTGAAATAACGTGGACGTTATTTCAGTCGGGCTGCAGTGGCAGTCCTGTGTAAGAATTGTCTGAGCTCCCTATGGGTGGCAAAAGAAATGCTGCAGCCCATAGGGATCTCCTGGAACCCCAATACCCTGGGTACATAGGTACCATATACTAGGGAATTATAAGGGTGTTCCAGTGTGCCAATCAGAATTGGTAAAAATGGTCACTAGCCTACAGTGACAATTTTAAAAGCAGAGAGAGCATAAGCACTGAGGTTTTGGTTAGCAGAGCCTCAGTGACACAGTTAGGCACCACACAGGGAACACAAACTATGAGCACTGGGGTCCTGGCTAGCAGGATCCCAGTGAGACATATAAAACACACTGACAAATAGGGTTTTCACTATGAGCACTGGGGTCCTGGCTAGCAGGATCCCAGTGAGACAGTAAAAACACCCTGACATATACTCACAAACAGGCCAAAAGTGGGGGGAACAAGGCTAGAAAGAGGCTACCTTCCTACACGATGCAGGTTCCATTGGGCTTTTTTTACCTGCATCTCCAGTTTCTGCCCACCTGAGCAGGAATAAGGAGGATATCATACCCCTGCCATGATGGTGAACTGGGCTGTATTTGGAACCAGTGTTCAGTATTCCTGAAGCATTTCATTCACTGCACAAAACATTGCCAGTACAGGAAGATAGATTATCCATTGAACAGACACAATTACCTCTATCTCATTGTGTTTAATCCTCAAGTATTCTGAGGAGGGTGCGATCAGTGTCCTTATCCTTCTGCCCCCACAAAGGCTAGCTAACTGCTTTCGTCTTATTAGAGAAACCTGCTGGCCCTCTTGGTGCAAGCCTGACCCTCATCAGAAGCACAATCTGGTAAGGTGGTGTAGCATGGGGGGAATGGTGGCACAGATGTGATTTACCAGATTTGTTTTAACTTGATATTTCAATGTCTCTTTCTCTTTTTTCATTTCCTGACATATTTTGAATTTTCATATGGAAAACCTGTGGAGAACTTTAGGTAAGGTAACTGAGGTAAAATGCTACACAACAATAAGGCAGATGAACACCTTTATTAAATGCGACCAAGCGTTCTATGTCCTAATCAAGAAACCAAAGATGAATCCTGGTAGAAGAAGACCTGTAAAGAAAGGAGACCAAGTCCAGGTCACGTTGGAGAGTCCGGATGTGGCAGGAGCCACTACCCAACCGTCTGTGGATGCAGGACCAGGTCGACGGTGGATGAAGACGGTCAGCAGTGCAGCACCAGAGCAGCAGAAGAGTTCCTGAAGTGATGCAGTTGATTTCCCACGTCAGAAGGAGAGTTGCAGTTGGTCAGTGGTGTGGAAAAACTAGCAACAAGCCTTGGCAAAGGCAAGAGTTTTGGATGAAAAAATGCAGAGCTACCCGGGACCAGCAAGATCCAGGGGGGGCTCAACCCACAGAGGGGAGTCTCACATGACACTCAGCAGTGAGGTGAGTCACAGGAAGAGGAGGCAGCCCCCACAGGTAACACACAAGCAGGAAGCACAAGAGTCACAGTGAGGCCCACGCAGCACACCGAGAAAGGAGTCCCACGTTGCTGGAGAAGGCTGTGCCTCACAGGGAAGAGTGCTGAGTTCTGGGGCTACACAGAGCCTGAAGATCCCTTGGAGGAGATGCCAACAAGCCTTGGTAGCTGGTAGCATGGGGGTACTGTCCTGCGTGGAAAGGCAAGGGCTTACTGTCTCCCAAGTTGGACAGTGCGTAGAGAGGACCAAGGGGACCACTCCAGACCACCACCCATGATGCAGGATCCACACAGCTTTGGAGGAGAGGAGATCCACGCAGCCGGTCATCATTGCAGTTGGTGCCTGCGGATGCAGGGAGGTGACTCCTTCACTCAAAGGAGGATTCCTTCTTGCTTCTTGTGCAGACTGAAGATTTGTCACCCTCAGACGATGCGCAGCTAGGGAAATGTTTCAGTTGCTGGAAGGAGCAGGACAAACAATGTTGCAGCGCAGAGTCATCGCTGTAGTTGCAGACTGTCGGTTCCTGGAGAGTCCAGTTGCAGTTCCAGTGGTAAGAAGGTGAAGTAAACGATGCAGAGGAGTGCTGCTGGAATCTTGCACGTCGAATCTGAGAACCCACCCAAAAGGGAGACTCTAAATATCCCAGGAAGGGGGATTGGTCAACTAGCAAGGTGGCCACCTATCAAGAGGGGGCTGTGATGTCACCTGTCTGTCCTGGCCACTCAGATGCTCCCAGAGGCCTCTGCCCATCTGGATTCAAGATGGCAGAATCAACTGGCCACCTGGAGGAGCTCTGGGTACCACCCCTGCGGTGGTGATGGACAGGGGAGTGGTCACTTCCCTTTCCATTGTCCAGTTTTGCACTAGAGCAGGGACCAGGGGTCCCTGGACTGGTGCAAACTGATTTATGCAAGGAGGGCACCAAATGTGCCCTTCAAAGCATACCGGTGGCTTCGGGAGGCTACCCCTCCCAAGCTATGTAACACCTATTTCCAAAGGGACAGGGTGTTGCCTCCCACTCCCAAAGAAAATCCTTTGTTCTGCTTTCCTGGGCTTGAGCTGGTCAAGCAGCAGGAGGGCAGAAACCTGTCTGTAGGATGGCAGGAGCGCAGGTCGCCCTGGATAGCCCTGCAAACTATTAGGAGCAAATCTGGGGGTCCTCTAAGGAGGCCCCAGAGTGCATGGAATCATACAACCAATACTGGTAACAGAATTGGGGTCTGATTCCAACATGTTTGATACCAAACATGCCCAGATTCGGAGCTATCATTATGTAGATAGTGACCTGTGTCCAGTACACGGATAAAATGGCTTCCCCACACTGACAAAGTCCAGAAAAATGGAGCTGGAGTTCATAGGGGCACCTCTGCTCATGCACGGGTGCCCTCGCACACAGGTACTTGCACCCTGTCCTCTGGGCTAGGAGGGCCTGCCATAGGGGTGACTTACAGTGACCTGGTGCATTGACCTTTTCACGCGGGCTGCAATTGCAGGCCTGCAGACACATTTTGCATGGGTCCCATGGGTGGCATAATACATGCTGCAACCCATGGGGAACCCCTGGTCCCCCAGTGCCCTGGTTACCTAGGTTCCATATACTAGAGACTTACTTGGGGCCACCAGGATGCCAATTGTGGGGTGCACAAGGTCAGGAACAACCAAATTTAGAGGGAGAGAGAACAGTCATTGGGGTCCCCGTTAGCAAGATCACAGTGAGCACAGTCAAAACATGTTGACATCAGGCAAAAAGTGGGGGTAACCATTCAAAAAAGAGGGTACTTTCCTACACAATCCCCCAACCCCAAACGAAGGACAATAAGGCTAACCTTGTCCAGTTGAGCCTTCATAGTCTAAGTGGAAATATTTGGAGAATCCACCTGCATTGGAATGGTTACTCCTAGGTCTATGGTCCACTGTATAGTCCATTCCCTGTAGGGACATGGACCACCTCAAAAGTTTGGGATTTTCACCCTTCATCTGTTTTAACCATATGAGGGGCTTGTGGTCTGTCTGAACAAGGAAGTAAGTGCCAAACAAGTATGGCCTCAATTTCTTCAAAGCCCAGACCACAGCAAAGGCCCCCCTCTCAATGGCTGACCAATGCTTTTCTCTGGGGGTCAACCTTCTGCTAATGAAAGCTACAGGCCAGCTTCATTCAGCTGAGATAGTACTACCTCAGAAGCATCCGTCTGCACAATAAATTGCTTGGAGTAGTCAGGGCTTCTTAAAATAGGAGCTGAGCACATAGCCTGTTTAAGGTCATCAAAAGCTTTTTGGCACATAGTTGTCCACAGAACTTTCTTGGGCATCTTTTTAGAGATGAGGTCATCAAGAGGGGCTACAAAGGAGCCATAGTTCTTAATGAACCTCCTGTAATACCCTGTCAGGCCTAGGAAGGCTCTGACTTGGGTTTGTGTGGTAGGGACAGTCCAAGACAAAATTGATTTGATCTTGCCCTGCAGTGGTTGAATCTGGCCCTCACCTACTAGGTGGCCCAGATAAACCACTTTTCCTTGCCCTATCTGGCACTTTGAGGCCTTGATAGTGAGGCCTGCGTTTTGAAGGGCCTCCTATAAATTCCCCAGGTGGACAAGGTGGTTGTCCCAGGTGGAGCTAAAGAAAGCTATATCATCTAGATAAGTAGCACTGAAGCTTTCCAGGCCTTGGACAACTTTATTCACCAATCTCTGGAATGTGGCAGGTGCATTCTTCAATCCAAAGGGCATCACTGTGAAGTGAAAGTGCCCACTAAGAGTTGAGAATGCAGTTTTAGGCTTAGCATCTTCTGATAACTTGATCTTTTAGTAGCCAGCAGTCAGATCTAAAGTGCTCAGATACTTGGAAGAGGCCAGTGTATCAATGAGCTCATCTGCTCTAGGGATAGGATGAGCATCTGTCTTAGTTACTGTGTTAAGACCCCTGTAGTCTACACAAAACCTCATCTCCTTTTTACAATTTTGTGAGTGGGGTTTTGGGACAAGTACTACAGGACTAGCCCAAGAGCTGTCAGAGGGCTCAATTACTCCTAGGTCTAGCATCTTCTGAAGATTGCTGATTTACGGCCAGATTTAAAAGAAAATAATGGTGCGCCAAATTTGGCAGTGCCGCGCATCGTCATTTTCAAAACGCAGGGATGCGTTGTATTTACTGGAATACGGCGCACCCCTCTGTTTCCCATGCACCGGTGCTCAATTTGATGCTGAGTGCCAACGCAGCCATCCTTACGTCACAGTGCAAGGATGGGTGCGTTGCAAGGGAGATGTATTTTGTGCAGGAAGGAACACCTTCCTGCTCAAAAACAATCTTAAATGGCAGAATGCTGCACACATAGAAAGAGCAAAGAACGAGGAGAAATGAATGCATTTTTCCTCATTGCTCCATGCTAACGCCACCCGTGAAGTGGCATTAGATTTTGGCGCTGCCTCAGCTTTACGAAAACTCATATATCTGGGGCAGCGTCAAAATGCAATGAGTGTTGCTATAGAACACCCACAGCAACGCCCATTGTATGCCCCTTCCACGCAAAGTGCTGCATGTGAAGGGGCCGTATTTGCAAAGTGGCTTAAGGCCACCTTGTAAATGCAGTGAAGGGCAATGCGCCACCGGAGCGTCACAAAAAGTGATGCTCCAGTGGCGATAGGGCCTTTTAAATCTGGCCCTTAGTTTTCCCAATTTCTAAATGCCCCTCATGGCACAGTGAGGTGATGTTTTTCCTCAAAGCGGAAGGTGGAATAATGTTTTCCCCTAACAAGAAATCCTTCAATGATAGCCAAATGACCATACCTCAAACTCCTCACCAACACTTTCAAGGCACTACATAACACTGGGCCAGCATACCTCAACAATTGCATCTCCTTTCCCAACCCTCCCAGGAACCTCCATTTATCTGGACTCCTATTTGCACAAAACCAGATCCGCCGGTCAAGCCTTCTCCTACATTGCTCCTAAAGCATGGAATGACCTGCTGCTACATAAAAGAGTCTACTCCTCACTTCCTGAATTCCACAAGAAGCTGAAGACCTGACTTTTCGAGTAGCCCCATTAGGCCCTAGATGTGGACTGATTTACACTTGTTCAGCACCAGAATACCCGCCCGGATTATATTGCAATCTTACAAATCTGCATAACGTAGCACAACATAACATAACATTAACCAAATGCAGCCATTAACACATGCAGTTTTACAGCATGTGTCTGATCCATTACACCCCTGATTATCAGATCAAAGTTAATAAAAGCATTTTGGTTGCTTGCCCCAGATACTCTGACACTAAAATCAGAAGTTGGATATCTATGCTTTTTAATCCTGTAGCTACTGCTCAAATATTGCCAAGTGATTTTCAGAAATGCTTTTTGCATTATTGATGTCCTCTGCATTATTGACTCCTTCTAGGAAAACATATTTGCTGCACTTAGTTAAAGGTACAATATTGGACTTTGTATTTATCTCTATGCTCCTAACACAATCTGTTATAAAACTAAATTGTAAGTCAGGTCATGCTCTTCTGAATCTATCAAAAAGCTTGCTGAAATCCGCACTCTGGATCACTGCTCATACCCGGCATTGTTCCTCAAATTGAAAAAAAACACATGTACCTCATTAGGTGTATTTATCAGGGAGGGTTAGCATGCCATGCTGTTAGTATTTGATATTCTTCTCTTCACCAAGTTTATTTAGAAATTATTTCATATGAGGAGCTTATAATTAATTTGTTTTTAAGGGATCGCGGGCCTCAGAGTTTGACGGAGGGGGTTACTCTGTCACAAACGTGACAGGTATGGCTATTTTGATTCCATTATTTCCACTGGAAAACGTTATCTGGCGGACAGGATATCCGTCAGTTTTGCAGCGGAGGAACCCCTTACAACAAACTCTAAATCAGGCCCTCAGTTGTAAAGTTCTGAAGACATTTGTGATTAATTATTATATTTGCTCTAGTTTTAAATGGATTTGTTTGATGAAGAACAGGTTTTGATTACGGTTTGTTATTTTGCTCACTTCTGCATCATAAATGAAAAAATACAAATTACCTTTGAAAAAAAACTGCAGCAGGTAAGAATATACCCAAGCTACTCAGAGCCAACAAATGAGCTGCACCTTGCAATGGGTTTTCATTGTATACCGGGTATACAGCAATTCATCTGGTAAAATATGAAGAATTAAAAATAGGTATCAAGGAAACCTTTGTATTTTCAAAATGGGCACAAGATAAGGTGTTGAGAAGCAGTGGTTATTTGCACATCTCTAAATTCCGTGGTTCCCATAATAGCATGTGAATTACAGGGCATTTCTCAAATAGACTTCCCCAGCATTTCCCCCAGTCTCCCGATACAAATGGTACCTTATGTGTGTGGGTAGGCCTAGTGCTCGCAACAGGAGATGCCCCAAAACACAAAGTGAACACATCACATTTTCACAAAGAAAACTGACCTGTCTTTTGCAAAGTGCCTAGCTGTGGATGTTGGCCTCTAGCTCAGCCAGCACCTTGGGAAACCTAGCAAACCTATAAAGTTTTTAAAACTAGACACATAGCGAAATTCAGAATGGGTTGACTTGTGGGTTTCTCACCAGGTTCTGTTACCCAGAATCCTTTGCAAACCTCAAACTTTGGCAAAACAAACACTTTTTCCTCACATTTCGGTGATAGAAAGTTCTGGAATCTGAGTGGAGCCACCAGTTTACTTCCACCCAGCATTCCCCCAAGTCTCCCGATAGAAATGGTACCTCACTTGTGTTGGTAGGGCTAGTGCCCTCGACAGGAAATGCCCCATACCGCAACATGGAGACATCAAGGTGGTCATTACAACCTCAGCGGCCTTTTAAGAAGACCGCCGAGGGACCGCCGTGCGGAAGACCGCCAGTAGTGGCGGTTTGCCGCTCGGCGTATTATGACCGTTGGCTGCCCTCCGTCGTTTTTCCGACGGAGAGCCGCCAACAGTCATACTTGCGGGCGGCGGGGAAGTGGAGGTTGCTTCACCTCCACCGCCACGCCAACAGAACACCGCCGAGCTAATCACGTCCTGTGATTCTGCGCGGCGGTGTTCTGTTGGCGGTGTGGTGTTGGCGGAGCTGCCCCCGTGGCTCCCGTCCCCTCCCGGAGGATCGACGGAACAGGTAAGTCGATCGTCCGTTAAGGGAGGGGGGGTGTTGTGTGTTGTGTGGGTGCATGGGGGTGTGCGTCTGTGTATGTAGGGGGGTGTGCGAGTGCGTGTATGCTTGCGGGGGTGTTGCGTGTTTGGGGAATGTGTGCGTGTCTGTCTGTATGTATGTCTGAATGGATGTGTGCGTGAAGGTGTGAATGTGGGTGTACGTGTCTGAGTGTGTGTGTGGATGTTGGCATGTATGTCGGTGTGTGTGCGTGTATGTGTGTTGGTGGTACCTGCATGCGTGTCGGGTGTGTGTCAGTTATGTTATGTTGGGGGTCGGGTGGGGAGGGGGGCCCTGCCACCTTTAGGGGTGGTGGGGGGTGTAGGGGAGGGAGTCGGGGTGGTGGTGGGGGTGGGAGGTGGGGGAGACCCCTAACAGTGCCAGGGAAGGAATTTCCCTGGCACTGATAGTGCTTACCGCCATGGATTTCATGGCGGTTCCTACCGCTGGAAATCCACGGCGGTAAGCAGGGTCACAATACCGGCGGCGGTATTGTCACGGCTGCCGGGCTGGAGACCCAGGTTTCCAGGCCAGCGGGCGGAACGGGGAAGAGGCGGATGACCATGGCGGTAACCGCCATGGTCATAATACAAAAAAAAAGACCGCCAGCCTGTTGGCGGTCTTACCGCCGCTTTAACACCGTCCGCCAGGGTTGTAATGACCCCCCAAATGTTTACATTGAAAACTGACATGTTTTTGGGAAAGTGCCTAGCTGTGGACTTTGGTCTCTAGCTCAGCCGGCACCTAGGAACACTTACCAAACTTGTGCATTTTTTAAAACTAGACACCTAGGGGAGCCCAGGATGGGGTACCTTGTCTCGCTCTCACCAGGTTCTGTTACCTAGAATCCTTTACAAACCTCAAAATTTGGCAAAAACCCAAGTTTTCCTCACATTTCGGTGATAGAAAGTTCTGGAATCTGAGAGGAGCCACAAATGCCCTTCCACCCAGCATTCCCCCAAGTCTCTCGATAAAAATGGTACCTCACTTGTGTGGGTAGGTCTAGTGCCCACAATAGGAAAGGCCCCAAAAACAACATGTACACATCAAATTCTTCCTAAGAAAACTGACCTGTTTTTGCAAAGTGCGTAGCTGTGGATCTTGGCCTAGAGCTCATCCGGCACCTAGGAAAATCTAGCAAACCTGGACATTTCTGAAAACTAGACACCTAGGGGAACCCAGGATGGGGTAACTTGTGGCGCTCTCACCAGGTCCTGTTACCCAGAATCCTTTGCAAACCTCACAATTTGGCAAAAAAACACGTTTTCCTCCCATTTCGGTGCTGGAATTTGAGGGAAGCCACAAACTTCCTTTTACCCAGCATTCGCCCACATCTATCGATAAAGATTGTACCTCACTTGGACACATCAAAATTATCAATTACAAAACTACCTGTTTTTGCAGGGGGTGCACTTGCGTTTTTGGTCCTGGGTTCAGCATCCATCTAGGGAAACCTACCAAACCCAGACATTTCTGAAAACTAGACACCTGAGGGAGTCCAGGGAGGTGTGACTTGTGTGGATCCCCACTGGTTTCTTCTCCAGAATCCTCAGCAAACCTCAAATTTAGATTACAAAATCACATTTTCCCCACATTTCTGTGTGGAATCACCACACCAACACAAATTTCCTACCACCCAATATTCCCCTCAGTCTCCCGATAAAAATGATACCTCACTTGTGAAGGTGGGTCAAGTGCCAGTAACAGGGAAGAGCCAATAACATGTCAAAATTGAGAGGGAACCAAAGCTGGTCCAAAAGGGCAGTTTAGTAAAAAAAACATTTTTAGGCTGAATTTTTATTGGTATAGATGTGACAATGCTGGGTGGCAGGAATTTTCTGGATTCTTGCAGATTCTGGAAGGTTCCATCACAAAAATGTGGGAACAATGTGTGATTTCAAGCAAAGTTGGAGATTTGCAGGGCATTGTGGGTAAGAAAATGGTGCGGGTGCATGTGAAGCACACCACCCTGGACTCACCCAGATGTTTAGTTTTCAGATGTGTCTAGGTCTTGCAGATTTTAATACATGGCAGCTTCCTAAAGTCCAAAAAGTGCAGCACTCACCATTCCAAGTGGGATGATTTTGAGAGTTAGCCAAACTCTCATGGCCCAAATGTAAAACCCCAAATAATCAAATGGCATCTTGCTTGGCATTGGGATTAGATCTTTTAGTGTGCGGGGGGAGAGCTGAAAGACTGTTACCCCCTTCAGTTGGGGTGGATGCATAACCATTCCCATACTGGTTGGTAGCCACCACCCCCCTATTTTTTTTTTAATTCCCTGGCATCTAGTAGGCTTTCTGCCTCCCCCCCCCCGGGGGAGTGGATCGGGGATAATTGCCCCATCTACCCACCGGTGGGTAGAACAACTTTGTCCCCATTTTTAAACAAAAATTCTTCATTGGTGTCTAGTGGGCTTTCTGCCCCCTTGGGGGCAGATGGGCCATACAAAGATGGGCTGATCAGCCCCCGGGGGGGCAGAAATGGCAAACAGTAATGTGCCACCATGGGGAGCGACCCTTGCCCAAGGGGCTGCCCCCAAACAAAACGCACACACACACACCAATCCCTGGTGCCTAGGTGGCTTCTGCCCCCTTTTGGGGCAGATGGGCCTAAACAAAATAAGCCAATTGGCCAACAGTTGTGTGTCCCTTTTGGGGAGCGACCCTTGCCCAAGGGGTTGCCCCCACTCAAATGAAAATAAAAACTCCCTGGCGTCTTTGTGGTTTCTGCCCAGTTGGGGGCAGTTGGGCCTAAAAATAAAAGGCCAATCTGCCCCAGATGGACAGAAATGGCCAAGAGTTATGTGCCCCCCCTTTGGGGGAAAACCCTTGCCCAAGGGGCTGCCCCCCCAAAAAAAAACTGATAACAAAACAATCCCTGGTGCCTTAGTGTATTCTGGGGGCAGATGGGCCTAAAAATAATAGGCTGATCTGCCCCCAAGGGGGAGGGGAGAAATGTCCAAGAGTTATTTGCCCTCTTTAGGGGATAACCAGTGCCCAAGGGGGCACCCCCTCACACACATAAAACACAAACACATCTCTGGCGCCTAGTGGGTTTCGACCTCTCCGGGGGCCAGATCGGCCGAAAACATGGCCGATCTAGCCCCGGGGGTGCTGAAACATACAAAAAACTCTTGCCTTCAGGGCAGCGACCCTTGCCCAAGGGGTGGCTGCCTTAAAACAATTATAAAATAATCCCTGATGACTAGTGGGTTTAGACCCCCGCGGGCTATATCAGCCAAAAAAACAGCCGATCCAGCCCCCAAGCGGGGCCGAAACACAGATTGAAAATTGCCCTAAGGGAGCGACCCTTGCCTATGGAGTCACTCCCCAAGATAAACAAAAATCATCCGTGGTGCCTAATGGGTGGATTCCTCCTACACGCGATCTTGGAGCAGGAATCCATTCAAAATAGGTACAGGGGGGAAGGAAAAACTTTCCTTTCCTCCTGTGTCTGTTCTCCCTCCCAGCAACCTCCAGGAGTAGGACTTACCTAAACAAGTCCTCTCTCCTTGAAGGCGTTGGAAGCAAATGCTTCCAGCGCATCCCTGGCAGCATGTGATGACGTTGGCACGTCATCAGGTCGCCGAACGGGGGGGGTCAGGGGTGGCAGGGGAAGCGCTTCCCCTGCCATCTGTGACCGGGGGATGTGGGTGGGTGGCCCACGGGAGGAGCACTAATCCCTCCTCCCCCGTGGGCTGGGTGCATTACAAGCTGGTCTTGTCCTCGGCACACTGCAACTATGACCGAGGGGTTAAATGGTTATCCTATTGGCTTCGCCAATACTTGTTTGCATTGGCATGTGAATGCATGCTGCAAGACACATGGGCGTGCAAGTCAGACAATCATAGAATGGGTTTGTTATCAAAGAAAGTCCATTCAAAGATGGCTACCATGCATTATGACACATGCGCAAGCACGGAACATGATGTATGATGAGTGCAAATACAGCGTACACATGTATCATGATGCATGCATGTCATGACTGGGCCGCCATTTGCTTTTATATATTTTTTTCATTTATAGTGCTAATGTGGTAGTCGCCCATCTAGGAAAGAGCAATAGAGCACCTGGATAGGGTGGTGTTATTTCTAAAAAAGGATTAAAAGCTGAAATGCAGAGAGACATGGGAAGTAACCTATGAGCTTGTGGGACGGGTGTGGTGTGAACGTGAGGGGGAAGCAGCACACAAGAGAGAGGGCAAGAAAACACATGTGGTCCCCTTGAGTGCTGAAAGTGAAGTAAAACAAGCATTGACAAAGCCAATGGATCTGACCTTGACAGATCAGCAACTTCTTATTATACATATATATTTTTGCCAAAATGTATAAGGGGCATTTAAAATGCAAAAGTAATAAAACAATAAAATACCATCCTTTAAATATGCATTTCTTTGAAAACTTTGGAAAAAATGCAGTGGGTTGTCTTTTAAAAGATTAAATAAAGCTACACTGCACCCTTCACTAACAAACCTCAAGCTTCCACCAAGAGAGTCACTGTATAATGGAGCTGCATTAGGCCCACAAAACTCATCAGAATTTCCTTTGACCTAGTTTCCAAGTCAAGCATTTTGCTTCCTGCAATTCTATCATCAGTCGAGAGATTCCAACCAACACGGCTTATCAGATAACAGAGCTGTAACTGCAGGAATGGAGGCTCCTCAATGGAAGATAAACCCTCCTGCACATCTCCCTTAGAAAACGTACATGGTAACATTCTCGTAGGATTGTTTTAGTTAACAAAAACTGCTAATTAGCTTAATGATGTCACTAAAAATGACACCCCTTTACCTCAAAGAAGAAAATCCATGACATGGAAACCAGCTTAAAGAAAATGAAGGTGTAGCTTCTGGTCTTGATCAATTTATGGGGAATACATGCCAAGGCATAATGAGTGTATTTGTACAGAGAACAACTCACCCGTGAGGGAATCATGGCACTGTTGTTTCGTCAGTAACAACAAAAATTTCCAGAGTGCCTGGGGACCAGAATAGGTAATGTATTTGGCGATGACCCTTGAGGAATGTGTGACCACAGGACAAAGGTGACTACCAGAGTCAGAGTGCCCAAAAGGAGTGTTCCTGCAACCCAAAAAAACCTTGAGTGAATGATGACAGTATGACGCATGTGTTAGTGAGCATGCATAAGTAAAAGAAGATCCTGAAGAAAGCCACTTTGACCCATTCAGTCAATCATATTGGCTGAAACATGTCAACCTGAGATTTAAATGTAGGAGTGCATTATAGCTCCATAAACATCTTGCACTGTTTTTATCTTGACAAAGGGTACCATTAATAAAGCACACTGAGAAGTGGATGCCCTGCAGACAATTTTAACTCACTTTATTTTGTCATGCACTGATGACTTTCTGTGTGCACTGACTACTGAGAACCACCCGCTCCGCTGTAATCAGGTGTTGTAGCACACCCCGGATGCTCTAGGCATCCAGAGTGGACCCCTATGATGAAGCATGCCACCAACTAGGTTGGTGGGTGGAGGGTCTTTTTAAGAACCAAAAAAGAGGTCTCAAGTACAGAGGGACAGATCATAAAGAGATTTTGGTTGGCGACATACTTGCTCTTGTGCTGGTTAGTTTCATCAGCAAAAACATCTGTAGAGTGAGGTTGCTAAAGCATGTGTCAAAGGCACAGGGAATGGAAGGTGAGTGGAAGTCTGATACTTTCCTTCTCTGTGTGTACCCCCAGCATAAACAGGATGGCCATAAAGCTAAGATGACACAAGGCTTCTTATAAGGCTATAAAAATTTGATGATCCTTGTTTTAGCTGCACAAACTGTTTTTAGATTAGGAGTTTTAAAGTGCAAATCAAATGCACAAAGGTTTTGCAATTTCAACTTCAATGTGTGCATTGTTCCTCTCCCCTTTACACTCAGAAGGTTCACTTTCAGATGATAGATGAGAGGAAGTTCTTGGCACCAATAATCTGCTATTGAGGTAGAGCTCTGGAGCCTGTGCCAGTGTCCAACTTGCAGCATAGGCTTCTTTTACTGGATCTGGAACAAAGACAGAAAAGGCAAAATTACATCTTCCCCTGTGGGACAAACTTTGGCACCAATCTTTTTCAGCCAGAAACATGTCATAGCTTAATGTTAACCTTCCCCAGAAGATTACTTTAAAGGGTGTGCTCAATGTCCTCCTCAATTTGAATTTATAATTTGTATATCTTCTCGGGTGGTGAAGCGTACTTGTCTGCTGTTCAACTTCAAAGAAGTCGTTAGTTGCAGCCACCTCCAGAAGCTCTTGAAATTTCTGATGAACTATTGTGACCTCTGCCACGCTGTCTAGCAGAGTCACTGCCCAGATTTTGTTCTTCAGTAATGTTCTCAATATGTGTGGTGTACTTAGCCAAAAGTGCTGCAACTTTCTTCTTTTTAAATTGAGGTTTTTGTTGCAGAGATTTTTCTTCCTTTTTTATTGTGACGTCTGAGGATTGTTGTGAGTCCTGTTATGGTTTCACATACCTGTTGCGGTGCACTGACTGCCCTCCACTCTCGTTTCCCTTGTCGTATGAGTCCTGGAAGAAACAAGAAGGGCGTGTAACAGTATTTCGATATCTGTCAGAAGGCTTTAAATTGTTGCAGTTTCTAAGATAGTATCTTTTCTCAGAGGCCTCCGATTCTGGAGAGTCTCCTCTTTGTTTGACTTTATCTGTATTATTTTTCTGTTTATCCCAGCACTTTTTAGAACCTTCTTGTACTTTCTTCGGATTATCCTTGTCAGAATTGCCTTGAAGCTGTGGCGTACTAGGGCTGGCCCCAGACTGTCCCAACCTATACTAGTTTAGGTCTCAGTGATTATCTTTGGTAGCTCGCATTCCTGATGTGGTGGAGGGACGTCCTGGAGCTGCTGGCGCACTGCCAATGCTGCAGCTTTTGCTTTAGTGTTACTTAATATAATTCAGGAGACTGTGGCAAAATTACCCATAAATTTCATCCCCAAATCCAGGGCAGGGGCTGCCCCAAGTTCATTTTGTATTTGTTTTAACACTCCCAGGAGATTTGCAAGTGTTAGTGTTCCGTGTGCAGTAGTGTAAATTGTAGCGAATACTGTGCCCCAAGTGGCACAGGCCTCTATGGAGTGAACTATTTCAAATGGCAAGCACATTGTGAGAATCCTGTATTTATCTTGGGGTCCCGCATAGGGAAACAATGATTCCAGCTGATTTGTTTTTTGTGCTATCAAAACGAGAATGTCATTGCATTTGGTGGGTAGTTTACCTATTATTGAATGAAAGGTCGCTGGGTGCAGCCAATTGTGGAACAGCTGGAACAGCTCTCGCTGGGACTGGTATTTAGAGTCCGCAACATGAATTGTACTAATCATCTCTATATCCTAACTAAATTATTATATAGTGGGCACAGGTCTGCTGCCTGTACATTTTGTATGTTTGGATGTGGTGTATATGTGGCCAATTCTGGCAATATAGGTCCATCATTACTTGAAGGACCTAACTTGAAATGTTTAATAACGTGTGGAAAGGTGCCTTGAAATCAATTATGATTTTCTTGATATGATAGTGGTATTTATACGTATGCATTACCTCTATATTGCGCAGGTGAATTTGCTAAAATATATGTATGGAACTGAATTGAATTTGCATTTGCTGCAGGAAATGTGACCCATGAATAAAAACTTTCTGTTCTGTACGCATCATGTATCTCCACCACAAATGTAACATCTCTACCCCCTTAGGAAGCCCATGAACTAATAAATGTTTTGTGAGAGAATGTCTCATATTTCTTTGAATTACCACCATTTCGGTCGTGGTTGTGCCATAGTAAAAGGGGAAAAATTTGGAGATAGGAACACCAAATGGGGAATATTTTTAATGTTCAAGCTTGAACACCCTACAGATAATTAGGGGACCTTTGGTATACAAGAGAAAGTTACTCAGGAAATCCTTTAAAACTGTGCCTGACCAACATCGGTAGCACCATGTTGTGTGGTTCTTGTTATGGTAACAAGACTGCAAAGTTTTAGGGTGGCAGCACGATACCATGTGGGTAACTGAGTCAGTCCCACACCATCTAGAAGCTGTCAGCCTGATTCCTGGCTAGCCCACAGTGCCTAACCTGAAGTTAGGAATTAAAAGGGATTTGCAGTAACCTAAACATGACAATCTGACTCCTCAGGGAAGTCATGGTGAACAGATCATACCCCTTTCGTTCAGTTAGAAAGACTCACAAGTGCCAAAGCAGAATGAAATATGCAAGATGGACTTCAATACATTTATTAGAGCAATTGCATCTGATTATAAAAAGTATGGGCTGTGATATTAAGGCAGATGAAACATAAAACATCAATCGTCATTACGAATAAAGTAAAGAGGATAAGCAACCTCACCATCTTTGTGTTGTCCCAAACACCTAAATAATTCCTAAAACCGTCCTATGTCTAAAATCTGAGAGCATAGAGGTGGTAACTCCTCTGCTTATCCCAATCTAAGAGAAGGACCGCAACTCCATACCTGAAAGGAATGGCAATGGTCTGCCTGTTGTCTGGATGGCAATCCTCTCAGTTGGCTGAAGAGTCAGCGCCAGGATCAGTAAAGCTGTCAATGGAATGGTGTAGGTCACAGGGCGGCCATAGCTGGAATGCCCTCTGAACTCCTTAAGCCTATGCGGTGTTCTAAGAATGGGCCTGACATGATAATGGGGGTCATTCTGACCTCGGCGGTAAAAGGCCCTTACCGCCGGTCAGAAGACCGCCATCATACCGCCGCGGCCGCGGTAAACCGCCACGGTCATTCTGACCTCCAACTGCCAAACCGCCGAAAACCCGACATCCATGGAAGGCCGCCTCATCAGCGGGCAGCGGAAAACTGGAGATGTCCAAACCTCCACCGCCACGCCAACACAAACACGCCCATGCCATTACGACCCACGAATCCACGCAGCGGTCTTTCAACCGCGGTATTCCATTGGCGGTACACACCGCCGCGGTCAAAATACACACCCAGCTCCAAAACACAGCCACATTGGACAATTTGAAATACACACACCTGATACACATACAAACACCACTCCCACACATCCAAGCAACTATAAAACACACACCCACATCACCCACAAACCCCCACTACTAGAAGTTCGGAGAGAAGGCGAGAGAGAGAGAGAGAGCACAGCTATCGAAAACCCCAACACACACAGGAACCCAACATCATCAACCACACCACATCTACGCACACAATACCACACACCACCACTCACATCACCACAAACACCACCCCACACCTCATCCACACCACCCCATGGCACCCCAAAGACACCCCAGGTTTTCGGACCAAGAACTCAGGGTCATGGTGGAGGAAATAATAAGGGTAGAGCCCCAGCTCTTCGGCACACAGGTGCAACACACCACAATAGCCAGGAAGGCCGAGCTATGGCAAAGGATCGTCGACAGGGTCAACGCTGTGGGACAGCATCCCAGAAACCGGGAAGACATCCGAAAGCGCTGGAACGACCTACGGGGGAAGGTACGGTCGATGGTCTCAAGACACAACATCGCTGTGCAGAAGACTGGCGGCGGACCACCACCCACTCCTCCCGAATTCACTGCATGGGAGCAAGAGGTCTTGAACATCCTGCATCCTGCGGGCCTCGCTGGAGTAGGCGGAGGAATGGACTCTGGTAAGTCTAATCTCAACTACTCACCCCCCCCAACCACCAGCATGCCAACCCACACCCCCACCCTCACCCCCAATCCCCAGCACACATCCTCACTGCCAATGTCTCACCAGCACAACCCACCCAACCCAAAACCAAACCCTGAATGCCAACACAAACCATGGACACCCATCACCTATGCATGACCACTGCACATACCCATCCCCCCCCACAAACCACCCTCACAACTCCTCCCACAAGGGAATGCTAGCACTGGGGGACAAGGGCACCCACAAATTGCACGCCATGGAACACACAGAAGCAATAACCATACTCTTTTACCCCTGCAGGGCCCGAAAGCCAACACACCGGCCAAGAGGGTCCAGATTTGTCCATCCCACCCCCAGAACAGGCCCCCAGTGAGGACAGCAGCTCTGTCAACCTAGAACCTGATGACCAGCCCGGACCATCGGGGACCTCTGGACAGTCGGTTCCCCACACACAGACACAGGCCACAGCAGACCTAACCCCCTCTGGGAATATCAGCACAGCTCCCACCCAGCGGGCCCATGCCTCTGTCTCCAGGACAGGTCAATCAGTGGTGTGTCCGCCACTACAGGGCACCCAGGCTGACCAAACACCCCAACAACAACAGGGACCTGGGGGCAGTAGTAGTGGGCACACCGTCCAGGGGACAGAGGCCCGGGGAAACAGGGCAACTGGGAGGGCTGCAGTGCGACAGGGGGGGAGGACAGGCCCAGGGAACCGACTCTCCAAGAGGCCCTCACCACCATCATGGGAGCATATCACCACTCCCAGGAGACAATGGCGACGGTACTGGCCAGGTTCCAGAAGATCCAGGCACAGCAGGAGGAACGGTACATGGGGTACAGAGAGGAGCTCAGGAACATCGTCCTGGCCCTCAACCAAATAGTCACCACATTGCGGGACCATGTGGCACCCCAAAGGGCCCCTGTCACCAGCCTGGACCAGGAACAGCCTACCACCTCCGCCGGCGCTAGTGGACAGGAGGCCCCCACACAACGACAGGCCACCAGAACCCCACCTCCTGCCGAAGATCAACCACCCCGCAAGAGGAACCTGAGATCACAAAGGAAGACAGAGTAGGATACCAAGACCCCCGCCAGCATAAGATACCCCCTGATGTCATTCCACTGTCCCACATTGTCACCCTGTCCAACCTTGAACTGCCCCTGCTCCATCCTTCCACAGGCATATGGACAATGCACCTGTGCGACTGAGAACTGGACTCTGCCATGGACATTACTCCACCCCCCACCCATCACCGTTTTACTATCATGGACCTATATGTAGCACTTTAAATAAATCACTAATTGCACTTAAAACACTCAGGAGTCTGCTTGTATTCTTAACAAATGTATTACACATAACGGTTAAAAAATGTTCAGTTACATTGTGATGCCAACATACCAATGTCAATGTGTTTTACTCCATGGGCAAACAAAGCAGAAGTCACGCAGTGGGTCATACAGCTCTGAAAAGGGAAGGGAAAGTCACAATTCAGTTGAAAGGAACTGGGGGGAAACACAGAAAGTAGAGATGCAGGAGGCCTGAAGTAAATGTAAAATGGCGTGGGGGATTCTTACCTGTGTGCTACTGAAAATACTGTTGTATAACTGTGTCCCTGTTGTCCGTGTCGTCCCCGTCGTCTTCCTCCTCTTCACTCTCCACAGGCTCCACAGCTGCTACAACACCACCATCTGGACCATCCTCCTGCAGGAAAGGCACCTGGCGTCGCAATGCAAGATTGTGAAGCATACAGCAGGCCACGATGATCTGGCACACCTTCTTTGGTGAGTACATTAGGGATCCACCTGTCATATGCAGGCACCTAAACCTGGCCTTCAGGACCCCGAAGGTCCTTTGTATGATCCTCCTAGATCGCCCATGAGCCTCATTGTACCGTTCCTCTGCCCTGGTCCGGGGATTACTCACTGGGGTCAGTAGCCACGGCAGGTTGGGGTAACCAGAGTCACCTATTAGCCACACACGTTGTCTCTGTAGCTTTTCCATCACATAGGGGATGCTGCTATTTCGCATAACATATGCGTCATGCACTGACCCAGGGAACTTGGCATTTACATGGGAGATGTACTAGTCAGCCAAACAGACCACCTGCACATTCATAGAATGGTAATTTTTCCTGTTTCTGTACACCTGCTCATCTTCTTTTGGGGGTACTAAGGCCACATGGGTCCCATCAATGGCACCAATGATGTTGGGGATATGTCCAAGGGCATAGAAGTCACCCTTCACAGTGGCCAAATCACCCTCCTCAGGGAAAACAATGTAGCTCTGCATGTATTTCATCAGGGCAGACAACACTCTGGACAAAATCTTAGAAAACATAGGCTGAGACATCCCTGATGACATGGCCACTGTTGTCTGAAAAGACCCACTTGCCAAAAAATGGAGGACTGACAGAACCTGCACCAGAGGGGGAATTCCTGTGGGTTGGCGGATGGGGGACATCAGTGCTGGCTCCAGCTGGGCACACAGTTCATGTATAGTGGCTCGGTCAAGTCGGTATCGAAGTATTATATGACGTTCCTCCATTGTCGACAGGTCCACCAGCGGTCGGTACACGGGAGGATTCCTCCTTCTCCTCGAAAGTCCCAGCGGACGGTGCCTAGGAAGGAGAACATGGAGTACAGAGTCAAGCAACCCACAGGTACGTAACTACAGCTTGCACAGTACACAAATCGCTATGCATTGAATGGCTTGTATGAGTGGCAATGCAAGGCCTAGGCCTGTGTGACGCAGTAGAAATTAAGCCATGTGGGCCCTTGAAATGGCGGCTGCCTGACCTGAGAAGTGTGACAATGGGATGTGAGGTCAATGCGCTGGCGTGACACACTGTGGCGGTAGGCGGTCGAAGACCGCGGCGCCAAGCCACATTGGTTAACATTGAACCCTATGGGTTTCACGAGCCAATGACTAGGTGCGCCGGAGGTCGCGGTACGCACCGCGGCG
The DNA here is from genome assembly GCF_031143425.1 of Pleurodeles waltl. Classification (NCBI taxonomy): domain Eukaryota; kingdom Metazoa; phylum Chordata; class Amphibia; order Caudata; family Salamandridae; genus Pleurodeles; species Pleurodeles waltl. Next base: position 259,681,033 of record NC_090442.1, read on the forward strand.
GACGTGACCGCCATTTTCTATCTGATTAATCACTCGAGACCTGATCATCCACAGGAGAGGACCTATACTGCAAGTGCTGCTGTGAACTCGGTCTGGCTGCTGCGACTGGGGAAAGGGCCCCTGTCTTCACCACAGAAGAGTTGGAGAAACTTGTGGATGGGGTCCTGCCCCAGTATGCGCTACTCTACGGTCCTCCAGACCAACAGGTAAGTACACTGTGTGCACGTTGAATGGGCTATGCCTGTGTTGAGTGGGGTGGATATAAGATGGTGGGGTGGGGAGAGAATGACGAGTGCAAGGCACGACAGATGAGAGCATGTGCCACATGGCAAGGTTGGGGAGGGGGGGCCAATCACATATAACATGCGGAAAAATGATGATATTTCCAATTCCACCCTGTACATGTCAAATAGGTCAGCGCCCATCAGAAAGTCGACATTTGGCGTGCCATCGCCAAGGAAGTCCAGACACTGGGGGTCCACAACAGACGGGGCACCCACTGCCGCAAGAGGTGGGAGGACATCCGCCGCGGGACCAGGAAGACCGCCGAGTCACTGCTGGGGATGGCCTCCCAACCTAGGAGGGGTGCCAGTCGTACCCTGACCCCCCTGATGTCCCGGATCCTGGCGGTGGCCTACCCCGATTTGGATGGGCGCGTGAGGACATCACAGCAGACACAAGGGGGTGAGTACCAGCACATTCAGCTATCTTTACGCGCAGTGGAGGTGCCTGGGTGGGGGAGGAGGGCTGTGGGTGGCATTAGGCCAGGGCGCCTTCTGTAGTGTAGTCCTCTCCTTTAGCCATGTCCCTGTGCCCCCACCCCCCACCTCTGTAGGGTGACAAGTACAGCTATCCATGGTCCTGCATCACCCATGTGCGCGTTTGTTGTCCCTAGACCTGTTGGCCTAGTCACAAGTACTGAGTAGTGTACCCCGATTGCGCGGCTTAGTGCATGAGGCTCCTGTGTCTGTCCTCTCCGCCAACGGTGTTGACAATGCATGCACTCAACCTGTTTTTATTTCTCCCCCCCACCCTTTTTCTTTATCTCTTTGTGCATGTGTGCATTAGCATCATCAGGCGGAGGAGAATTGGCACCGGGGCACGAGGGAGCTGCAACTCACAAGGCCCTGGTGGGCCATGGCACAGACACCGAGGCCACCAGTGATACGGAGGGCGAGGGGAGCTTCACAACGGGGACCCGTGGTGACACCAGTGACACCGACACGTCCTCGGATGGGAGCTCCCTAGCAGTGGCGGCAACATCCGTGCCCCCGCCTCTACAGGTACAGCCGCCACCCAGCGCACCAGATCCGCCCTCCCAGCAGCCCCTCAGCCTTCGCTCCGTGCCCGCTCGCCCAAGAAGGCGGGCATCTCCTTCGCCCCAGGCACCTTAGGCCCTGCCCCTGTTACCCCTGCTGCCCTCAGTGAGGAGGTCATTGACCTCCTACAGACCATCATTGTTGGGCAGTCTACCCTTTTGAATGCCATCCAGGGGGTAGAGAGGGAGGTGCATCGTAGCAATGCATACCTGGAGGGCATTCATTCGGGTCAGGCTGCCCATCAACGATCGTTCAATTCTCTGGCCTCAGCACTGACGGCAGCCATTGTCCCTGTTTCCAGCCTCCCTCTTCTAACTGCCTCCACCCTGTCTCTGTCTCCTGTTCCTCAGCCTATCCCATCCACACCATCAGACCAGCCTGCACACACCTCAACACCCAAGGGCAGCTCATCCAGACATAAGCACCACAGATCACACAAACATTCACCCAAGCAACACCCAGATGCAGACATGCCAACAGCCACTACCACCTCTGTGTCCCCCACCTCCTCGTCTCCCTCCTCCCTCCCTGTGACGTCTCCACTCACACCTGCATGCACACCACCAACAGCCAGTACTTCCATCACCAGCACACCCTCCAGTACAGTCCGCACACGTGCAGTCACCACCCCCACTGCCATTTACACGTCCCCTGTGTCCTCTCCCACTGTGTCTGTCACCCCCTCTTCCAAGACACACAAACGCAGGCAGCCACCCACCCAACAGCCAACCACCTCACGACAGCCTCCAGCCCATGCACCTTCACCCAAGGACAGCACACCTGACTCTCCTACAACCACCTCCTCTTCCTCCACTCCCATAACCACTACACCTACCCTTTACCTTGGTCCTAAAAAAGTTTACCTCTCCAATCTTGACCTCTTTCCCTCACCTGACCCACCCCCTCCATCTGCTAAGAGTCCCACGAGAGTACTCAGCCACCACCAGCCCGGCTTCAAGTGTCACCGTAGTGCATGGATTTTGGAGTCCCCCCTTTGCCAGCAGTGATACATCGGTCAGCAGCAAGGGGACAGCCAGCCCCCCCCCCTGGAAAGAGGACCCGTAAAGTAGGGGGCCGCCGCGAGAAGACTGACACGGCTGCCCCCAAGGACCAAAGTTCTGCCACTTCACCTGCCACAACATCCAGGGGAGGCAAGGCCCAGAGAGCCACATCGAAGGAGGGCAAGGGCAGCAGGGCGGAGAAGTCAGCCAGCAGGAGCGCGGACCAGGAGGGCCCCACAAGCCCCATCCCGGGTGTGAGGGAGGACACCCAAGGGCCCAGGACACCGTCACCGAAGGGTCCAGCAACTGCACGGTCGGAGGGCGACTGAGCAGGGAGTCCTGGCCAGGTCTGACTCCCTTGAATTACAGGACAAGCACCGCTGAAGAGGGCCCCGCCATCCAGAAAGGCACCGCTGAACAGGGCCCCGCCGTGCAGAAAGGCACCGCTGAACAGGGCCCCGCCGTCCAGAAAGGCACCGCTGAACAGGGCCCCGCCGTGCAGAAAGGCACCGCTGAACAGGGCCCCGCCGTGCAGAAAGGCACCGCTGAACAGGGCCCCGCCGTGCAGAAAGGCACCGCTGAACAGGGCCCCGCTGTCCAGAAAGGCACCGCTGAACAGGGCCCTGCCGTCCAGAAAGGCACCGCTGAACAGGGCCCCGCCGTGCAGAAAGGCACCGCTGAACAGGGCCCCGCCGTCCAGAAAGGCACCGATGAACAGGGCCCCGCCGTGCAGAAAGGCACCGCTGAACAGGGCCCGCCGTGCAGAAAGGCACCGCTGAACAGGGCCCCGCCGTCCAGAAAGGCACCGCTGAACAGGGCCCCCCCGTCCAGAAAGGCACCGCTGAACAGGGCCCCGCCGTGCAGAAAGGCACCGCTGAACAGGGCCCGCCGTCCAGAAAGGCACCGCTGAACAGGGCCCGCCGTCCAGAAAGGCACCGCTGAACAGGGCCCCGCCGTGCAGAAAGGCACCGCTGAACAGGGCCCGCCGTCCAGAAAGGCACTGCTGAACAGGGCCCCGCCAAGACAGGCACCGCTCCGCTGGGCCCTTCCTGTCAAGCACCGCTCCGCTGGGCTCTTCCTGTCAAGCACCGCTCTGCTGGGCCCCGCCGTCTCAAGCACCGCTCCGCTGGGCCCCGCCGTCTCAAGCACCGCTCCGCTGGGCCCTTCATCTCAAGCACCGCTCCGCTGGGCCCCGCCTTCTCAAGCACCGCTCCGCTTGGCCCTTCCTGTCAAGCACCGCTCCGTCGGGCCCCGCCGTCTCAAGCACTGCTCCGCTGGGCCCTTCCTGTCAAGCACCGCTCCGCTGGGCCCCGCCGTCTCAAGCACCGCTCCACTGGGCCCTTCATCTCAAGCACCGCTCCGCTGGGCCCCGCCGTCTCAAGCACCGCTCCGCTGGGCCCTTCTTGTCAAGCACCGCTCCGCTGGGCCCTTCCTGTCAAGCACCGCTCCGCTGGGCCCTGCCTGTCAAGCACCGCTCCGCCGGGCCCCGCCGTCTCAAGCACCGCTCCGCTGGGCCCTTCATCTCAAGCACCGCTCCGCTGGGCCCCGCCGTCTCAAGCACCGCTCTGCTGGGCACTTCCTGTCAAGCACCGCTCCGCTGGGCCCCGCCGTCTCAAGCACCGCTCCGCTGGGCCCTTCATCTCAAGCACCGCTCCGCTGGGCCCCTCCGTCTCAAGCACCGCTCCGCTGGGCCCTTCATCTCAAGCACCGCTCCGCTGGGCCCCGCCGTCTCAAGCACCGCTCCACTGGGCCCTTCCTGTCAAGCACCGCTCCACTGGGCCCTTCCTGTGAAGCACCGCTCCGCCGGGCCCCGCCGTCTCAAGCACCGCTCCGCCGGGCCCCGCCGTCTCAAGCACCGCTCTGCTGGGCCCTTCCTGTCAAGCACCGCTCCGCTGGGCCCTTCCTGTCAAGCACCGCTCCGCCGGGCCCCGCCGTCTCAAGCACCGCTCCGCCGGGCCCCGCCATCTCAAGCACCGCTCCGCTGGGCCCTTCATCTCAAGCACCGCTCCGCTGGGCCCCGCCGTCTCAAGCACCGCTCCGCTGGGCCCTTCATCTCAAGCACCGCTCCGCTGGGCCCTTCCTGTCAAGCACCGCTCCGCTGGGCCCGCCGTCTCAAGCACCGCTCCGCTGGGCCCCGCCGTCTCAAGCACCGCTCCGCTGGGCCCTTCATCTCAAGCACCGCTCTGCTGGGCCCTTCCTGTCAAGCACCGCTCCGCTGGGCCCTTCATCTCAAGCACCGCTCCGCTGGGCCCTTCATCTCAAGCACCGCTCCGCTGGGCCCTTCCTGTCAAGCACCGCTCCGCCAGGCACCGCCGTCTCAAGCACCGCTCCGCTGGGCCCTGCCGTCTCAAGCACCGCTGGCCCAATGACAGTGCCGGTTCTGTGTCGAGCTACTGTTCACGCTGCACTCGGGCCACCCTGCCTCCTCCATTGCCTGTGGAGACTGTTATCCACTTGATGGACTGTGGCTTTGCACTCCCCAGGATTGAACAGTGGGCAAGCCACCCACTGTAGAGACTTGAGAGACTGTGGCTTTGCACTGCCCAGGATATGGCAGTGGGCAAGCCACCCACTGTAGAGACTTGAGAGACTGTGGCTTTGCACTCCCCAGGATGGCACAGCGGGCATGGTGACCCCTTCGTGGATCTGGCGTCGTGGACTCATGTGGCTGTGGTGCCCCCCCTTCCCTTCCCCCTGAGGTGCCTGTAGTTTTATCATCTGATGCCCCTGCAGTGTTCTCTCCAACGGACTCAGGTCTCCTGTGTGGGCTTTGCCCATGTGTTGATACACTTTGGCCCACGGACAGTTGAAATTTCAGTGACTGTGCAGGACTGATTGCCTCTATTTATCGGTTACGCAATGTTTTAACTTGATTTTTTTAAATTCATTTTCCTATTGTACCATGACTTCAATGAACCTATTTTATACATAAATTTAGTTTCTCACTTTAATTGTATCTTTTCATTATTCCGGGGGGTTTGGGTGGTGTCACTTTGACTTGGTGCTCTGCATTGGTGTGTAGATAGTTGGGGGGTGGGTGTATTGCGTATGTGTGTGCCCGTAACCCTTCCTCCTCCCCCCTCCCCTGTGTCGTAGGTGCGGTACTCACCGTTGTCGTCTGCGCCGGAGTTCGTACTCGTGGTAGATGAGCAGGTAGACGAGAGCAGGTAGGATGTTCAATTCGGGTTCCATGCTGTCCTCCGTCCTCGTGGAGTGTATAGAGGTGAGCGTTTTCCCGTTTGTAGTCTGTTTCCGCCGTGTTTTTATCGGCGGGGCTCCCGCCCCGGAAAAGGTGGCGGATTGGTGAGTTGTGATAGGGTGGGCGGTACATTGTCTGCCGCCTGCCTGTTAGCGGTGACCGCTGCGCTGTTTGTTTGTCCCGCCGTGGCGGTCGGAGTGTTAAAGTGGCGGTCTGTGTTGCCGGTTCCCGCCAGGGTCAGAATTATTTTTTTTTTACCGCCTGCCTGTTGGCGGATTGGCCGCCGCTTTATCACCGACCGCCAGGGTTGGAATGACCCCCAATATGTCTAAAAAATGGGGACTATCTCCTGAGTTTCTGGAGTGGTAATAAGAGTTGGAATATGATGCACCAAACATGACAGCTCAGGTCTGATAAAATGTGCAGCGCTAATAACTATGTCTTCTCAGAAAGAAGCAGCTGATTAATGTATAAAAACAGCAAGCTAAAAGGTGGCTGTGCTAAACAATATGAAATTAATAAAACGTGTCTATGTGTTAAAGGCACAGTCTGCCAGCGTGAAGCTAAAATGAGGGTGTCCAACCCAGGCACTTATGAGAACCCACAACATACCACTCAGTGTAGCCGATCCACCCTTCATCGCGGTCGGCCTTAAACTTTGACTTCGCCCCGTCAGGTGCGACCAGATAGCAACAGTCAGCGCTTTTCATTTTGTGGCACTAGAAAGCACATTTAAACATAGTTTAAAAAGTGTATCTCCAGTTCCCTACATTGGATGCTTGCCATTTTGGTGTCATTTTGAAGATAAAAATATTCTCTATTTTTATACATTGGTGTTGGATTTTTATTGTGTGTTGTGTCTTACTTATTTATTGTTTTGTTGATATTAATTGCTTTACACACCAGTCTCCTAAGTTCAGCCTAACTGCTCATTAGCCAAGCTACAAGGGGTTGAGCAAGGATGAATTTTCTGAGACTTTGAATGGACCTTATTTGTGATTGTGGTGTTATGACTAGCTATAGGTACCTACCTGCACCTACTAATAAACCACTTTTCAATATTTGGTGCACAGTGGTGGGGTCCAGTACATGTGTTTAATATCACCATAGAGTTTAAGTGATGATCTTTAAAAATACACTAAATTGACCTAGAGCAAAAATTGTTCTTGATGTTTTCTGATCAATTGGTGCCAATGCCTTTTGTGTAATCTAAAACTAGGGATACGATGGAGCTTGATCTGGCTAGCCTACCCACACTCACTGTAGCTGAGCTTAGGGTGTTGTGCAGAAATAGGGTTTACTAGCCCACGCCAACACTGGGAAGGCACAGCCGGTGTAGTCCCTTGAGGCCTGGGCAGTGTTAGCTGAAACAAATGAAGCTCCAGAGAAAGAAGGGGGGGTGACCCCTCCAACTTACAAGAGGAAAATGATGACCACATGTCCACCACTTCAGTTACCAGGGCCCAGCTAGTGGGAAGAAAGGGTCTGTGGGATCCACCCAAGAGGAAGCAGAACTGTCCCTCAGAGTTACAGAACTTAAGGCCCAGTTAGAGCCAGGGAAGAAGAGAGAAGAGATGATGGAAGTGAAAAAGTTGGAGATGTCAAGGGATGGTGGGGCCCAAAGGGGTTGTCCCTAAGTATCAGGAAGGTAGTGGCATAGATAAATGGCTGGTAGCATTTGAGAAGGTCCTTAGATTGAGAGGGCATAGCCCTCAATATTAGGGTTCACGTCTGTGGAAACTGATCCCAGTAGCTGGGAAGGAGAGGCTCCTGGCCCCAGTGGGGGATGCAACAGAGGTGTCCTCACACATTAAGCAGTATCTGATCAGGAAGTTTGGTCTTGCCCCAGAGCAGCACAGAATGAAGTTCAGGGACATCAAGAAAGTCAGTACCCAGTTTTGGGTGGACTTTGTTGACATCTCAGTGAAGGCACTAAAGGGCTGGATACAGGGTAAAAAGGTATGTACTTATGAGGGGCTCTACAATATGTTCATGAAAGAGCACATACTGAGTAATTGTACCTCAGACAAGTTCCACCAGTATCTAGCTGACTGCAAGTTGTCTGGTCCCAGGGAACTGGGGGAGAGAGCTGAGAGGTGGGTGTGTACAAGGGTACTCAATAAGTCCTAGGTGGAGACTCCAAAAAGGGGGGTTAGGTCCACAAAAACAGAAGGGGGGAGATGGTAAGCCAACCAAGGAGACTCCCTCAGTACCCGAGAATCCTAAAAGGGAGGAGAATAGATCCCACCCCAACTCTAACAAGCAGAGGTAGGAAGACCCAGGTGTAAAAAGGGTCTTGGAGAACAGGGCCTGTTTTAGCTGTCAGCAGTCAGGTCACTTCAGAAATGACGCAGCCTGCCCCAAGAAGGTGGCTAGCACTGGGCTGTCCAGTGTAGCCCTAGGGGAGGACTCCTTGGATGAGGAGGCCTTCTTAGCATTTTGCTGGACGACAGGTCAAGATGATAAGCCAGTGAACAATGAAGGTGGGAGTAGGAACTTCCACTCTACTCAGGTGAATGGGAACCAGTGGACTGAGAGACACATGTGCCAGTCACACCATAGTGAGTGACAAGTTGGTGTCCCCAGACCTGTATGTGCCAGGAGAAACAAGGAGAGTAGGAGTAGCCCCAAGTGCGGTCACGACCAAACCTGGAGCTATAATGCCCCCATCAAGGGAGGTTACCCTTGGCTGGTAGAAAGTGGTAGTCAGTGCTGACCTTCCCTTAGGTCATATCCTAGGCCCCCAACCCAAAGATTCTGGGGAGCCAGTCCATACAGTTAGGACACTGCAGTCCCACAAGAAAGAGAAAAGACAAGGAAAGGCAAGCCACTCTTAAAGAGAAATCCAGTGAGCCAAGGGCTTTCTCACCTAGTAAGGGGGAAGCCCAGGGTTGGCACTGGTAAGGCTTCATCTTACCACAAGGAAGTCCTGAGCTGTCTGGCAGCTGGATGTCACTCCTGCACTGAAAGAAGAGAGAGTGGAAGAAGGGTTGCTCTATGTAGTGTACAAAAATCATGTGCACTGCACAGAGAGTCCGAGCATCCCCACCTTGATTTACAGAGGTAAAAACTAGACCATCTAATGCTCTAATTGTTATGGCAACTTGGTAGAGCAGTTAGATCAACCTTGGAGAAGAGCTCGGCATTTGTTGCACTCACAGTATCAATAAATATGGACAAACACTCAAAAGAATAACTCAAGACCAATTTACAAAAATACTTCTAATTTTTATAATATTTTTAAAAGCAAGATCATAAAAATTGGGTAAGTATTTTTAAGTTATGATTTTTCAAAATTTAGCAAAAATAGTCTTGTCTATCAATGGGAGAAACTTTAAAATGCATATAACATCAGGCAATGTATTTACCAATGTTTCCTTCTGTTTTTAGGTGGAGGTCACCCAGGGGTCCTGTGGGCCAGCCGGAGAACTTTGGGCATTTCCCAGTTCAAGCCGGAGCAGCTGCTGAAAGTCTTGAAGCTGGTGCAGTACAGGTGAGGGGGACCACTTGGAAATACACTGCAAAGGCGGACTTCAAAGCAAGTACAGTGGGTCCCATTAGAGTATAGAGGTCGCAAGGGGTGAGTGACCCTTAGAGCACAGCTGGTTCTCCGATGCAGGGGGCAGCGAGGCTGGGTGAAGGCAGATAAGTCAGCCAAGAGCTGTGCGCAAAGGTGCCTTTGGAACCAGGAAGCATGTCACTTGGAGGGTGGTTTGCAGGGCCACTCTGACAGGTGATTCTTGGATGTCCTGAAGTCCCTTGACTGGTGCTTGCTTCTGGTCCATGGAGAGTCCGGAGTGGACTTTTCTTCTGGGTGTCCGACACTGGGGATCCAGTACCCCTGGCTGTTGCACGGTTCAGCCACTGAAGGTCGCAGTGCTACCAGACTTGGCACACTTGCAGGGTTCACCCTCCGGGTCCAACAGGTGGATTTTGCTCTGGCTGCTGTGTCCAGTTCTTTGGTCAGTGGTCAGTCACTAATTAGACTTCAATGGTTTCTGCTTCTTGCTTGCAGGGAGTGATGTCTTCACTCTGGAGGGAAGTCCTTGGCAATTTTTAGAAGGTTGGGGGTTCTCTGGGGCTTCTTAGAGTCTGTCCAATGCTCAGTCAACCCCTCAGCAGTGATTATCGAATCCTGGGTGCAGCAGGCAGGGTTTGGCGCCTTTTTCTTGGTGTAGAAGGGCTTCGGTTCCCGAGCTTTTGGTCTTCTTTGTTGCTGCCATTCTTTTGTCTGTTAAATCTGATCTGCATGTCTCGGGGTGCCCACTAAATACTACATTTAGTGGGGTACCTTATAGTGGCCAATGGGCCATCTACCTTAGGGTGGCTATACCCACAATGTGACCACTTCCTGTGGGCAGAGGTCACACTCCTATCCCCGATTGGCTATTTTCCTACCATGTAAGATGGAGGAAACTTAAATGGAGAGGTCACCTCACCTGCAGCACCTTGGGGGTCGTGCAGGTTGGGTTGACCACTCCTCCTGGTCTTTGTGCATTTTCCTGCTGTTGCTCACACCAAAAGTAGGGGTTTGCAACGTGGCGGCCATCTGCTGATAGCAGCAGGGCTAGGGGTCAAGTTTTGAAGGAGGGCAAGCACTTTGAAGCTCACAGGCAGGGCAGTGCACATTCCTGGGGGAGAAGATGTCACATCTCTGTCCAGGAAGGGCTTTGTTTTCTGGTCGCAGTGAGTGAAAGCCCTCACCCCAGGGATCCAGAATCTTGTCTGGTGGTGGCAGGCTGGTTAGGAATGGCCAGCAACCATGCCAGGGTTAGCTAGCTTTTGCTAAGGTGGCCACTGGGTACATCTTGCAATAAATCCAGTACTGGTACTAGTTTGGATTTATTGTCTGTGTTGTTTGATACCAAACAATCCAGGGTTCAGAGTGGCCGTCATGTAGATGTGAAACTCGTACTGACCAGTGTCCAGCATATGCATTTAAAATGTCTGCTATGTACACTTACTATGTACCAGGTTTGGCAAGGACACAGTAGGGACATATTGATCATGCACCTATCCCCATACATGCAGTACAGTACACCCTGCCTTAGGGTTAGCCATTGCAGGCTGAGGCCAGGACACTCAGCCTGCAATGGCAATGCTGAGTGCTCTTTGATGCAAGGTCCCTGAGGGTGGCAGAATCTGTGCTGCTGTCCTCAGGGGCCTACCCCTAGTACTCCATTACCTGGGTACCTAAGTACCTTTTATTAGGGACTTACAGTGGCAGCTAAAGCTGTTGATAATTGTGCCAATACATCACAACAGTTTTGGGAAAGAGATCCGGCTCAGGGAACCTGTTTAGCAGCTGCCCAGAGCACTACAACTTTGAAACCACATCAAATACCAGGAAAAAAGTGGGGGGGGGGTTACCATGTCAAAAGAGGCACTCACCTACACTATCCCCCAAATTAAATAGGATGAGACTACCCTTTCTCTAGTGAGTCTTCATCATCTAAGTGGAAAAAACCTGAAAGGCCATCTGCATTGTCATGGGCAGTCCTAGGTCTGTGTTCCATTTGAAAGCCCATTTCCCTTTAGGTATATAGACCACCTAAGCAGTTTGGGATTTCCACCTTTCATTTGTTGAACCATCTGAGAGGCCTGTGCCTGTTTGAACTATGAATTGAGAGCCAAACGGGTATGGTCTCAGCTTCCTCAAGGCCCAGACCACAGAAAAGGGCTTCCCTCTCTATGGCACTCCATATTTGTTCCCTATAGAGTAGTCTTCTGCTTATAAAAGCAATAGGCTGATCATATTGCTTATCCTTTTTCTGGGCTAGGACCGTTCCTATCCCCAGTACTGAGGCATCAGTTTGAACAATAAACTTCCTAGAGTACTCTGGAGCTTGTAGTTGCAGAGCACATTGAATTCTTCAAAGTGTCAAAGACCCTTTGACAACTCATTGTCCAGTCAAACTTTTTGGGCATTTTCTTGGAGGTCAATTCTGTGAGGGGGCACTATGGTGCCGTAATCCTTCACAACTCTCCTATAGTACCCAGTCAAGCCAAGGAACGTCCTGACCTAAGTATGGGTTGTAGGAGTTTCCCAAGCCAGAATGGTCTGGATCTTGGGTTGGAGGGGCTGGACTTGGCCTCCACCTACCAGGTGGCCCACGTACACTACCTTTTCCTGCCCTATTTGGCACTTACTGGCCTTGATAGTGAGGTCTGCCTTTTGCAGGGCCTCAAGAACCTTTCCTAGATGGATGAGGTAGTGCTGTCAGGTGGAGCTGTAGATAGCTATGTCATCCAAATAAGCTGCACTAAAGGATTCCAGCCCAGCAAGGACTTGGTTCGCAAACCTGTGGAAGGTGACAGGGCATTATTTAGTCTAGACGACATAACTGTCAACTGAAACTGCCCACTTGGAGTGGAAAATGTAGACCTCTTTTTTGCTCCAGGGATCAAGCCTATTTCCAGTACCCAGAGGTCAAATCAAAAGTACTCAGACATTTGGCTGCCCCTAACCTGTCTATGAGTTCATCAGCTCTTGAGACTGTGTATGCATTTGTCTTTGTAACTGAATTTAGGCCCCTGTAGTGCACATAAAACCTCATTTCCTTTTTTTCTCCTGTGAAGTGAGGGTTGGGGACTAAAATTACCAGGCTAGCCCAGGGGCTCTCAGAGGGTTCAATGACACCCAAATCCAACATTTTCTTGACTTCTGCCTGGATGCTCTCTCTGACATGGTCTAACTGCCTGTACATTTTATTTTTGAAAGACATGCTGTCACCAGTGTCCACATCATGGGTACATCAATCAGTCCTACCAGGGGCTAGAGAGAATAACTCAGCATACTGATTGAGGACTTGCCTGCAATCGGCCTGCTGTTATTCCATCTTATGGGTTTGTGGAGAGGAGATCAGGGAGAGGCTCACTCTCTTCCTCCTCTCCCTCATCTGTAAACATGAGCATGGTCACATCAGCTCTGTCATAATAGGGCTTCAGGGGTTGACATGAATGATCCTTTTGGGATTTTTGCAACTGCCCAGGTCAAGTATGGGATAGGGCCCAGACCACTTATCGTGGAGAGCCCTAGGAGCCACAGGCTTCAATATCCAAACTTTCTGCCCTGGTTAAAATTCAACCATAGCAGCTTTTTGGTCATACCAGTGCTTTTGAAGCTCCTGGCTGGCCTGAAGGTTTTGGCTTGCCTTTTCTATGTACCCAGCCATTCTAGAACACAGACCAGGTACATAGTCCACAATTTCATACTTGGACTCTTTGGGAGGTCTCTCCCAGCCTTCCTTTACAAGATTCAGTAGTCCGCTAAGAGGATGCCCAAATACAAGCTCAAATGGGGAGAGTCCTACTTCCTTTTGTAGCACTTCCCTATAGGTAAAAAACAGACATGGTAAGACATCCCTCTCTTTCTGAGTTTTTCACGGAGTCCTTCAATCATGCCTTTTAGGGTCTGGTTAAACCTTTCAACCGACCCATTGTTCTGTAGATGGCATGCGGTAGTGAATGTATAAGTTACACTACATTCCTTCCACATGTGTTCTAAGTATGCATACATGAAGTTAAAACTTCTGTCTTATACTACCTCCTTAGGAAACCCAACTCTAGTAAAAATACCTAGGAGGGCTTTGGCTACTGCAGGAACACTGATGGTCCCAAGGGGAATTGCCTCAGGGTATATGGTTGCATGATCCACTACCACTAGGATATATCTATTCCCTGATGCTGTCTGAGAGTCAAGGGAGCCCACAATATCAACCCCTCCCCTCTCAAATGACACCCCAACCACAGGTAGTGGGATTAATGGGGCCTTTAGGTGTCTACCTGCTTTACCACTGGCTTGGCAGGTGACACAGGACTGGCAAATGTCCTTCACCTTCTGGGACATTCCGGACAGTAACACTAATTGGCTAGCCTGCTCCAAGCTTTTTTTTGGCCCAGATGCCCATCCTGGGTAATGTCATGGGATAGAGAGAGGCAAAACTCTCTGGATTGCTGAGGTACTACCACCCTCATGGGTGCCACCAGGTTTGAGGTCTCTGGCCTCAGTGAACATAAGTCCATCCTCACAATAATCCCCTGTGGGCACCACTGACACCACCTTTTTCTTCCTGTGCAGCTTGATGCCTCAGGCCTTCAAGAGTGGGACGGGTTCTCTGCCCTTGGCACAGATCCTCACTGGAAATAAGAACTCTGAGTGGTAAGGCCCAAGCTCTGCAGACTCTGTTCCCTCTGGGAATAATAAGTCCTCTTCCTGAGAAGAGGGGTCATGCCCTGTATAAAACCTAGCTCCCCAGTCTTCTTGCCTTTTCTCTCGGAAGGTTGGTCCACTATTTAAAGATCCAACACTTCTTTTTCACTCTGTAGTTTGCTATGTGCCCTAGTCTTAACACGGACCCATTTTGGGATCCCAAGCTTGGCTTCAGTTCTACTTCAGCCCAGGGGAAATGCTCCAGATCATTTCCAAGTAGACAATCTACTAGGATGGATTGGGACACAACCACTTTTTCTGCCCAACTACTCCCCCCAGTCAAAGGTTACCATTGTCATGGGATGGAACTTTGTCTCAATGTCAGCATTGCTGACAGGATATGACTCCCTTACCAGGAACAGATTTGAGTGGACCAGGTGCTGGGTCACCATGGTTTCACTAGCCCCTGTGTCCCTCAGGGCTTCTACTTTCCCCCATTAATCATAGGGTGCTGCCTGCATTTGTGCATAATACTAGGCCAAACAGCACTCGATAAATCTAGTCTCCCTCTGTGACTAGTGTTGCCTTTGTGGGTTTACTGACATGGTAGGGCAACAACTGTGATCCCATCTGGAGATTAGCAACTGCATTTACTGCAGGTTGAGTAGAGGCATTTTTCTTGTTTTTTACATCTAGGGACTCTGGTTTGGTGCCTTCTATTCTTACAGTCATGGCACCAAGCCTTGTTGGGACCAATGCTCCTACCTTTGTACCCACCCTTGGGCCATGAGGAGTCTCTGGGCACACCCTCCTGAGCAGGGTTTTGGGGGCCTCCAGAAGACTGTTGGGCCCTCATTATGACCTTGGCGGTCAGGTTACCGCCACGCCAGCGATGGCTGTTGTACCGTCCACAGGTCAGCGGTAATGACCACCAAATAATGACCATGGCGGAGGACCTTCCCATAGATAGCCAATGTACCACACCAACCACCAGCATGGTACGACCACCGAACCCGGTGGTAGCCGCCTACAGGCAGGGGGAAGACAAGGATCCTCCCACCATATTATGGCACACCACCAGGATTTCCTGGGCGGTAGCAATGACACCCAAAGCCTTGCGTAAACACATCATATAAAAGGAGACACTCACCTCTAGGGACACACAGGAGTCGACGGCCACCATGGAATCTGAACTGCAAGTCTTCCCGATGCTGTACCACGCCATGGTCATCCTGGAGCACTAACGCTGACAAAGACGACGACAGTGAGTACAGCTGCCTAGCACACAAGGGAGGGAGGGGGGAGAGTGACACACACACGCACAACACACACCATACACACACACCACACACCCAGAACCAGCTGTAGAGTAAATTGACAGTAACAGAACCCATGAGCAGAGAAAGTTAGGACACATTCCTTTGTTCCAACCACTGTATTCATGTTGGATAAATATACAAAATACAAAAACATACACAACTGCTTATTTACAGACATGCAGGACCAAAGGCCAGTCCAAAGTCACAAATGCCCACAGGGCAAAGTCCAAGCCCCAGCTTGACTTCTGACAACATCGGGGCTCCACCGTTCAGATGAATCATGTTGGTAATGGGCAGGCACCTCAGGGGGGGCATATCATTGTGAGGGGGTTCCTTGCCCACAGGTTCTGGAGGGGGCTCCCTGTCCGCCGGTTCTGGAGGGGGGACTCCCTGCCCACTGGTTACTGAGGGGGCTCCTAGGCCTCTGGTTCAGTATGGGGCTCCTCAGGCTCAGTCTTGGCTGGGGCCTCCTTGGGCTCAGTTATGGCTGGAGCCTCCTTGGGCTCAGTCTTGTCTGGGGCCTCTTTGGGCTCAGTCTTGTCTGAGGCATCCTTGGGCTCAGTCTTGACTGGGGCCTCCTTGTCCTTGGGTCTTGGTGGGGCCTCCTTGCCCTTGGATCTGGGTGGGGCCTCCTTGGCTTTGGATTTGGTTGGGGCCTCCTTGTCCTTGGGTCTTGGTGTGGCTTCCTTGGCCTTGGATCTGGGTGGGGCCTCCTTGTCCTTGGGTCTTGGTGGAGCCTCCTTGTCCTTGGGTCTTGATGGGACCTCCTTGGCCTTGGGTCTTGGTGAGGCCTCCTTGGCCTTGGATTTGGCTGGGGCATCCTTGTCCTTGGGTCTTGATGGGGCCTCCTTGGCTTTGGATTTGGCTGGGGTCTCCTTGGCTTTGGATCTGGGTGGGTCCTCCTTGGCTTTGGATCTGGGTGGGGCCTCCTTGGTCTAAGGTTTTGGAGGTGGCTCCATGGTCTTGGTAGTCTGTGTGGGAGAAGGCAGCACTTTAGTCCTCTGTTTTGAGGAGAAGAGGAGTGTCCTTGGTGCAGGGGGCCGGCGTCGCAGTCATGTGCCCCTTAGTGGCAGCTGGAGACTTTGGGGGTGGAACAGTGTCAGACTGGGTGCTTGAAGTACTGGGCTGGGAGGGTGTAACCTTCCTCTTACAGGCAGGATGGGGGAGGGAGAGGGAAGAGGTCAAGGCGGGCAAGGAAAAGCTTCTTAGGGCCAATGGGACGGGATGTGGGAGGAGGGATGGAAGTGGAGGTAGAGGGAGTTGTTGTAGGAGGAGTAGGTGTGCTGGACTTGGTACAGGTGCATGGACAGTGTACATGTGTGAGGTGGATGGCTGTTGTGGGTCTGAGTGCAAATGTTTGTTTGTCTGTGGGGGGTCAGACATTGTAGCGGAGGACAAACATGACATGTGGATGGATGATGTGGTGGTGTCTGCAAATTAGGTGGGTGTGCTGCATGAGGTGGAGATGGTGGTGGTGACTGCGCATGTGGTGTGTGGGGTGCATGTCTGCGGGTCTGCTGTTGTGGTGACTGTGGGCAAGGCAGTGCAGGTGGCAGGGTCCTGGACTGTTGATGCAGTGCATGCAGGTGTGAGTGAGTATGTGACTGTGAGGGAGGAGGACGAGGGGGAGACAGTGGAGGAAGTGGATGATGTTGTGTGTGAATCTGTGTGTTGGCTGTGTGAGTGCTTGTGGACTGAAGTGTGCTGCCTTTGTTTGTGTGTGCGAGCCTTGTGTGTTGTTTTGGGTGCATGCTTCTCAGAATGTGTGCATGGGATGGGTTGGGGGTGAGGAGATTGGGACTGGGAAGTGGTAGTTGGAGGGGGACGGATGAAACAGGGACACAGGCTGCTGTCAGTGAGGAGGCCAGAGCCTGAAACAATCTCTGTAGGGCCGCCAAGCCACTGTAAATGCCCTCCAGGAAGGCATTGTATTGCTGCATCTGGGATGTCAGCCCCTGGATAGCATTCACTATGGTTGACAGTCCTACAGAGATGGATCTCAGGAGGTCAATAGCCTGCTCACTGCGGGCAGCCGGGCTAACTGGGGCAGAGCCTGAGGAGATGCCCACCCCTCCTGGGTGAGCGGGCACAGGCAACTAGGTGGGGGGCTACTGGGAGGGCGTTGCTGGTACGGGGGTGGCGGTAGAACCTGTAGCTGGGATGGTCACCAAGGGGTCTGCCACTACCAGGGAGCTCCCATCGGAGGAGGAATCAGAGTCAGTGGTATTACCTCTTGTTCCCGCCGTGGTGCTCCCCTCGCCCTCTGTTCCACTGGTCCCCCTGGTGTTGGTGGACTCTGCCTCCTGGGTCCCATGGGCTGCAGCTCCCTCACTCGCCAGTGCCCTTGCTCCTTCGCCAAATGATGCTAATGCACACATGGACAGGATGACAAAAGGAGGGGGGAGAAAGGGAGCACAGGGTCAATTACAGCACCAAGAGCACAAATGGCATACACATCACTGTAACACACTGAGACTGAGAATGGGCGGTATGGACCACACCTGCCTACCATTGGCTAAGTACCACAGCAGGTAGGAGCCAAACACTGCCAGCAACACACCAACTGGGACAAGTTAAGCCCTGCCTGCCATGCGAAGCCACCTACCTAGCTATCAAAAACGTCCATTTCACCCTATTAACCTAAGCTGGACCACGCAGCAATGTCCAAACTGGCATATTGGGGCATCCACTGACTAGTACCCTGCACCCAAATCCCACGCTATGCAGCAGAGACGGCTGTCAAATACACTGTACTTACCCCCTTGTGGCTGCCGTGATGCCATCAAGCGTCCATCCAGCTCTGGGTAGGCCACTGCCAGTATGAGGCCATCGGGGGGGTCAGGCTCCGACAGGCACCCCTCCCTAGTTGGGAGGCTGTCCCCAGCTAGGCGCCCGTGGTCTTCCAGGCCCAGCGTCTCAGGTCATCCCACTGTTTACTGCAGTGGGTGCTCCGTCTGCTATAGACCCCCAGGGTCCACACGTACTTAACGATGGCAAGCCACAACCCCTTCTTCTGATAGGCGCTGACCAGCAGAGGTAACACAAATAGAGGAACAACATTAACCAGAATCCAGCCTGTCACACATATGGCCTACATTTTTTACGCTAATCCTGCAAAGCCCTGAAGTAGCATCAAAAATTATGACATTAGTTCCCTAACTACTGCCATAGTGTGCCGTAAGTTTAAACGGCACACACATGGTGGCACTAAGGGGTGCTAGAAAAGTGGCACTGCACTAAGTGCAGCACAACTTTTCATAAATCTGCCCCTGACTGTCTATCATTAACACCTTGTCATAGAGTAGGGTTGAGGTCTGCAACTCTCACTGTTAGCCGATGAGAGAAGATAGCATTCCCAACCCTTCTGGGACCCCTGAGGCTTCCTTCCTGAGAGCTGTAGCAGGTAAGTGGTATGTTTTCTAATGTTCATTGCGTGCCTGCAAGTGTATATGCATGAACACTTGGGAGTGTGAGCTGTGAAAGGTTGTGTGTATGTGAATGCATAAGTGTGAGTGAGTATGTGTACATGTGTGGCACGCCCGCACTATACCCCCCTCAAATTACCGACCACCTCTACCATTCAGCCAGAGCATAATGCATTATGTGACCTGTATGTTAGTTATAACACTAGTGAGAGTTGAAAGATTCCAACATGCAAAACAGTGCAGGCCACAAAGCCAGAACTAGCTTGAAGCGTTACACAGCCTGGAGTGCTTAGTAGCTGCTCTGCCGCCTTTATACAGTTTGCACTTGCAGATATCTGAGCTTTTTAGTCATAGTTCAGAGCCTGCAATTCGGCTTGTGATATTACTGGCTTCACTTGTATAATTAGATAAACTCTCAGATAAATGAAATGCATTCATTTAGCATATGATTGTGTTTCTGCAACTTATAGCTCGGGAAATGCTGCACATCGTCGAAAAAAACTACTCATAGTGACGTGTTGTGAGACCAAACAGACTGATAGGACTACGCTTGCTCTGTTCTTACCCCATCACTGTGCGACAGTCACTTATGTCAAGCCGGTCTTGCAGCTGCAACTGAGATCAGGGACTTTCTCATGAAAGGTTAGGGACTGATGGAAGTTGCACACAAAAACGGCAGTGAAACAGAAACCCCACTCACCTATGTCCAGCAGTGCAGATATGCAGACAACCTTATTTCAGAGTTGGTTGGCTTGGCTACTACCCCCATAATATACGTGAAGTGACAGAGAAGTAGGAGCCTCAGCCCCATTAGTTTGCCAGGAAATGCATTATCACAATGCTGGTGCCATTGGTGCAGCAGGTACTGTGGCATCAGGGCCCAAAGACCTGAGGGGACCGCTGAACCCCTATTACTGCTGTGTACCACAGCTCAAACAGCAGCCTGGGGGCACTTGCTTCCTTGCACTAGGGCCCATGACACACTGGCTATACCACTGTTACAGTCCTAAACTCGACTTGATTCAATTCTGTGAACTACCTCTCCCTTTGTTGCATTTTATGCTAATGTTCATCACCTGTTTTCTTATGAATGGACTAAGATGATTTTTACATCAAAAGCTGTAATTCTAAAGTTTCTGGAGTGGTTCAAAATTGTTGCAAGGTTGCCACTACTACATCTTACCACTATACAGTTATTAGGAATCTACCATTCTGAAATCTACACTCTCCATAATTATTATATCATGCAGCAACACAGTAATAGGGCCTACGTTCTTGTCAAGCCTAAAAAAAAATGTTTTCTTAAAGGAATCCTGATTACATGATTTGGTCAAGCAGGGAAGACAGAATTGATATGAGATGTCCTACGCTTCACCGTTTTACATATCGAGAAAATGAATGAAATAATTAACAGAATCAGCTTGTGGTCTTCAATGAAAATGTATGCGTTTAAATGTAAAAATTGTAGTAGACAACCATATTTACTCGTACTAGATCTGAATAGCTTAAGCTGCATTGCCTGACACGCTGACATGACTAAGTAATGCTGATGTAAACTAAAATGTATATTTCCTGACCTTCCAAGGGACTTGTTTTTCATTATGAATAATGGTAACTGCATAAATGTTTTCATTTAACTCTGCATATGTTTCTACCTACACGGAGATCACTGCTAAGTAATGAATAGAGATTTGTTATTTAGTGAGGTAATGAAGAAGTTCACACATGAACATGCAGCTATTCTGAAGAGAAGGATGTGAAAGTCTAAGACAAATAACTTTGTACTTGATAACAAATGTTTCATTTCACCATGCTGCTTAAGCTCATTGTATTCCTGGTGAGAAGAGGTGCAATATTGTTCCCATGAGAGCATGAAGAGATTATTGTCTGACTGAAGAAAGAAGAAGCACCATATTGTAAAAGCTTGAATTGTACTGTCTACAACTGTGCATGTTCCTAGAGCAGAACATATCAAACCCTTTCCACTTTGCAATTCAGATCCTAAATCTATGCTAGATACTTTACTGAGTTTCCTGGATCTCTCTTTATGAGAAGTTCTGCTTTGACTGATTACTGAATTACTGAGCTGATACTGATACTAAAGCTTTATGCATATTGATATCTATCTAATTGGAACTATTTATGGGTTTTGACACCATTTCATCCTCATTCCTAGGATAGGCATTATTTACCTTATAGAATGCGATTCTGCATTAATTATTATTATTATTATTTTGTTTTTGATTATTGACAAAACATTGACTGATATTTATGAAATTTTCTGCTGATTTTAACAAAGATGAAATATTAAAAGATTTGATAAATAAAACCCTTAAAACCCTTAAAACACACATTAACATTTGTTATTGACTGAAAATAGAATGGAGATGGTTATGACAATTTAATATTATGGTGACCTCCTAACTAATCTTAACCAATGACAAAGGTACATCGGCTTGTGAGTAAACAGCTGGGATTTCTTGCTGGTGAATGGTAAATTCTTCTCGTAAATCGACAACTGAGATCCCCGCTCGAGCACTACTTTCACAGAATGTAATTCAGTACTCCACTGATATCTTTTTCTGACATCAAAGGTTAATGGTTTGTCCTTAGTTCTTTGAGGTGGAGATCAGCGCATGGGTGACAGGCAGAATCCACATTTTACAAACCTTGCCCACGGACATACTAGCGCTTCACGACAGACACAAACTACTTTACTATTTTTTTTAATGACACGGGCAGATTTGCCAGATTTACAGGATAAAGAGCCGAGGCTGGAATTTGGACCTGGTTACTCCAAACCCCATTTTACATAATTGCTATTGTAGCCACTATGTCACGCAGACTTCTGTGGAAGCTGAGCTCAATTGGGTTTGAGGTTTCAAGAGGACCTCGAGCTGAGCTAAGTACTCCAATGAGTTGCCGCACAGAAGAAGGAATATAGAAGTAATACAATAGGTGGTTATACATGGGTAGGTCTACGCTCCAAGCAGTCCCATTTCTTGTACAGGGTAGGTGTAGGCACCAGCCCTGCAAGATGCCACACCTACCCACACAGCTGATGGCTATTTTGCGGTGTTCCTGCATATCTGTCCCCTATTGCTCTTCATCAAGACTCTTTTGCACTGTGCTGCAGCCAAGTCCAAACCATTGATTTGGAGCAGTGGAGCAGAAGACTATCTCAAAGGAACACACAGTCCCCCAATCTCAGTCCCCCCCACTCACCCCTCCCCTTGAGATTTGCAGCGGGCACCTCTTGACACAAGCATCATGACAGAGGACCTCACAGCTACTAGGTTGAACAGGGCCAGCAAAGGGTGGCTGCACATTCTATTTTAGGTGCTGTGGTAACCCATTTTAGGTGGCAGGATTTCATGACACCGCTATGATAAAATAGTTTAAGGATTTATGATGTTTTATTCTTTTTTTAGCTCAGGTACCAACAACAATGGTTCTTTGTGAATGCTTTTGAAATGGAAATGCATGCTAAGTTGTAACTGACAAAAAGTGTATAAATGGGGAGATATTGTACTAAAAAGGTTGGTGTGGTGTTGGCTGACTCATGGTTTAGTGCTAACACACACCGGAATTAAGTACGTCCGTTCCAAATATCTGGCCAAGTCGAATAATGTTACAGACATTTATTCATAGATATTCAGAATAATATGTTCTCAAGTTACTGTCTGAGCAATCACTTCAATGTGCAGCTGTGAATTTAGTCAGTTTCTGTGGAAGAGGATGCTTGTGCAGGTTTGGCCCTTCTGTAAAATACTCTTACATATTATGTTCTTAATGTTGCGTACATAAACCTTGGTAAGTTCTCCCAGTACACAGAAAGCCACTCCTTTCTTACCATAGTCTGTTCGTCAGGGTCAAGTCACTTTCTATTTACTTGAATTCGTATAAAAGGTAAGTCCTACTACCCTTAGGTTGCAGTGGTAACTTTGGGTTTCAGTTACTTAAGTTTTACATGTAAATCATAGCTAATGTTTTTCCCTGCCTTCTTTCCATTGCCAGCTCCAAATTATATACCCGTGGGCGGTGAGATCTAGCATCTTTTTTTATGCGAACAGTTCGACACAACTGTGTTGCCTGTGTGAACTCATTGGTGAGTCCCGTTTGAGGATTAGAAAAGGGAATTTGTCGACATTCCCTCTGCGTTAAAGTCCCACTGACAGAGTGAGCTCTGGCCCGTGCTTCGCTCTCACTCGTCACAACTCCTGCTTTTCATAGCTTCAGGAGATAACAAGGAGTGTCAGCAATGCATCAGCGCACGATGCGCTAAAATCGCGTCACAGATTGAAAACTGGCAAAAGAAAGGATGAGCTCTGGTTTCGGAACTGCGGCACAAATAAGTCATTTTTAAGTCTCGCCTACCAGGTTTTCATGACACCGGGGAAGGGACATCTGCTACACTCAGCTGGCGCTGAGGCACACGGTGTGTTTAACATGCACTGCTCCTGGGCTGCTGTAGAGGACCACACAGCTGAATCATGTTTAAAGTAATTAGACCCTGGAAAACATTTTCCTTTACATTCTGTCACTTCTTTATCATTTTTTTATGCTGTTATGAGTTTCTTGACTAAAAAGTGTTTGAAAAATAAACCATGGCATTTCTAAAATTTGAAAACATTGATTTTTGTCAAGACCGGAGGCTCCTATTATGCTTCTCTAATCTTGCTTTAATTGACTAGCAGCAGTCAAGAAAACTACGGTTTCCATGAGTCTAAGCAACAAATAGCCAATTGGAATCAAAAACTTATGGTAATAAACACCAATCATGAACCAACATATAGTATGATCACAATACTTAACTGCGACCAGCCCTCTTTTCTTACTGCATGAATCAAGATAAGTACTTAATTTGCATGTTTAATACACATTACAGATAGTTTGCTTAACCCGTTTTTAATATTGGTATTGTTTGTACCATAAATAGGTTACTGCTTTGTTTTGAAACACTCTTCGTGCGCATTCCGAATGTTCCCTTTCTCCTGCTCACTACATGCTTCATCAGCAGTTTTAATGGTCGGTTCTCATTACCTCTGGTAACTCTGCCACGCCGTTAAAGCCTCCGTTCCCGATTGCTCTTCATTTCCATTTTCCGCAGAGACTCTTCCTCTCATGCGTCTCTTCAGCATTTGCCCATTTTTTTCATTGTCCTGACTCCGGCCCTCCTCCTCTTTGCGCTACAAGGGGAGCGGCCTAAATCTGCACCCTCAAGCCTTTCCCTTGGCCTCAGGCAAGAGTGTCCACGCCTCCTTGGGCGTGTTCTTCTATTTTCTATTCCTCCTTGGCTTTTCTCCAAATTTGAATTTTCCCCAACTTTCATTCAACTCATTGCTTTATTATGGAAATTAACAGCTCTCCCCTCATGCAAGATATAAATGATGAGGGTGAAATTTTTAAAAACGAATTGAGTAGATTTATTCATGATTCTGTTGAACAGGCGGTCATGGCCTCTATGGACAAAATGGTAAAAAATCTGGAAACCTCTATTAAGAGTATCTTGACAAAATCTTTACTGGCCAATTCTCCGCGGGATAGCAGAAAACACAAACTCAAACTCAAAGTTATGTTATCTCTTAAATCCCAAATTAAAGTCACCCCTTTTAGCACTGCATTGACTGGTGAAGTATCTTCACCCCAGATTGAGGACTTGGATCCTCCCAGGCCTCCTTCTAAGGAGGGGAATTCTTCTGTTTCCCACTCTAAATGCAAATCTAAAGCAAAACATTTGCAGGGAGCACCTAATCAAATTGTTATTTTGCACATCTTCAATACAGATTATGACATGGGTGATGTTGATGATGCCTCTGATAATTTGGGCACTAATAATCCTTCTTTCCTACCTCCAAAAAAACCTAAAATGTCATTTTCTTCTCCTGAACCTTTTGTTGACAAAAGTGTATTCGACTCAGAGGGGACCCCTATGTTCAACCCCTCCCTTTTGCACCATCCTAAATCAATGGAATTACATATCCTCCGGATTAAGACAACAGCTAGATAAGCAGACAAGGGCCAAATTAGAATCTGAATGCCCTAGACCTTCTTATTCCTCCAATATTACATCCACTCCCTCCATAGACCAAACCCTCCTTACCTTCTTTTCCAAATTCAGCAAAGATCCCCATAAAGGGGTAGGCAACGCTTGGTCAACCTGCCAGGATAAACTATTGGATTTAGCAAGGGTGGAAAATTCAGACATTGATACTTTAGAGCGCTCTCTATGGATACAGAGAGCTTTGTGCCTTCTAGGGAATGCTAAAGAAGCCATTAGATAAGCAAAGGACTTTTTCTAAAATTAGATCCAAAGCTGGCAAATTTGGTGACTCTTGATCCTAGTATTAAGGCAGATGGTCTGATATTTGGAGACTCCTTTATTAAGGATTTGAGCAGATATGTGCCCACTTTTTCCTCTATTGATAAAGCTCAGCAGTCCCTCAAGAACGTTTTCAACCAGTGGGTTTTTGGACGGGCCGGTAGAGGCAGGAGCCACTTTACTGTTCCTTTCGTCCATAAGGACATAGAGGCTCCTTCAACTCTTCATATGGGGTGCAGGAATACAAACCCCAATTCTACCCTCAATGAAGGAGAGGTTATTGGGGTCGAGGACAACACAGTTTTAGGAACAGTTTTCCAACAAGGTAAGTCCTCTTTCTGGCATTCCTCCTGTAGGGGGCTATCTTTAATTATTTTTAACAAAATGGAAAATGATAACTGCCGATCTGTGGGTCCTAAATACGATACAGGGTTATTTTATAGAAATTCATGCAACCCCACTTCAGTTGTTGTTTCCTCACCGCCTCATTTCTGCTTGTAAATGTCCACCCTAATTACAGAGGAAGTTAATTCTCTTCTAATGAAGAACGCTGTACAACTTGCACACCTAGACCTTTCAGGTTTCTTAAGCTCTCTTTTACTAGTAAAAAAGAAAAACAACAAAATGAGACAGGCTTTTTCTGGTTTTGTTCCAGAAGTGCAGATTTCTTTTTCAACTTTTGTCACAAACATTTTTCATTGATTCTGGCAGTTGCTATAGTTTTGTCAATTTTTCTTATGATCTCTCATACTTACTATCTACTCTCACAAGAAAAAGGGCTGATTGCAGTCAAGTATTGTGATTATACTATATGTTGGTTTATGATTGGTGTATATTATGATACGTTTTTGTTCCCATTGGCTATTTGTTGCTTAGCCTCGTGGGAATTGTAGTGTTATTGACTGCTGCTTTTCAATTAAAGGAATATTAGAGAAGCATAATACTTTCCTCTGTGTCTTCAATAAAATTAAGACTTTCTGGCATAGTTTACTAGGAAAACCTACATTTCAATGTACAGTTTTGAGATAACATAAGCTAAGCGTTTGCATTCCCTCCAATATTTTTCTTTTTTTCTTTTTTTTTAAACCAACAACTCTGCCCTCACATTCTAAGGGTGTACATTTTTGGGCAGGGGCGTAACAAAGAACCCTGCAGACTTTAGCACAGTAACCCGGCCAGAAGGAGGCCCCTCCATGTACTTTGCAGGGGGGACCCCCCTCAAGGTTTGTTACACACCTGCTTTTGGGTTTGCCAATGCAATAACTTTGATGCTTTGTTAGGTGTAGCAGTGTTTGCCGATGGCAAGTTAATATTTTCAATATAGAAGAAAAAGAGCTGGCACACTGATGGTGAAAAGTGAAAGGGGGAGAAAATTGCATGGTAGACCTGTTAGCGCTGATCTTATTATTGAAATTATTAATTAATATTCTTGTATTTTGAGTGTTGAAATTGCGTAGAAACTGTAATAATCTAGAGAAAAATAATTCACGCATTTGAAAGTGTGACCACATGAGTGGCTGTCAATGTTCACGAAATATACTTATTAATTGCTTATTATAAAATGTAGCTTATTTTTGGATAATGTAGTAATACATCATGTTAAGGGTTGTGTATTATGTACTAGTTTTATTAATTGTAGGCCTTAACTTAGCTGAGGTCTTGGCCTAGTAACACGACCTCATGTCAAGCTGTATTTCTTAGGTGTTTAATAAAATGTCTGTTTGAAGAATTAAAGTGTGATTTTCCACTGTGCTGACCTAATGTGCTCGTAGCTAAAAGTCTTTCTCATGAGAACTGCTTGCTAGTTGATGCTGTACTAGCTAATGTTGTTACATGACGAGCCGGATGATGAGAACAGTATGAAAGGAGCCAATCACCGACATGTGAACCATGTACTAGTAGAAATGTAGATTTGAAGTTTTAGTTTTATTGGACAAAGTGTGAACATGCAATCCCTTGACCAATAGGGACTTAGGAAGTAGTTTTAGGAAATCTACTGCACCGAGATGAGAGAAGCCATTCTCCCCATTCCTCTTGAGAGTTTAGATAATTTGCCCATTTCTGTTTGTCATACCGCCATTTCTTCCTTGAGCGTCTTGAGAAGAGACATGCTTAACTTTCTTGCTTAGAAACTTTGCCTTTTCTGAACTTTGATGCTGAATCCTGATGCCTTGCTGACCAGACTGATGTCCTGATGACGAAGACTGTCACAGATTGCTGATCTGAACTGAAGATAGGTATATTGACTATGAGATTGTTTGCTATGTCTATTTGCTTTTTTTCTAGGTACCAACCGCTATTTTGACAGAGCCATAGTTAGATGTTCTTCCAAATTTATGTTGACTAAATTGTTTTACATGAAGCCCAAACATGCTATTCCAATATGGTGTTAGTTAGTGTCCTCACTAATGAAGTTCGTTACCTGAAATAATAGCGGATGTCTTTTCTTTTCTGAATGTAAATGTATGTAGTTTCATTTGCGCAGTTACAACAACTTATGCAAATCGCAGGTGAATTGTGATGTTTGTGAGGGTTTAGGGAGTTTGCGTACTCCATATGAAATTGTAGAAGGAGTGTGCGTACTAGGCCGTCTAACTTCACCTGTGTGGCACTTTGTGCTCAAAAATTGTCCACATGGTTGTTGATGTACGGACCCTGCGTGGTCTAAGACTCCTGAGTATATTGAAAAGTGTATGAGACACTTGGTTTTTGTTGTAATTTGTCTGGTTTAATAGGTCAATCGGGCGTGGTCGACAACGCAGAGTGTAAGTCAAAGTGTGACAGACGCACAGATCAGTTGAGAGTGAAATTTGCGGGTCAAATTTTGCTTGCGAATCAGGGAGACTGAGAAAGAAGGAGTAGCTGCTACAGCGAAACGCCGTCAGTGAAATATCCCTAATGTTTCTGAAGGGATTGTGTTACCCTATTTGTGGCAAACCGACAAATTGGATTTTTATTTTGTTTAGTGCTTGCAATATTTTGCATTAGTTTTGTGTGAATCTGAGGTCTGGAGGACAAGCCGCAAGACTTTGTCAGCCGCAGTACGTGTGAGAATGATGCCATTGGAGCCACACTGGGATAGGTTGGTTAGT
Organism: Pleurodeles waltl; assembly: GCF_031143425.1. Lineage (NCBI taxonomy): Eukaryota > Metazoa > Chordata > Amphibia > Caudata > Salamandridae > Pleurodeles > Pleurodeles waltl. The sequence goes on from NC_090442.1 coordinate 259,708,862, forward strand.
GAGAAGGGTCGCGCACAGATTGGCAGCCTTCCGTGAGGTGCAATTGGTGGAGAAGGTGGGTGAAGAGAATGCTGGGATTAAAAGTCACTTCCTTATTTGATTTAGAACAAAATAAAAGTCGCAAAAATGAAAGTTTTCAAAGCTTTAATGAGTGCTTTAAGGGGAGACACATATATTACAACAAGTACAGGGGATATAGCACTGCCAGAAGGTACACCAGCTTACATTGCAATAGAAGAAGAGAGTGTTGCGCCATGTCTTTGGTTGAAGCAATGGTGTAAATTGACAGAAAGATGGGAGCTTACCGTTTCCTGCCCATTAAACATTTAATTTGAGGAGTACAGAGCATTTGAGGAGGGTGCTGCATGATCTGAAACCGCCTCCGTGACCAGCACAGTTCAAGGCATTAGCTGTCTGGAAGTTAGTAGCCAGACACAACAGCCAGCCAGCAACAGCCAGAAACAGCCAGCAACAGCAACAGAAATTTGAAAGGAGGATGAGAAAGGCAGAGAAGACACTAGCGGAGGCTAGATGGGACCATGCTCAGAAATTTTGGAGAACTGAGACTTTGCAGGGGATTAAGGGCCAGATGTAGCAAAATTTTGCGAGTCGCAAATGGCCCGAATCGCTATTTGCGACCCCGCAAAATCGGAAATGGGATGCAAAAACCCCATTTCCGAATCGCAAATAGCGATTCGAGCCATTACCGACTCACAAAAATTGCGACACCATTGTGCGACCCGCAAATAGGAAGTCACAATTTGCGAGTCGCAAACCATATGAAAATGCCACTTGCAAATTGCGACTAGTCGTAAAAAGCCCATTTTGCACACCCAATTTACCACTAACTCAGAGCAGGTGGTAACCAGAACCAAAGTATAAAAGGAGACCCAGAAGGCATCTGGGTTACTCAAGATGGCGGAGATATATGTGATATCAAGGAGGAGGAAAGTCCACGCCGCACAGCAGAGGAGGAGGAGGAGCCAGAGACAGGAGAGGATATACAGAACCAGGCAGACACTTTTCCAACAAACAGAGGACAGATATATGATAAATACAGACTCAGCAGTGCAGCAATATTAGAATTAAGAGATCTACTCAATCCGCAGCTGCAACGCCAGACTGTGCGCGGCAGCGCCATCCCCACACATGTGCAAGTGCTATGCTCACTACACCTCTTGGCCTCGGGTAGCTATCAGGGGGTCTTTGCTGTGGCAGGTGGGGTATCCCAAAGTGCACTCTCACGGTTCTTCAGATCATTCCTAGATGCCATACTCACACACATGTCCAGATATATATACCTACCCAGGAATGAGACAGAAATCAACAGCACCAAGTTGGAATTCTACAGGATTGCCAACTTCCCGCATGTAATAGGGTGTGTAGACGGGACACATATACAAATATGCCCTCCTGCAAATCTGGAATATCTGTTCCGCAACCGGAAGTGTACCCAGTCACTGAACATCCAGGTGGTATGTGACGCACATTATGTCATCACTGACATGGTAGCCAAATTTCCAGGGAGTACACATGACTTACATTTTCAGGCATAGTGGGATACACCAACGCCTAGAACGTGGGGTGTTTGGAGACGGATATCTCCGAGGTATAGCTGAATACACCTTGAAGACATACACACAGGTCAATGTGGAAACCATCCATGCCCTGCTAACACTGTTCATTTTTGCCAAACAGGTGACAGTGCATACGCGCTACGACCATGGATACTTACCCCATACTTAACACCCAGCAATGAGACTGAGAGGCGATACAACAGTGCACATAGGAGGACCCGAAATGTTATAGAGAGGACCTTTGGACTGTTGAAGGCAAGATTCAGATGCCTCCACAGAAGTGGAGGTGCCCTCCAGTATGCCCCAATAACAGCATTCAAGATCATTGGCGCATGCGCTATACTGCACAACATTGCCACCAGACGTGGGCTACATCCCACCCCAGAAGACCCAGATTCAGAGAATGACGAGCAAGAGCTACCACATCGCCATCATGGGGATAGAAGCATTGCAAATCAAGGCAGACAGAGACGGGACCACATTGCAAACCAATACTTTGGAAGGTATGTCCTGCCTGTCACCACACACACGAAAGTCACACACAAAGAGCCCAGGTGTTAAGTGGAACAAACAAGAACTTTTATTAAGTGAACCAAATAACTAAAGAACTGAACTGTTGGTCAGGGGCTGTAAATGTCCACCTGCAATGAGGACACATTCACCTCATGTGCCTCAATTGCCCCTAAGTGCGTAGCTTAACTCCTACGCCTGGGACGCCCAGCATGGCTAGTGCCTGGAGTGTCAGCAGATCCCTAACGTGCACTGCCACTCCTCAATACCCTGGTATCCGTGGCAGATGCACTACTGACAGTGGAGCCCTCCCCACTATCTTGAGGTGTGTCTGCTGTGCCCCTAGCCACCTGTCTTGCCTCCATCATGTCCACAGCGTGGCTTATCCGTCCCAGTCCACGAGCCACATCGCCTGCAAAGTGGCCCAAGTCTACTTGTAAACTGACTGTGTGGCGTGACAGCCCTGTTGTGTTGACAGCCAGGCGGACATGCGGTCCAAACGGTGGATGTGTTGGCTTTCACGGCGCCTTTCACTCTCTCTCTCTGAAACAAGTTCAGTCACTAGTTGCCTGACGGAGAGTGCAAGGTCACTGACATGACTGTTCAGGCTTTGGAAGTCCGTGTGCACCTGTGCCAGCCCTGTTGTGACATTTCTCTCCATTCGCTGCATGGCCCCTGATATCACTCTCATCTGCCTTGTTTGCAGGCGCTGACCCCTGATGAGAGCTGCCTCGGCGGAGGACATGGAGGAGTCCCCTACATCTCCCTGGGACACTGGAGGGACATGGACACGTCGTCTGCGACGCGGTGGAGCATCAGGGTCCTGTTGGCTGGCACTGTGGCTGGGACCGGGTGCTGGGTCAATCTCCACTATGTCCAAAGGTACAGGAGGGGACTGTGGTCGGGTTGTGCAGGGCCCTGTGGTGGCTGCTCCTGGGTCTTGTGCTGCCTGTTGGTTGACCTCTGCACCCTGGACGGTCTGGCTGGTGGGGATGTCTTGTGGGAGACCTGTGGGACATAGGGAACACACTGTCAGTATCTACCATCTGTTGTATGCTTCCTAATAAACTGTTGCCGATCAGCTGCCTACTGGACTACATTGCCCATAATGCACCATTCTGGTGGTTGCTACTCTGAAATGGAGCTCATTTGGTTGTGCATGCTGCTGTGTACTGGGTGGGTGGGGGTATGGCACATATGGGTGTACATGCATGTTTCATTGTACTCACTTGTTGATGGTCCTGGCGCTGACGTGTCCAGCTCTCCTATTCCAGCCACTGCCTCTGGCTCCAGGGTCTGTTGCACACGTTCCTCCATGGGTGTGGGTGGTGGGACGGTAGATGGGCCTCCTCCTGTGCCCCTCATCTCCCGGAGCTGCTCTGCCACCCTCTCCTTGGTCCTGGAGCGCAGGTCGTACCATCTCTTTTTCAGCTCTTCAATGCTCCTGTGACTCACCCCGATTGCATTTACCTTCTCCTGGATGTCAGTCGAGATCCTCCTTTTATCAGACTCTGGCACACTGAGGGCAGCCCTTCCAAATAGCTGATCATGGTGGTGGCAGCATTCATCTGTCAGCACCTCCAGTTCCTTCTCTGAAAATCTGAGTTTCCTCTTCCTGCCAGAGTCCTCCATTCTTGCTGCTGTTCCTCCTGGTAGTTGTTCAGTAGTTGGAAATGGGTGTGGTCCTCCCTCCTCCCAGGTGTATTTGTAAACTTCCTGGCTGTGATGTCATCATCAAGAGCCAGGAAGTGTTTTCCAGAGTGTTCTGCTGCACCTGCATGCAATTTGCGGCACAGTCGCAATTTGCGACACCCACTCGCAAATTGCGTGTTTGTTTTTAGCGAGGTCGCAAATAGCGACCTCGCAAACAGCGGACTCGCAATCTGCGGTGCGACTTAATTTGCGCGTCGTAAAATGAAGTCGCTTCTTCTTGTTGGATACCGTTTTGCGAGTCAGAAATAGCGAGTCGCAATGACTCGCAATTTCCGACTCGCATATTTTTGGCTACCTACATCTGGCCCCAAGTTATTCCCAGCAATTACACAAGACATGAGAAGGAAGGGAGGAAATCTATTAGGAAGACTAACAGAAGCCCCTCCGAGAGTAGGGAGGCTAAAAAATCTTTGACATAAGACAACACCAGGGCAGTGCGCGCTCTATTGGCGACTAGAATGCAAAAACCCAGCACTCTCAAAACAACGTAATTTATGCATTGTGCTGATATGTTGTTGTTTAACCTTTTGCATTGCAGAGTTTAATCCTGAAGACTTATTTTTAATGTGTTTACAAATACTGTTCATTTGCAATGTGTTGCTGCAGGCTTTCAGAGTGTGTTAGGGTGTGGTCCCTTTCCAGGGCCTTCTGGAGACTTTCCCTGCAGCATGCCTGGGTGTGGTTGTGGGCTGGGCCAAGACTCTATAAAAGGGAGCCAGCCCAGCTCCAAGTGCTCACTATTCAGAGGTCCCGGTGCAGAGCAGCAGCTACTTCCTGAGTTCCTGTCCTGGTGGCCTATTTGATCTTCCAAGGCTCTGCCCTTCATTCTTCATTGGTGATCCTTGTTCTGGGCGCTAAGACATTGGTTGGGCTGACCTCCGGACGCCGTTATCGAGTACTTTCATATTCTTGGCCTAATTCTTTAATGATTAACAGATTACTTTGGGCGCTACCATTTCTTGACATTTGTATGGTGGCTTGCAAATCGGCAAGACGCGCAATTCGTTTCATGATGATTTGACTTTGTTATTCATTGCGCGCTACCATTTCTTGACATTTGCATGGTGGCTTGCGAATCGGCAAGACGCGCGATTTGTTTCATGCTGATTTGATCTTGTTATTCATTGCGCGCTACCATTTCTTGACATTTGTATGGTGGCTTGCGAATTGGCAAGACGCCCGATTCGTTTCATGATGATTTGACTTTGTTATTCATTGCGCACTACCATTTCTTGACATTTGTATGGTGGTTTAAGAATCGCCAAAAGACGCGCGATTCGTTTCATGGTGCTTTAATCTTGTTATTCATTGCGCGCTGTTATTTTTTGGCATTTACATCGTTGCTTATGAATCGGCAAGACGCGCAATTTGTTTAATGGTGATTTAACCTTGATATTCATTGCGTGCTACCATTTCTTGACATTTTACATGGTGGCACTCGAATCGGCAAGACGCGCGACTCTCTCTTCGAACTTAATTCATGTTGTTCATTGTATGCCATTTGTTCTAAGACATTTATTAGGTAATATTCGAGTTGACAAGTTGTGTGATTTGTTTCCTGAATCCATATTGTGTTATTCATGGTGCACAATCCTTTTATGGTGTTTACTATATATATGAAATTCTGCAATGTGCGCAATTCGTGTTGAAACATTTCAAGAGAACACAGAAGACCAGAGTTTCTAGATGCAATATTGCATGGTCCTAGTATGCATTCTCAAAAAAGGATTCATATGACTGGTTTAGAACTTATTCAGAATGTTTTCCTGATTCTCATGTAAAGGAAAGTACTTGAATTTAAAAGTTACATTTAATCCATCTTGATTCCCTTACAGGTATCCGGCCATTTTGAAACTTAGTCATTTTAAGCCTAATTCTTAGGTTGTTCATGTTTTCAGAATGACTAGGCTTAGAGTCATAGTCTAGTATTGATTTCATGAGATGTAATTTTCATATTGTGTGTTTTAACCTTTTTCTTACTACAGGTGTCCTTCCCAGCTGTTCCCTTCCTAATCCCCTCTTCTCCTCTTGAACTCTCTTAGCCTCTGTGATTTATCTGTCAGAGTCTTGGAGCTGTTCAGTGGTGGATGTGTTGGGAACGTGCGCAGACCCCGAGGATCTGATGACTCTGACAGAATAGTAAGCCCACGAATTATTATCCTCCTAGTTTGTGGATGTTCTCAGCAAGGCCACGCTGGACGAGTTAGTCAAGGCTATCACCCAGCTCCAGGCAGAGGTGGTATCATCCAAAGAATTGACAACTAGCCTAGCTGAGAGAGTGAGTCAGTTACAAGATAAGGTAGAGAAGAAGGAACAAAGTCCCACAGGTGTTTCTTGGCCAGGTACTTCTTCTCAGACTTCTGGAAGTAATCCGACAAGCATTTCCCTCAATGTCCCTTCCGCAATTCCCTTAGCTCCCCCAGAACGTTTTTCAGGTGACCCTTTGAAAGCGCAATCTTTCTTGGTTCAATGGAACTACACTTCACCTGTAGACCACATACTTTCCCAGATGCGCATTTCAAAGTAGCTTTCTAGTTATCATATCTGTCTGGGATGCAGCTACCTGGGCAATACCTCTTGTGCGTAAAGATAGTCCCTTGTTGTACAACTGGAGAAATTTTGTTCGTGAGTTTGAGAGAGTTTTTGATTGTAGAACTGTAACACAGTCAGCAGATCGTGAATTATTAGATTTACGCCAGGGGAATCAGGACCTAGTGTTGTATCTAGCCAACTTTAACCGGTTGGTTGCTGAGACATCCTGGCCTAAAAAAAAACAAGCGGTCTTGTTTTACAAGGGACTCAAAGAGGAACTAAAAGATATCTTAGCGCAAATCGACCCACAACCTACAGACTATCAAGAATTAATAAACCTTGTCTTGAGGCTTGATCATTGTTTATCAGAACGTAAAGGAATGCGCAAAAAGACTGAAAAATATTCATGGCGTGTTCATGATAACAGAGACTCAAGAACTCCCAAAGAAAGAACGCCAGAACCGATGGAAATTAGAACCATCAGAAGACCTTTGACCAAAGATGAAAAGGACCTACGCAGAAAAAATGGACAATGTCTTTATTGTGGGCGGAAGGGTCATTTTGCCAAAGATTGCCCAATCAAACCAAAGAGCAAGCAAGGTCCAGTTAAGAAGGTCGCAGCCAATGCACCAGTCTAGTTGGAAAACTAAAACACCCGAGATGCAGAGAATGGTTGCTCTTGGGTGTCACCGTGGACCCTTCACAATCTAGACATCTGAAACTGGAAATGAGAGTTCAGGTGAAGAAAAAGATCTATTTAAAAAAACCTCTAGTTGATTCTAGGGCTACTGGGAACTTTGTTGACGCCCAATTGGTTCGTGCATGGGGATCCCATGTATTGAAAAGAAGACCCCAGAAATCATCCAGCCAGTCAATGGAAAACTCTTGACTGGAGGTCCAGTAACTCTTGAGACTATTCCCTTATCGCTGATTTGTGAAGATAAGAATCAAAGAAAGAAACATAAAGAGAAAATCATCCTTGACGTGATCCATGCTCCCCAATATGGGATTATCCTGGGCTTGCCATGATTAACTCATCACAATCCAGAGATCAATTGGGCAGAACGAAAAATCATGTTCTCATCTGTGCTATGTAAAGAACAATGGGGGTCATTACAACATTGGCGGTAAAAGCCGCTTACCGCCGTGCAGAAGACCGCCAACACACCGGCGCGGCAGCGGAATTCCGCCACAGCTATTATGACCCACAGCTCGGAATCCGACAAAATTCAGACACCCACACAACTCCGCCACACCAAAGGTCAGTGATAAACTGGCGAAAACAAAACCTCTACCGCCATTCCAACAGAAATACACCCACACTATCATGACCCACGAATCCACGCGGCAGTCTTTCAACCGCGGTATTCCATTGGCGGTGCACACCGCCGCGCTCAAAATACACACACACATACAAAACACCGCCACATTGGACAATTCGAAATACACACACCTGATACACATACACACACCACTCCCACACACCCAATACAATATAAAACACACACCCACATCACCCACAAACCCCTACGACCAAAAATTCAGAAAGAAGGCCAGAGAGAGAGCACCAGCAAGAACAACAGCATCCACAGGCACACAACACCATCACCCACACAACTTCCACGCACAAAACACCACACACCACTACATATCACCACACTTATCACCACACACTCCACCCCACACATCACCCACACCACCCCATGGCACGGCAAAGACACCCCAGGTTCTCGGAGGAGGAGCTCAGGGTCATGGTGGAGGAAATCGTCCGGGTAGAGCCACAGCTATTTGGAGCACAGGTGCAGCACACCTCCATTGCAAGGAAGATGGAGCTATGGCGAAGAATAGTCGACAGGGTGAACGCAGTGAGACAACACCCAAGAAATCAGGACGACATCAGGAAGAGGTGGAACGACCTACGGGGGAAGGTGCGTTCCGTGGTCTCAAGACACCACCAGGCGGTTCAGCGGACTGGCGGCGGACCCCCACCTCCTCCCCCACAACTAACAACATGGGTGGAGCAGGTCTTGGAGATTCTGCATCCTGGGGGCCTCCAGGAGTCGGTGGAGGAATGGACTCTGGTAAGACAAATCTTAGCTATTACATCCCCCACCCTCACCCCCAGCACTCCAACTCCTCACAAATGTACCAATATCACAAACCACCCATCCCAACACCAAGCCCTGCATGCAAAAACAAAGCATGGACACCCATCACTAAAGCATGCTCACTGCACATACCCATACAACCCCCTAAACCATCATCACACAAGCCCCCACACAGGAATGCCAGCACTGAGGTACACGGTCACCCACCCATTGCACACCACGACACACACAGATGCAATAATCATGCTTTTCCACCCCTGCAGGACCAATACCCAACGTCACCAGACAGGAGGGTCCAGACATCTCTACCCCACCCACAGAAGAGGCCCACAGTGATGACAGCAGCTCTGTCCACCTGGATCTAGATGACCAGCCCGGACCATCGTGGGCCTCGGAACAGTCGGTTCCCCTCACACAGGCACAGGCCACCACAGACCTTCCACCCTCTGGTAACACCAGCACAGCACCCACCCAGCGGGCCCATACCTCCGTCCCCAGGACACGTCAATCAGCTGTGTGTCCACCACTACAGGGAACCCAGGATAACCCACCACCCCAACAACAACAGGGACCTGGGGGCAGTGGTAGTGAGCACACGGTCCAGGGGACGGAGGCACAGGAACACAGGGGAACTGGGAGGGCTGCTGTGCGACAGGAGGCGGACAGGCCCAGGGAACCCACTCTCCACGAGGCCTTCTCCTCCATCATGGGAGCATACCACCGCTCCCAGGAGACGATGGCAACAGTCCTGGCCAAGTTTCAGGAGACCCAGCGCATGCAGGAGGAACAGTATTTGGGGTTCAGGGAGGAACTCAGAACCATCAGATCCGCCCTGGGCACCATTGAAGGAAATACTCAACACCAGGAGGGACACTGTGGCACTACATGGACGATGAACTACCCACCACCTCTGCCGGCGCTAGTGGACAGGAGGCACCGCCACAGGACCACCACACCAGCACCCCACCCCCTGCAGATGGAGAACCACCTCACAAGCGGTCCCTGAGATCCAGGAACAAGACAGAGCACGATGCCAAGACCCCCGCCAAGAAATGAGGCCACCCTGATTGTCAACCCACTGTCCCACTTTGTCACCCTGTCTATATTTGAACTGCCCCAGCTCCACTTCCTATGCCCATATGGGCATGCACCTATGAGACAAATATACTGGACTCTGCCAAGGACACTCCTCCGCCATCACCCTTCACCATTTAACTTCCCCCTCCAATAATTTTTATGTAAATAAACACACCTAAAACACCAAAAGATCTGGAGTCTGTCTGTGATTTCGAAATAGTGTATTTGCAATTACAGTGACAACATTTCCAGGAAATAGTAATGTCAACATACCGTTGTCACACAGCTCTAGTCCATGAGGAATCTAAGCAGATTACACACGTTGGGACCCACACCTGTGAAACCGTAAGGGAAAGTGACAACTCAGTGGCCATACACTGAGTGAAATCGACAGACAGGAGAGAGGTAGAAGTGTAAAAGTACTTGTAGTAGGCAGGAATGTATTCTCATCTGTGTCTCACTGGAAATATTGCTGGATGACTGAGTCCCTGTTGTCAATGTCTTCTTCCTCTGCTTCCTCCTCATCACTGTCCACAGGCTCCACAGCTGCCACAACACTGCCATCTGGACCATCCTCCTGCAGAAAAGGCACCTGTCGTCGCAAAGCCAAGTTATGAAGCATACAGCAGGCCACGATGATCTGGCACACCTTCTTTGGTGAGTAGAATAGGGATCCACCTGTCATATGGAGGCACCTAAACCTGGCCTTCAGGAGGCCGAAGGTGCGTTTGATCACCCTCCTAGTTCGCCCATGTGCCTCATTGTAGCGTTCCTCTGCCCTGGTCCTGGGATTCCTCACTGGGGTCAGGAGCCATGACAGGTTGGGGTAACCAGAGACACCTAATAGCCACACCCGGTGCCTCTGGAGTTGACCCGTCTCATAAGGGATGCTGCTATTCTGCATGATGTAGGCGTCATGCACTGAGCCAGGGAACATGGCATTCACATGGGAGATGTACTGGTCTGCCAAACACACCATCTGTACATTCATGGACTGATAGCTCTTCCGGTTCCTGTACACCTGTTCACTCCTGTGGGGGGGGACCAAAGCCACATGGGTCCCATCAATAGCACCTATGATGTTGGGGATATGTCCAAGGGCATACAAATCACCTTTCACTGTAGGCAAGTCCTCCACCTGAGGGAAAACGATGTAGCTCCGCATGTGTTTCAGCAGGGCAGACAACACTCTGGACAACACGTTGGAAAACATAGGCTGGGACATCCCTGATGCCATGGCCACAGTTGTTTGAAATGACCCACTTGCAAGGAAATGGAGCACTGACAGCACCTGCACTTGAGGGGGGATTCCTGTGGGATGGCGGATTGCTGACATCAGATCTGGCTCCAACTGGGAACACAGTTCCTGGATTGTGGCACGGTCAAACCTGTAGGTGATGATCAAATTTCTTTCCTCCATTGTCCACAGGTCCACCAGCGGTCGCTACACCGGAGGATTCCACCATCTCCTCACATGTCCCAGCGGACGGTGCCTATGAAGGACAACAGCGAGCACAAATCCAAACAACTCAGAGGTATGTACCCACAGTCTAGACAGAACACGATTCATACACAAATTCAGGCCTGTATGTGTATTGAGAGTAGGCCTAGGTATGTGTGACGCAGTTGGTAACTAGGCCATGTGGGCCCCTGAAATGGCGGCTGTCTGACCTCTAAAGCGGCACAATGGGATGTGAGGTAACAGCGCTGGCGTTGTACACCGTAGCGGTAGGCGGTCGAAGACCGCGGCGCAATGCTGCATTGGTTAACATTGGATCCTATGGGTCCCAGGAGCCATGACGATGTACGCCGGCGGTGATGGTATGCACCGCCGCGGACGTGACCGCCATTTTCTATCACTTCAATCACTCAATACCTGATCTTCGACAGGAGAGGACCTACACTGCAAGTGCTGCTGTGACCTCGGTCTGGAAGAGACAATAGCTCGTGCGTCTCGGGAAAGGGCCCCTGCCTTCACTGCGGAGGAGTTGGAGAAGCTTGTGGATGGGGTCCTCCCCCAGTACACGCTACTCTACGGTCCTCCAGACCAACAGGTAAGTACACAGGGAGCATGCTGTATGGGCTATGCGTGTGTGGAGAGGGCTGGTTGTAAGAAGGAAGGGGGCAGAGTTCTGCGTGCATGAAAGACGGTGGGTGCATGTGCCACATGGCAAGGGTAGGGATGGGGGACACTCACTTTGACGGTGCAGTTGGTAATGTCTTCTCTTCTTTCCCTGTACATTTCATGTAGGTCAGCGCCCACCAGAAGAAGGATATTTGGCGTGCCATCGCCAAGGACGTCCGGACCCTGGGTGTCCACCACACATGGAGCACCCACTGCCGGAAGAGATGGGAGGACATTCGCCGCTGGAGCAAGAAGATGGCGGAGGCTCAGCTGGGGATGGCCTCCCAACGTGGGAGGGGTGCCCGTCGAACCGTGGCCCCCCTGATGTTCCGGATCCTGGCGGGGGCCTACCCTGATTTGGATGGGCGCTTGAGGGCATCACAGCAGACACAAGGGGGTGAGTACACTCTCATTCTGATGACATTGCGTGCAGTGGAGGGGTCTGGGTGGGGAGGAGGGCTGTGGGTTTCCCTAGGCCAGGGCGAGTTCCGTAGGCTAGGCCCCTTCGTAAGGCATGGCCCTGTGGCCCCCCACCCCACCTCTGTCGAGTGCCAAGTACAGGTATTCATGCCCCTGTGTCATCTATGTGTGCAGATGTCGTACATAGCCTTGTAGGCCATTTCCCAGGAATTGCGGTGTAGAGCCCAACTGTGTCCCCCTCGTCGTCATCTCCCTCCTCCCTCCCAGTCTTGTCTACACACACACCTGCATGCACTACCTCTACAGCCACTACGTCCCGCACCAGCACACCCAGCAGCACACCCCGCTCAAGTGCAGTCACCACCCCCACTACCATACACACGTCCCCCTGTGTCCTCTCCCAGTGTGTCTGTGACGCCCCCTCCCAAAATACACAAATGCAGGCACACACCCACCCAACATACACCCACCTCACGACAGCCTCCAGCGCATGCACCTGCACCCAAAGACACAAACGTTACACCTCCTACAACCACCTCCTCTTCCTCCATTCCCAAACCCCCTCCAGCTACCCGTCCCAGTGTCTCCAAACAACTTTTCCTGTCCACCCTTAACCTATTTCCCACCACCCCCCGTCCAACTCATAGGTCCCGTACTAGCACCTCAGCCACAAAATCACAGAGACCAGTGGTGCCTGTTGTCACAGGTATGTGGAGTGCACCGGCCACCAGGCCAGCCAGTCTATCACGGAGCCAGAGCACAGCCAGTCCCCCCCTGTGAAGCACCAGAAGTTGGTCAGTGCCCGGCGGGAGAGGGGGAAGACTCCAGCCACTCAAGCAGATCACAGGGGTCCCGGGGGGAGTGTGGACTCTGCTGTGACTCATCCCAAGGTGGGGAAGGGGCAGAAGAAACCCGAAAAGTCTGGGAGGAGCAGCACGGCGGAGAATCCCTGCGGGCCAGGAGGGCCCTGCCAGCCCCATCGTCGCTGCCCAGGAAGGATCTGGCAGCTCCATCGTCGCTGCCCAGGAGGGCCCCGCCAGCCACAGCCCAGCTGCCCAGGAGGGCCCCGCTAGCCACAGCCCAGCTGCCCAGGAGGGCCCCGCCAGCCACAGCCCAGCTGCCCAGGAGGGCCCCGCCAGCCACAGCCCAGCTGGGCAATGAAGGACCGCCAGCCCCAGCCCCGCTGGGAAATTAAGTACCGCCAGCCCCAGCCCCGCTGGGCAATGAAGGACCGCCAATGCAAGCACCGCTGAACAGGGCAAGGACCGCCAATGCAAGGACCGCTGAACAGGGCAAGCACCGCTGAACAGGGCAAGGACCGCCAATGCAAACACCACTGAGCAGGGCAAGGACCGCCAAGGCAAGCATCGCTGAACAGGGCAAGCACCGCCAAGGCAAGGACCGCTGAATATGGCAAGGACCGCCAAGGCAAGCACCGCTGAACAGGGCGAGGACCGCTGAACAAGGCAAGGACCGCCAATGCAAGCACCGCTAAACAGGGCAAGGACCGCTAAACAGGGCAAGCACCGCCAACTCAAGCACCGCTAGCCCATTAGCGGCAGGGGCAGTGATGCAACAGGGAACGTCACGGGGTGAGTGAAGCACTCTGGGCACCAGTCCCCCTCCAGAACCAGATGAGACCTGCATCCACTCCGTCTGTCCTGCACAGGATGAAGCACTCTGGGCACCAGTCCCCCTCCAGAACCAGTGGAGACCTGCATCCACTCCGTCTGTCCTGCACAGGATGAAGCACTCTGGGCACCAGTCCCCCTCCAGAACCAGTGGAGACATCCATCCACTACCTCAGTCCTTGGCAGGATGAAGCACTCTGGGCACCAGTCCACCTCCAGAACCAGTGGAGACTGTTATCCACTTGAGACACTGTGGCTTTGCACTCCCCAGGATAAATCAGTGGGCAAACCACCCACTGTAGAGACTTGTGAGACTGTGGCTTTGCACTCCCCAGGATTGAACAGTGGGCAAACCATCCACTGTAGAGACTTGTGAGACTGTGGCTTTGCACTCCCCAGGATTGAACAGTAGGCAAACCAGCCACTGTAGAGACTTGTGAGACTGTGGCTTTGCACTCCCCAGGATTGAACAGTGGGCAAACCACCCACTTGTGAGACTTGAGAGACTGTGGCTTTGCACTCCCCAGGATTGAACAGTGGGCAAACCACACACTGTAGAGACTTGTGAAACTGTGGCTTTGCACTCCCCAGGATGGAACAGTGGGCAAACCACCCACTGGAGAGACTTGAGAGACTGTGGCTTTGCACACCCCAGGATAAAGCAGTGGGCAAACCACCCACTGGAGAGACTTTAGAGACTGTGGCTTTGCACTCCCCAGGATAATGCAGTGGGCAACCCACCCACTGGAGAGACTTGAGAGACTGTGGCTTTGCACTCCCCAGGATGGAACAGTGGGCAAACCACCCACTGGAGAGACTTGAGAGACTGTGGCTTTGCACTCCCCAAGATAAAGCAGTGGGCAAACCACCCACTGGAGAGACTTGAGAGACTGTGGCTTTGCACTCCCCAGGATAAAGCAGTGGGCAAACCAACCACTGGAGAGACTTGAGAGACTGTGGCTTTGCACTCCCCAGGATACATCAATGGGCATGGAGCCCCCTCGTGGATCTGGCGTCGTGCACTCATCCGGCTGAGGTGCCCCCCGTCCATTCCCCCTGAGGTGCCAGTTGTATTTCTATCTGATGCCCCTGCAGTGTTCTCTCCGTCATGTTCGGGTATCTTGTGTGGGCCTCGCCCATGCATTTTGGGCCCAGTGGTCCACGGACTATGAATATTGCAATACCTGGACTACTATTCGTGGTGTATATTTTGTTAATAGTGTATATATGTATATATTTGCTTACTCTATTTTGATATATTACAATGGTTCCACTCATTTCCTTTTGTCTTCGCATACTTCCGGGGGGGGGTTGAGGGGGTTACTGTAATGTTTGGATATGCATTGGTGTGTGTGTTGTAGTGGGTGAGGGTGGGGGTGGGGGTGTTGCGTGTGTGTGTCCCTGTATTTTGCCTCCCCCCTCCCCTGTGTCGTAGGTGCAGTACTCACCGTGGTCTTCGCCGCCGGCATTGGTGCTCCTGGTACAGGAGCAGGAAGACTAGTGCAGGAAGAATATGGAGTTCCGGCTCCATGGTGTTGTCGCTCCTCGTGGAGTGTGTAGAGGTGAGTGTTTTCCCTTCGAAATTCCTGTTTCCTCCGTGTTTTTATCCATGGTGAATCCGCCCCGGAAAAGGTGGCGGATTGGCCTGTCATAATAGTGTGGACAGTACATTGTCTTCCGCCTGTCTGTTAGCGGTGACCGCTGCGCTGTTTGTTTGTACCGCCGTGGCGGTCTGAGTGTTAAAGCGGCTGTCTTTGTTGGCGGTTTCCGCCACTGTCGTAATTGCAAAATTTTTACCGCCGGCCTGTTGGCGGTCTTACCGCCGCTTTAACACCATCCGCCAGGGTTGTAATGACCACCAATGTCTCCAAAAGATTCAAGTACCAAAAGTCTGCAACTCTTACATAGCTACTGCTGCGGAGAAAGAAATTAATCTGCCCAAACAGTATTCATCTTACAAAGATGTATTTGATGAGAAAGGAGCAGAGACCCTACCTCCTCATAGATCTTATGACTGTCAAATTGATCTAGCCCTAGGTGCGATACTTCCCAACTGTCGTGTGTATGCTCTGTCAGAACATGAAAATCAACATTTACGAAAATACTTAGATCAATTTTTGGAGAATGGTTTCATTCGCCCCTCTATGTCTCCTGCAGCTTCGCCTTTGTTTTTTGTTACAAAAGCTAATGGAGAACTTCAAACTTGTATCGACTATAGGGGATTGTACAAAGTCACCATCAAGAATAAATATCCTTTACCCCTAATTCCGGTCTTATTGGAACAAGTAAAGAGAGCAAAAATCTACACAAAGCTTGACCTTCGAGGTGCTTATCATTTGGTCAGAATGAGAGAGGGTGACGAATGGAAAACAGCGTTCAAGACAAGATATGGCCTTTTTGAATACACCGTCATGCCTTTTGGTCTGTGTAATGCTCCAGCAGCATTTACATTTTTCTTGAATGACTTTCTTAGAGAGTACCTCGACATATTTGCCATAGTCTACATCGATGACATTTTGATCAATTCAGACAATGAAAACGAACATGTCCAACATGTCAAGAAAATTCTTGCAGCCCTTCGAAAACACCATTTATATAAACTAACCAAGTGTGAGTTTCATGTTACCACAGTTGAGTTTTTAGGGGTTATTCTCACCCCTCAAGGTATGGTGATGGCAGAAAAGAAAGTAAAAGCCGTATCTGATTGGCCCACCCCAAAGACTGTTCGTGATGTACAATGTTTCCTGGGGTTTGCAAATTTTTACCGGAGGTTCATAAATCATTTCTCCCAGACAGTGGCTCCAATCACTAAGCTATTAAGAAAGAAAGAAAAGTTTGTATGGTCCCCAAAAGCTGACCAAGCCTTCTCTATTTTGAAGGAAGCTTTCTCCACTGCCCCAGTCTTGACACATCCTTATGCGAATCGACCTTTCATAGTGGAAGCTGATGCTTCAGATGTAGCAATCGGAGCCATCTTATCGTAACGAAATAAAGACACTGGTCAACTCCTTCCTGTATGGTATATGTCTCGGAAGTTGAACGAAGCCGAACAGAACTATGCTGAAAAAGAGCTTCTGGCGATTCGTGACGCCTTTAAAGAATGGAGACATCATTTGTTGGGTGCCAAGTACACTGTCACAGTATATACTGATCACCGTAATCTTCAATTTATGAGTTCCACCAGACTTTTGACTCCTCAGCAATTACGCTGGATGCTGTTTTTTGCCGAATTTGATTTTGTAGTAACCTTCCGGCCTGGTAAAGATAATCGCAAAGCTGACGCCTTGTCCCACCAAGAGTCTACCACGTTGCCTGCATTTCAAGCCTCCAGAGCTATCATTGTTCCTGACAAGGTTCTATGTATCATAAAAACTGAAGATTTCTTTGAAGAAATTCGCAACTATTTCACTGTTGGGAAATGGCAAACATGGGCCCAAGCAGACCCCAAAAGGTCAATCAAGCAAGGACTACCCTTTCATGACGCTCGTTTGTTCGTACCCACTACCAAACTTCGCAAGATAGTGTTTCATTGGTTGCATGTTATACCTATGGCAGGCCACCCAGGTACTCCTAAAACTCTTGAACTGATCCAACGCTATTTTTGGTGGCCTACCCTAACAAAAGATGTAAAAGCAATGGTAAACAACTGCGAAGTCTGTGCTCACACTAAAACAAGTCATTCAAAACCAAAAGGGTTGTTACATCCACTTCCAACCCCAAGTCATCCATGGGAACACATTTCTTAAGACTTTATTACCGGTCTGCCAGTGGTTCAACAGCATTCAGTAATTCTGGTGGTAGTAGATAGTCTCACGAAATATGGACATTTCATTGCCTGTAAGAAATTGCCCACTTCTAGTGAATTGGCAACTATTTTACTGAACAGAGTGGTTTGTTATCATGGACTACCAAAAGTTATCCTCTCCGATCCGGGGTCGCAATTTGCCTCCAATTTCTGGAAGACATGATGTAAAACACTCCAAGTGACATCTACACTATCTACTAGTCACCATCCTCAAACAGATGGTCAAACGGAGAGACTAAATCAGACTTTGAAACAATACCTACGTGCCTACGCTGAAAAGGCACTTCATTCTTGGACATCTATGCTCTGGTTAGCTGAGTTAGCCTACAATAACTCATTCCACACTTCTATTGGCGTTACACCCTTTTTTGGTTTAGTTGGCTATCATCCTGACACCTTGCCCATCACAATTCCTCAAGAAAGTTCTCTTACTCCAGCTGTGTCAGAAACCATTCAGCATTTGCATCAAACCCAGAAACTGATTCAACAGCATTTAGAAAAATCCAAACAAAAATACAAAAGGCATTATGACAAGAAACATTGTGAGGGACCGCAATATCAACCAGGTGACAAAGTGTGGCTTTCCACAAAACATATAGATTTCAAGAAGAAGCACATGTTTAACCCCAAATTCATAGGTCCTTACACTGTCCTCCAGCAAATCAATCCGGTGACCTATAAACTACAATTGCCCAGATCCTTATGGATTCATCCAGTGTTCCACACTTCC
This sequence comes from Pleurodeles waltl, assembly GCF_031143425.1. Classification (NCBI taxonomy): domain Eukaryota; kingdom Metazoa; phylum Chordata; class Amphibia; order Caudata; family Salamandridae; genus Pleurodeles; species Pleurodeles waltl. Next base: position 259,727,090 of record NC_090442.1, read on the forward strand.
CTCTTAAAGAAGGCAGTCCAAAAGGTCCACCCTCATCCAGCTCCTGTTCTAGTACAAGGGGAAGAAGAATACGAAGTTAAGAAAGTGTTGGATTCTGAACTGAGAGGGCGTAATCTATTGTACTTAATCTCATGGAAAGGTTATGGTCCTGAAAGTAACTCATGGGTTTCCGCATCTGATGTTCATGCTCCAGTACTTGTGAGACGCTTTAATCGTCTTAATCCAGGCAAACCAGGCCCTATAGCGCGTCTGGGAGAGGGGAGTACTGTCAACACCAGGGCAGTGCGTGCTCTATTGGCGACTAGAATGCAAAAACCCAGCACTCTCAAAACAACGTAATTTATGCATTGTGCTGATATGTTGTTGTTTAACCTTTTGCATTGCAGAGTATAATGCTGAAGACTTATTTTTAATGTGTTTACAAATACTGTTCATTTGCAATGTATTGCTGCAGGCTTTCAGAGTGTTTTAGGGTGTGGTCCCTTTCCAGGGCCTTCCAGAGACTTTCCCTGCAGCATGCCTGGGTGTGGTTGTGGGCTGGGCCAAAACTCTATAAAAGGGAGCCAGCCCAGCTCCAAGTGCTCACTATTCAGAGGTCCCGGTGCAGAGCAGCAGCTACTTCCTGAGTTCCTGTCCTGGTGGCCTATTTGATCTTCCAGGCCTCTGCCCTTCATTTCTTCATTGGTGATCCTTGTTCTGGGCGGTAAGACAGTGGTTGGGCTGACCTCCCTAAGCCGTTATCGAGAACTTTCATATTCTTGGCCTAATTCTTTAATGATTAACAGATTACTTTGCGCGCTACAATACTTTGGAAGGTATGTCCTGCCTGTCACCACACACACGAAAGTCACACACAAAGAGCCCAGGTGTTAAGTGGAACAAACAAGAACTTTTATTAAGTGAACCAAATAACTAAAGAACTGAACTGTTGGTCAGGGGCTGTAAATGTCCACCTGCAATGAGGACACATTCACCTCATGTGCCTCAATTGCCCCTAAGTGCGTAGCTTAACTCCTACGCCTGGGACGCCCAGCATGGCTAGTGCCTGGAGTGTCAGCAGATCCCTAACGTGCACTGCCACTCCTCAATACCCTGGTATCCGTGGCAGATGCACTACTGACAGTGGAGCCCTCCCCACTATCTTGAGGTGTGTCTGCTGTGCCCCTAGCCACCTGTCTTGCCTCCATCATGTCCACAGCGTGGCTTATCCGTCCCAGTCCACGAGCCACATCGCCTGCAAAGTGGCCCAAGTCTACTTGTAAACTGACTGTGTGGCGTGACAGCCCTGTTGTGTTGACAGCCAGGCGGACATGCGGTCCAAACGGTGGATGTGTTGGCTTTCACGGCGCCTTTCACTCTCTCTCTCTGAAACAAGTTCAGTCACTAGTTGCCTGACGGAGAGTGCAAGGTCACTGACATGACTGTTCAGGCTTTGGAAGTCCGTGTGCACCTGTGCCAGCCCTGTTGTGACATTTCTCTCCATTCGCTGCATGGCCCCTGATATCACTCTCATCTGCCTTGTTTGCAGGCGCTGACCCCTGATGAGAGCTGCCTCGGCGGAGGACATGGAGGAGTCCCCTACATCTCCCTGGGACACTGGAGGGACATGGACACGTCGTCTGCGACGCGGTGGAGCATCAGGGTCCTGTTGGCTGGCACTGTGGCTGGGACCGGGTGCTGGGTCAATCTCCACTATGTCCAAAGGTACAGGAGGGGACTGTGGTCGGGTTGTGCAGGGCCCTGTGGTGGCTGCTCCTGGGTCTTGTGCTGCCTGTTGGTTGACCTCTGCACCCTGGACGGTCTGGCTGGTGGGGATGTCTTGTGGGAGACCTGTGGGACATAGGGAACACACTGTCAGTATCTACCATCTGTTGTATGCTTCCTAATAAACTGTTGCCGATCAGCTGCCTACTGGACTACATTGCCCATAATGCACCATTCTGGTGGTTGCTACTCTGAAATGGAGCTCATTTGGTTGTGCATGCTGCTGTGTACTGGGTGGGTGGGGGTATGGCACATATGGGTGTACATGCATGTTTCATTGTACTCACTTGTTGATGGTCCTGGCGCTGACGTGTCCAGCTCTCCTATTCCAGCCACTGCCTCTGGCTCCAGGGTCTGTTGCACACGTTCCTCCATGGGTGTGGGTGGTGGGACGGTAGATGGGCCTCCTCCTGTGCCCCTCATCTCCCGGAGCTGCTCTGCCACCCTCTCCTTGGTCCTGGAGCGCAGGTCGTACCATCTCTTTTTCAGCTCTTCAATGCTCCTGTGACTCACCCCGATTGCATTTACCTTCTCCTGGATGTCAGTCGAGATCCTCCTTTTATCAGACTCTGGCACACTGAGGGCAGCCCTTCCAAATAGCTGATCATGGTGGTGGCAGCATTCATCTGTCAGCACCTCCAGTTCCTTCTCTGAAAATCTGAGTTTCCTCTTCCTGCCAGAGTCCTCCATTCTTGCTGCTGTTCCTCCTGGTAGTTGTTCAGTAGTTGGAAATGGGTGTGGTCCTCCCTCCTCCCAGGTGTATTTGTAAACTTCCTGGCTGTGATGTCATCATCAAGAGCCAGGAAGTGTTTTCCAGAGTGTTCTGCTGCACCTGCATGCAATTTGCGGCACAGTCGCAATTTGCGACACCCACTCGCAAATTGCGTGTTTGTTTTTAGCGAGGTCGCAAATAGCGACCTCGCAAACAGCGGACTCGCAATCTGCGGTGCGACTTAATTTGCGCGTCGTAAAATGAAGTCGCTTCTTCTTGTTGGATACCGTTTTGCGAGTCAGAAATAGCGAGTCGCAATGACTCGCAATTTCCGACTCGCATATTTTTGGCTACCTACATCTGGCCCCAAGTTATTCCCAGCAATTACACAAGACATGAGAAGGAAGGGAGGAAATCTATTAGGAAGACTAACAGAAGCCCCTCCGAGAGTAGGGAGGCTAAAAAATCTTTGACATAAGACAACACCAGGGCAGTGCGCGCTCTATTGGCGACTAGAATGCAAAAACCCAGCACTCTCAAAACAACGTAATTTATGCATTGTGCTGATATGTTGTTGTTTAACCTTTTGCATTGCAGAGTTTAATCCTGAAGACTTATTTTTAATGTGTTTACAAATACTGTTCATTTGCAATGTGTTGCTGCAGGCTTTCAGAGTGTGTTAGGGTGTGGTCCCTTTCCAGGGCCTTCTGGAGACTTTCCCTGCAGCATGCCTGGGTGTGGTTGTGGGCTGGGCCAAGACTCTATAAAAGGGAGCCAGCCCAGCTCCAAGTGCTCACTATTCAGAGGTCCCGGTGCAGAGCAGCAGCTACTTCCTGAGTTCCTGTCCTGGTGGCCTATTTGATCTTCCAAGGCTCTGCCCTTCATTCTTCATTGGTGATCCTTGTTCTGGGCGCTAAGACATTGGTTGGGCTGACCTCCGGACGCCGTTATCGAGTACTTTCATATTCTTGGCCTAATTCTTTAATGATTAACAGATTACTTTGGGCGCTACCATTTCTTGACATTTGTATGGTGGCTTGCGAATCGGCAAGACGCGCGATTCGTTTCATGATGATTTGACTTTGTTCTTCATTGCGCGCTACCATTTCTTGACATTTGCATGGTGGCTTTCGAATCAGCAAGACGCGCGATTCGTTTCATCCTGATTTGATCTTGTTATTCATTGCGCGCTACCATTTATTGACATTTGTATGGTGGCTTGCGAATCGGCAAGACGCGCGATTCGTTTCATGATGATTTGACTTTGTTATTCATTGCGCGCTACTATTTCTTGACATTTGCATGGTGGCTTAAGAATTGCCAAAAGACGCGCAATTCGTTTCATGGTGCTTTAATCTTGTTATTCATTGCGCACTGTTATTTTTTGGCATTTACATCGTGGCTTACGAATCGGCAAGACGCACGATTCGTTTAATGGTGATTTAACCTTGATATTCATTGCGTGCTACCATTTCTTGACATTTTACATGGTGGCACTCGAATCGGCAAGACGCACGATTCTCTCTTCGAGCTTAATTCATGTTGTTCATTGTATGCCATTTGTTCTAAGACATTTATTAGGTAATATTTGAGTTGACAAGTTGTGTGATTTGTTTCCTGAACCCATATTGTGTTATTAATGGTGCACAATCCTTTTATGGTGTTTACTATATATATGAAAATCTGCAATGTGTGCAATTCGTGTCGAAACATTTCAAGAGAACAGAGAATACCAGAGTTTCTAGATGCAATATTGCATGGTCCTAGTATGCATTCTCAAAAAAGGATTAATATGACTGGTTTAGAACTTATTCAGAATTTTTTCCTGATTCTCATTTAAAGGAAAGTACTTGAATTTGAAAGTTTCATTTAATCCATCTTGATTCCCTTACAGGTATCCTGACATCTTGAAACTTAGTCATTTTAAGCCTAATTCTTAGGTTGTTCATGTTTTCAGAATGACTAGGCTTAGAGTCATAGGCCCTCATTCTGACCTTGGCGGGCGGCGGAGGCCGCCTGCCAAAGTCCCGCCGTCAGGTTACCGTTCCGCGGTCGAAAGACCGCGGCGGTAATTCTGACTTTCCCGCTGGGCTGGCGGGCGGTCGCCTTCAGGCCGCCCGCCAGCCCAGCGGGAAAGAGGCTTCCACGATGAAGCCGGCTCGGAATCGAGCCGGCGGAGTGGAAGCTGTGCGACGGGTGCAGTTGCACCCGTCGCGTATTTCACTGTCTGCGCAGCAGACAGTGAAATACATTTAGGGGCCCTCTTACGGGGGCCCCTGCAATGCCCATGCCAGTGGCATGGGCACTGCAGGGGCCCCCAGGGGCCCCGCGACCCCCCCTACCGCCATCCGGATCCCGGCGGTCGGACCGCCGGGATCTGGATGGCGGTAGGGGGGGTCGGAATCCCCTCGGCGGCGCAGCAAGCTGCGCCGCCTTGGAGGATTCAATGGGGCGGCGGTACACTGGCGGGAGCCCGCCAGTGTTGCCGGTCCGACCGCGGCTTTACCGCCGCGGTCGGAATCCCCATTGGAGCACCGCCGGCCTGTCGGCGGTGCTCCCGCGGTCCTCCGCCCTGGCGGTCTTTGACCGCCAGGGTCAGAATGACCGCCATAGTCTAGTATTGATTTCCTGAGATGTAATTTTCATATTGTGTGTTTTAACCTTTTTCTTACTACAGGTGTCCTTCCCAGCTGTTCCCTTCCTAATCCCCTCTTCTCTTCTTGAACTCTCTTAGCCTCTGTGATTTATCTATCAGAGTCTTGGGGCTGTTCAGTGGTGGATGTGCTGGGAACGTGCGCAGACCCCGAGGATCTGGTGACTCTGACAGAGGAGGAGTGAGAGGATGATGAGTTTATGTTAGAGTTACTGAGAAATCGGCCACCGCCATATGCAGCACATGAGAGTGGTCCGAGTACCAGTGCTGATCCATCAGCTCTGACACAGGTTAATGTGGCGACGAGTCCGGTGCAGGTTAATCCGAGCCCAACACAGAGTCAGAGCATACTTAATGCACCTACTATTCCAGTAGTAGTAGGTGTGTCCAGAGAATTTACCCTAATGTGCCCATTGTGGAAACTGCCCCAAATCTAATAGTGCCTACAAAACAGCTTTTTCCGAAACCGACGTTGGTTCAGACAGAGCGCAGCCACAAGTAATGCCTAGATACACTCCAATGACAGGGACCCAGACCGATATGTCTGTACTGATGAGTCAAAATATGGGAGCTACGCAACCACAGAACCTAGGTGCTACAGCAAGCCCAGATGTTGTATCTGTACCTGTTACTATTGGTCCGATTGTGCCTTTGTTTGCACAAGAGAAACCCAGTGGAAGGGGACAGGGAGTCCTAAGTCAGAATTCAACAAGGGGAGGACTTAATGAGAACGTCCAAATAGCCTCTCCTGTGGGACAAATCTTTGACGGATCCAGATCCTTGCTAGACCTTAATCCATTCGGTGTTCCTCTGGATACCTTGATAGGGTTGAACATTAGTCAAAGCTTGAAATTGTTGACACCGCAGACCCCGAATACAGTTGTGCAACAGGTACCACCTGTCCAGGCCAACAACATTTCATTGCAATGTTTAACTGCCCAGCAATTGACTGAATAGCTAGACCAACTGAATAACCCACAAAGTGCCCTTAAGAGAACAGAATACTTGAACTACACTAGACTAAGCATGGAAGCGGGTGAGCTCGTTGAGGGAACTATGCATGTGAACAGGTTAGAGTCCTACGCAGATGCACAATTGAGATATCTGTGCCCAAAGATTACAAGGGAAGTGAGCAATGTGCATCAAAAGCTAGCAGACCTGGCAGAGAAATACGGCATAGAAATAGAGAAAACAAAATATTTGAAAAGGAGTTACAGGTTAGATTTTGAGGCTTAAGATTTTGAACACATGAGATATGCCGGAATGAAGGCACACCTTAGGGAATTACTTCAAAGCGTACAGACTTGGGGAGCATTAGACAAATGGGAAGGCAGATGGGTAAAGAAAAGAGATAAAAGGAAAAGAGACTCTGAGGAGCTGACTGCAAATGTGCTGCAGGACAAGGATCCGGTGAAAATGTTACCAATGAGAAAGATTGTGCATAGTGCCTGTGGGAGGACTTGAACACTCTGTTAGAGATAGTAGTTCCAGTTGATGTATGGATAGAGGGTAAGAGGAGTATAGATTGGCCGACAAAAGAACCAGAGAGAGATCAAGTTACAGGTGCGCTGTCTCCTGAGGTAACGAAATGTTGCTACAAGGTGATTGAATTCCTGAAGATGAGAATTTCGCCCAAAAACACTGACTGGCAGAGAATTGACAGGACAGCTCAGGAAGCCAAAGAGTCGATACATGTATACTATGAGAGATTGTTGCAGGAGTTCAAGCATTACCGTGGTACAGAAACAATTGAGCCAAAAGACACAATTCATTTTGTGTTCAGATTTGTGGAAGGATTGAGACCTGAAATTAGCCAAACGCTTAAGAGTTGCGTGATTTGCTGGTAAGCAAAACTGATTGATGAGGTGTTGCAGTGTGCAAAGTACTGTAGTGATAAGATTGAATTGAAGCAGAGAAAGGTGAAGGAAAAAGCGATGGTGATGCAGACTAAAGCTGCACAAACAGGGATGCAGGGAAATTTTCCACAATGGCTACCACAGCTGCAGCAGGGAAACATGGTGTTTCAAAATCAGATGAGAGGTAGAGGTTGCGGTGGTAATGTGAATCGTGGTCCAGACATGCGTACTGTAGTGGTTCAGAATGATGTGCAGGGAATGAAGAAATTGTTGCCTTTTCACACTTGCGGAGCGGTCGATCATTGGAAACGGAAGTATCCAATGATGGTGCAGGAAGGTATTGTTCAGCAAACTAATGACATCAACTCATTCCAAAACATGAGAGGACCGAGAATGAGAGGTCCTAACCCAAATTTCCAAAATAATGTGAATCAAGTGCAGTATTTTCAACCCATGCAGCAGGTGCAAATGCCACATGTGCAAATGACACAGTTGCAGTCAATGCATCAGCAGGTTGCCATGGTACCCAGACAGCATATTCAAATACCTCAAGCCCCAATAGAACAGCAGCGGGTGATGCTTCTTCAACAGGTCACAGGTCCAACCAAAGTAATAACACAGTTTACCAATTCCCGTTACACAGTGAGAATGGAAAAAACATTGATTGGGTGGCCAAGAGTTCGGATGAGGAGGAATGTGTGCTTGCAGCTTCCTTAGAAGTAGATCAGAAAGGTCCCTATGTGAAGGGAAAAAGTCATGGGTCACAGAGTTTCCTTTTTGGTTGACACAGGAGCTCCACGCTCCACAGTAAGAAGTGCTTAAGTCCCAAATTTGCCCCTTTCAGGAAAGACAGTCCAGATTGTAGGAGTAGCAAATCAGTATTTTGCCAACCCAATTACAGATCCAGTACAGATTAAAATTGGCAACCTTCAGGGATTGCACAAATTTGCAGTCTGTGATTCAAGTCTGGTATCCCTTTTGGGAAGAGATTTGCTGTGTAAAACCAGGTGCTCGATTACTTGCTCAAATGACGGAATCGAGATATAGACGAATAGTGATGATGAGATTGACCTGGCTCCCGAGACCAAATGTGAAACCACAAATGAGGAATGCCCTCTGATTGATTTCTTCCCAGTGTTCACAGTAAAGGAGCTTCACCCTGATTTACAGGGAACGGTTAAAGAGACAGTGTGGGACCTGACAGGGAAAGAGATAGGTCTGATAAAGGGAGTTGAGCAAGTTAAACTTTCTGTAAAGCGTAATGTGATTTTTCCTCAGATTCCCCAATACCACATGTCACAAGATGTTCTTATGAGGGCCTCCCAAATAATTGCAGAATTTGTGGAACAAGGGGTCCTGAAAGAAGTGTTGAACAGCCCATGTAATTCACTGATAATGGGATGGGATTGAAAAAGCCCTGTGGGAAAGTTCAAATTGTCCAGGACTTGAGCAAAATAAATGACAATGTGATCAAATGTTGCCCTGTGGTGCCAAATCCAGCTGTGATAATGTTTCAAATTCCATGTGATGCTGAATGATTCACTGTAATTGATTTGTCACAAGCCTTCTTTTCTGTGCCGCTTCACGAGGATAGTCAATTTTGTTTTTTGTTTCACATTTTTAGACCGAGTTTACAGTTGGTGTTGAATTCCTCAAGGGTTTTCAGAGTCACCTTCCATATTCAATCAGATCTTGAAAAATAATTTGGAGTTGCTGGAATTGCCTTTCCAATCGACATTTATACAGTACATTGATGACTTGCTGATTGTGTTCAAAACATGGGCCGAATGCAAGTATGACTCAATTGCTTTGCTGAACCATTTGGGACAGAATGGTCATAAAGTGCCACCACTTAAAGTGCAATACTATCAGAAGGAAGAGAAATATTTGGGTCACCAGATTGAGAAAGGGTCAAGGAAAATATCCAGAGAAAGGGTTGCAACCATATTGCAGAGGAATCCCCCGACCACACAAAGAGATGTCAGGATGTTTCTAGGGATGGTAGGCTACCGCTGCCAATGGATTCCCAATTTTTCAGTCATTCACAAGCCTTTGCAGAAGCTGACCACAAGGTGGTCACCGATCCCATAATGTTAGACCAGCCTTGCATGAAAGCGTTTTCTGAATTGAGAGAGAGCATTTCAAAAGCTCTGGCTTTGGGTATGCCAGACTACACAACATTTTTCACATTGTTTTGTCATGAGCATGATGCATGTTCCTTGTCTGTCTTGACTCAGGTCCATGAAGGTGTAAACCGTCCAGTAGCATATTTTTCGGGTACTTTGGACCCAGTTGCAGCAGCCTTACCAGGTTGTCTGCGTGCAGTTGCAGCGGTTGGACTGAGCCTCACACAGTGTGAAGGCATTGTGATCAGACACCCCTTAACTATTATGGTCCCTCACACCACTGAAATCCTACTCACAATGAAGAAGACCCAATACCTAATAGGTGCAAGGTTGACCAGATATGAGACGAATATTTTAGGATCACCAAATGTGTCATTGAAAAGATGTACAGTGCTGAACCCGGCAACTTTACTTCCAAATGAAAATGTTGAAATTGAAAAGTTGGAAGACATTGAGCATGATTGTCTTGCAGTACCTGATCTGTGCACAAAACCGAGACTGATATTACCGATTGGAAGAAAATGACCAAATTATCTATGTTGATGGTTCTTGTCTAAGAGACAATACAGGGACACTGAGAGCAGGGTATGCCATGTGCACAATTACTGGTATCCTGGAAGCGTCTTGGCTTCGGGGAGTGTATTCTGCTCAAGTAGACGAACTAGTAGCCCTTACTACAGCATGCCATGTTTCTGCTCAGCTGAAAGTTACAATCTATACAGATAGCCAGTATGGATTAGGTATAGTCCATGACTTTGGCCAGTTGTGGCCACAGAGGGGTTTCATGACCTCTTCTGGTTCACTGGTGAGGAATGGTGAAAGAATTAAAGAATTGTTGCATTTTATCCAAATGCCTGAAAAGATTGCCGTGGTGAAATGCAGTGCACATCTAAAATCACAAGACTGTGTCAATAGGGAATGAATATGCGGATCAAGTTGCAAGGTTTTGCGCATTGAACTGTATATCGTTCAAAGATAAGTGGGAATTGTTACCTGAAGAAGATGAAACATGTCCAAGTTTTGCATGGAAAGTGATAGATACATTGGAAGAATTTCAAACATTGCAGAATAATGTTGACAGGGAGGAAAAACATTCATGGAGCAAAATGAAATGTGCACAGCGACAGGATGAATTGTGGGTTTCAGAAGACGGTCAATTGGTTCTACCAACTAGCCTGTTGTCTTAAATGGCTAGGTATTATCATGGTCAAGCACATGTTGGGAGGGATGCCATGATTCATTTGTTCAAGCATAAATGGTTCAACCCAAGGTGTAGACAAGTTGCTGAAGCAGTTTGCCATCGTTGAGTGATATGCCAACAAATGAATGCGGGGAAAGGGACAGTGGTTAATTTGAGCAGGAGGTCCATTCAGCAGGATGCAAATAGATTTTATTGAGATGACTGTGTGTGGAGGTTTGAGATATGTGTTGGTGATTGTCTGCATTCTTTAGTCATTTGATTGAAGCGTACCCTACATGAAGAAATGACAGCCTCACAGTAGCCAAACTGCTGCTTAGGGAACTGATACCATGTATGGGGGTTCCGATCTCTTTAGAATCAGACAGGGGAAGTCACTTCAACAATGAAGTAATTAAATTACTGTGCAGCATTGAACATTGAGCAGAAGTTGCATTGTAGTTACCGCCCTGAAGCATCAGGACTAGTGAAACAGATGAATGGTACCTTGAAGTCGAGAGTTGCAAAGATGTGTGCGTCCAAAAATCTGAAATTGCCTGACGCACTGCCTTTAGTACTGATGACAATGAGAAACACACCCGACAGGAAGACAGGATTGTCGCCGCATGAGCCATGAGGTTGCCAGCGGTGCCTGAAAATGCACTTGTCAACATTACAGATGATATGGTGTTGTACTACTGCAAAGGTCTGGCTGATGTGGCTCGCTCTTTCTCTCAGCAGGTGGGGGCCACCACACTGCCACAGATCTATGACCCAGGGCACAACCTGAGAGCCGGTAACTGGGTTGTGGTCAGGAAACACATGAGGAAAACGTGATTGGAGCCTCGTTGGAAGGGCCCGTTCCATGTGGTTCTCACGACTACTACAGCTATGAAGTGTGCTGGAGTTCCGAACTGGATCCACGCCAGCCACACAAAGAAAGTGGCATGTCCTTTGAACAATGAAGAAGAGCTGTTGAGCGTACCAACAACGACAAAACAAGTCTCAGAACCGGAAAGAGAAGAAAGAGGAACTGAGCCCAGATCTGAGCCCATTGAGGACGGTTCAGCCGCTCCTGTGAGAGACAAAGGAGAGGACCTCCAGGAAGGTGATAGCGAGCCAATCTCAATTGAGGCAGCAGGAGATACTAGTCAGAAGAGGCCTTTCCCGGAAGCAGACTATTTTGAAAGACAAACAGAGCAGTTGCCATACCCCGAGGGGGAAGGAGTTGAGGCAGATCAAAGCCATTGTGATCTGACTCCTGCAGAACCAGTTGCAGGTCCGTCAAGAGAAAACACCACAGAGCCAAAAGACATTTCAAGTTCAACACTGAAAAGAGCATTGGCCTAGTGTCCACTGAAAGTAGACAAGTGGCCGGAGTCACAAACAAAAAGAAAGGAAGGAGTTGTTGAAACAACAATCGAAGAAGAAGTAAATACGACAAGGAATGAAGATCTGAGTGAAGGAGAATTGAATGGTGATCGAAAGTTGAAAAGAAAGAGAATAGCAAGTTGAAGGTACGCAGGTCCTGAATGGGCGTATGCTTCTACAACTTAGTGACAGAAAGAGTTTTTGACGTTTTGTTTTGATCGAGACATTCCAGGTCAATATTTTGGCACTTGAAGGAAGTAAATGAACTGAACTGTTGAAACAACTTGTGGAAAAGGCAGAGAGAAAAGAGATTGTTGAAAGGAACCGGAAAATACTTTGATAACCTGATTTGACCTTTTGAAACCTGATTTGACAGGCTGCTAAATCGATTTTTGACAAAGGGTCCTAGAAGTGCGACTGAGAGCTGTAAATAACTGCTGAAAGAAGATTGAAGATTTTGGATCTTTGCTGCATTTTTCTAAATTTTCTTTTCTGCTTTCTGATTCTTAACAGATCATGAGTAACATTAGCTAGCAGGGTAGGAAGAACAGGGGCTGTAAATACATGAGTGTTGGTTTGGCAATTGTGTGTGGGATATTATTTGTGATATAACAGCTATAGAAAAGTTTAGGTTAGATGAGAAGTATCTGCACTTGAACAATGCTCAAGGGGAACTTTCTTCTAATGTCTTGTATCACTTATCGAGTGAGTATGTTGAGACGATGGATGCGAAGAATTGTTATGTGTGTACACAGATTCCAGATCAGTCGAAGAAGGAGTTACCTATCATAGTTTGCCCCTTACTTATGGGATAAGTTGTAGCCTGTTACTAACAAGATTCAGTACATTCAGTACTTCTATTCCAATCACGATGTGGTGTTTTTGTCTGCCCCCATAATTAGGTACCTAAGTAGAGTAGCTAAGGATAATGGCATAGTATTAGTTAGAGGTTTCTTTGAGCCTGCATTAACTTTTGGCACTGCTTACGCCCACAGAAATAACTTGACATGTTTGCTTACACTTTTAGGAAACAGCTTTTTAGATCACACTGATGACAGGTGAAAGGCATTGAAAGAGAAATTAGAAAAAGGCTTTGAGAAAAGGACTTACACAAATGATTATGCTTACAGTGCAATAAAAACACTGGGGAAATTACTTTTAGATGTGCAACACGTAGGGAAGCTTTGTGTATATAGGCCTAAATCTTGCACTGACACTTTATTTGTGGGAACGAGTGAATGTAGACATGTGTTTTTGTCCCAGAGTAAATGGACATTTATTTTGAATGGATAGCATCCAGCAATTCCTTGGATATATCACATCTGTGGTCCTAATGCTTATTACCGTCTTCCAAGAGGATGGTATGGGACATGCTATTTGGGAAGAGTTTTCCCAAAACAAATTTAACTTGACGACTTAAAGAAATTTCCGAAAGTGATTGAGTTATATTAGACAGAGGAAAGAGTGTCTTTCTGGTATAGTGGTAGATATATTTGGAGCAATAAGTCCTTCAGTGGGTGTTGTTCTGAATTCAATAAAGAGTCAAAAGTTGTCAACTATTGTGGATAGCATGCTGACAAGTTTTTGAGGAGCCATACTCCTGATAGATACTGAACTAGCTGCGGAAAGAGCTATGACTCTATAGAACCGCCTTGCGATAGACATTCTTTTGTAAAATGCTTTATTCTTGGCATTGCCGTTCGTTCATTCCTGACAATACTAAAAAAAATTAGAAGCTTATTTACTAATCTGACTAATGGGAGTGCTAATTTGAAAGAATTGAAAGAACCAGGTTTTTGGGAAAAAGATGGCAAGGGTTTTGCTTCAGTGGGAAATTGGCTCAGCACATTGGGAAAGGGATACTATTGAATATAACACAAGGGATATTGATTATTGTAATTTGCTTAATGGGAATATGGGGAATATGCAAATTGTGTAAAAGGATTAAAATAAAGAAGACAAAGAATAATAAGAGGAGGAAACAAACGAAAAGGTAAAAATTGTTTAGGTAAAAATTTGAAAATGGAACAAAGATTTGAAGGGATTGAAATGACAGAATTTTAGCTGATGCTAACATCTGTGAATGAAGGTTTGGTGTGATCACACAATCACACAATTAGTCATCAGAGGAGGAATTGTTAGTGCTGATCTTATTAGTGAAATTATTAACGAATATTCATGTATTTTGAGTGTTGAAATTGCATAGAAATTGTACTAATCTAGATAAAAATAATGCACGCATTTGAAAGTGTGACCACGTGAGTGGCCGTTAGTGTTCACGAAGTATACTAACTAATGGCTTATTAATATGAAATGTCGAGCTTATGTTTCAATAATGTAGTAATATATCATATTAAGGGTTGTGTATTATGTATTAGCTTTATTGAGAAGAGACATGCTTAACTTTCTTGCTTAGAGACTTTGCCTTTTCTGAACTTTGATGCTGAATCCTGATGCCTTGCTGACCAGACTGATGTCCTGATGACGAAGACTGTCACAGATTGCTGATCCAAACTGAGGGTAGGTATAGTGACTATGAGATTGTTTGCTATGTCTATTTGCTTTATTTCTAGGTACGAACCGCTATTTTGATAGAGCCATAGTTAGATGTTCTTCCAAAATTATGTTGACTAAATTGTTTTGCATGAAGCCCAAACATGCTATTCTAATCTGGTGTTAGTTAGGATCCTCACTAATGAAGTTCGTTATATGAAATAACAGCTGATGTCTTTTCTTTGCTGAATCAAAAGGTATGTAATATCGTTTGCACAGTTATTCTTGCTATTAATTTGCACTGTAACTTTAAAATGTGTAGTGGCTCAAGCTTTGATTAGATTGCGATTCTTTTGCCGCTTTGGTCAGCCAGTGTTGTTTCTGGATGTTTATCATTTGATTTTGAGATTATCTTACGTGACATTAGCATTGTTAATATAGGGAAATAAATATTCTAACTTTTACATAAAAGTGTGGTTATTCATGACTGCAAGGTCATGGGATGTGACAATGACGGACTCTCATTGATCACTAATGTTATTGATTGTTATTGATTATTGATCTGCATGTATGTGATATATGGTGGAAAAACCACAAAGAGAGTCAAAAGGTTCATCGGCCTATTCGCGTCCCCTTGTAAATTTAATTATTAAGGTCAGACGCGCTTACAGACGCTTAGTGCTTCAGTGGGAGTGACAACTGGCAGTGACAGTACAGAAAGCATTCAGGCAACACATTGGCTTAATTAATTTAAAATTTATTTTAAATACTCAAGGTCCTATTGGAATACAATTCAGCCTACTGTTAAGGGGCAGAGAAAGCAATCAGTGTAACTGAAGATGGAACTACAAAGCACACACATTTGATGCAACTGATCTAATTGAAAATTATAGCTTGCTTTAGCCTAATCCTGAGAGACTTGGGCACGGAGCTCTAAGATAGTATATCCGTATCCACCCATAGACCCATTACCAAGCTGTACAATACACTTAATATTCTGATACCTTAGTGGAGGTAGAGTTAGTACCATGGGATTAACCTCCCTTGAACAAAATCTCTAGCTATGAATAGAAACTAAGGGCCAGAAGTAGCAACGGGTTTACGCGTCGCAAACAACGATTTTTGCTGTTTCCGACGCGCAAAAACCCACATTGCGATGCCCTATTCCCGTTTTGCGAATCGGTAACCTGGTTACCGACTCGCAAAATGGGACTGCGAGTCGCAAGTAGGAAGGGGTGTTCCCCTTCCTATTTGCGAGTCGCAGCGCGATGCAGGATTGCTTTGTGACCGCGAACGCAGTGGCAAAGCAATTGCAGTTACCACCAGTGTCACACTGGTGATAACCCATTCGCCCCTTTGTGAATGGCCTGGAAAACATTTTTTCAGAGCAGGCAGTGGTTCTGTGGACCATTGCCTGCTCTGAAAAAATGAAACTGGCACGTTTCATTTTTTCATTTTGTAATGCATCTCGTTTTCCTTTAAGGAAAACGGGCTGCATTACAAAAAAACAATGCTTTATTCAAAAGCAGTCACAGACATGGTGGTCTGCTGTCTCCAGCAGGCCACCATCCCTGTGAGTGCTGCGAGTCGCAAGGGGGTCGCAAATTGCGACCCACCTCATTAGTACTAATGATGTGGGCCCTTGTAACTCCCTTGCGAGTCGCAGATGGTGTCAGGGACAACATCCTGCATCCTGAATTGCGACTCGCAAATTGCGAGTCGCTCAGACTCGCAATTTGCGAGTTGCAATTCAGGATTTTCCTACATCTGGCCCAAAGATCTTATCGGACAATACAGCTGAACACGTAACTCATAAACTATCTCTTCCTAACTTGAGCCAGAAGACGTATCCTTTCTGCACTAGGAACAATAAATTCATTGACCTTACTAGGAAGGCGATCCGATGACCCAAATTCGCACAGCACAGAAAATGTCTTCATTTTCAGCATTTCATGTCTCATAATAACTTTCTCTTCAAACATAAAGGGATGCGGGTGGTTAAATAAAGGCTGAATACGGTCAAGTGCATTAAAATCAGGAGACTGAGGAAAGGGGAACAGACAGAGTGAAGGGGGTAATCAGAATATGTCTAAAATGTAGCTTGTGCAAAGTTAAGATGGGGTCACTTACAGATCCTGATGCCTTGCCAGACCAACAGTGTTGCCTGAGGGAGTAAGCAGAAAAATAAAATAGCCCCTACTTCGAGCTATATCCCTAGCAGCACCGAGAAAGTGAGGTAGACGAGTTCAGCACTCTTTCACTTACTTCCCCAGGGAAATTCTGAAACAAGTGTTACAAATGGTACATTTTCTACCTTCATCCTTCATTAATTCAGCCACCCGTCCTTACTTTCATCCATCCTTTTTTCTTGTCTTCTAACCACCATTTTTTCCATCCATCCTTACTTTTCTCCTATAATCCATCCATTCTTATCCCAGATTGACCCATCCTTCCCTCATCCATCCTTATTTCTATCTTTCTCTCAATTCATTTTTCCATTCTGCTCTCTATGAATTCTCATGTCTCTATGAATCTAACTCTCCTTCCACCCATCCATTTTCTTCTCTGTCCATGTATTCTTCTCTGACCTTTAAAAGGCATATCTGCTGGCTTTGTTAGAGCTTGATTACATTGGCATTAGCTGGTGCCAAAACGGCCAACAGGACATCATGTGGAAAAGTTGGCTGTCATTTTGGAATGGGTTGTCTATGGGAGAAAAGCCATTCCAAGATGGCTTGCAAAGTACATACATGCATGCACAGCCATCGTGGTGCGCATTAAGATATTGCAAATAGGCCATAAATGCATACACATGAATACTAACACCAGAGTGTACATGTGTCATTATACTCCAGTGGTAATTTCCACATTTTCAGTTTACCTGTTCCAAAATGCTTGAAGGTCATTCTAGAGCAGTAAATTAAAATTGTAAAAGAAATCATGCTATAATGTGAATAAGGAAGTGAAGATCTGATATCACTTTGCAGCTGCAAGTCCCTCCTTAAAACAAAATTAAAAAGGGAGCAAGATAGGAGGCTGGACTGGGGGAGAATTCAGGGGCAACGGATATGCAGAACAGAGAAACTGTAGTGAATGAAGCATTTATGGGAGACCACAGATAAACTAAAGAGGAATGGAGAGGAACAGGGGGTGGAGTATGGGAGAAAACAGAGAGTTGCATGGTTCCGAAATCAGGAGGAACAGGTAGATGCGGAGAGACATGCACTCCCAGGGAGTGAAGAAAAAAGAGAAAAAATACACACGCTCCCCATGTTTGCACCAAGATACAAGGACAGGTTGCTAATGTCTGGGGAGTATCTTCCTGAACATCAGTGGAAAGAGTGGCACATCCCAGTAACTCTGATTACATCCTGCACTTACTAATACACATGAAAGGGTCCAAATGTCTCCTAAATAGGGGCAACGATTGGAGAAAAAGCCCACAAATAGTAAAACAAGTACTTTGGCAATCTTGTAGGTCCCGATTGAGGATGAAGATTAATACTGAATTTATTAACAAGGCACCACACTCCCTCTAACATCAAGGAAGAGGAAAGACCAAAGCAAGATTATGCAGAAATACATTCCTGTAAATGGTCCAAGTGCTAGAAGCAAAAATCAGGGACAAAAATAGTAACAAAGTGCTGAAGAACGTGAAGCATGGTAATACATGCATTGGGACACATCTAGCACTTGGAAATGCTAACTCATACATGATTAAAACAGGAACCTGTAACACATAGAAAAAACTCTACTTCATTTAGTATTGGACTGGCATAGTATTGATAGACCACCTTCTTGGAAATGGCAAAATATATAATTGTCCACGTTCCTTTCCTGAAACTAATAGTCTCCGTTGCACAAACAGAGAAGAAGCCCACATTTGACATCTTTTGCCCAGCACTGAATTTCGCATTTCCATTACCACCCTTCATTCATAGTGTTCCACACAGCTCACTGTATCCAGGTGACTCAGAGCGTGGATACACCTGTGCGGTCTAGATGGTGAGGCGCTCTACCATCTTTGCTGAATGCACTGTCCAGCAGCATGCTTCCTGAAACCACAAAGAGCACTCCTCTTTGATGCATCTAGATACTGGTGAGCTCGCTGGACACAGTTTGTGGCATAGAGGTAACATGTATCTAATCAGAACACTGTGAAACCTAAATGCTCTTAGGTGGAACAAACAAGGATATTGAGTGGAGCTATCAAGCCAAGAGTGGAGGCCCAAGACAGACAGCACATGCATCAAATCATAAGAAGCTGACCATAGGCCCACTCTTATCACATGTAATTTCTTTGAAACAATAGCGCTGTGATAGACACCCATAACATTATTGTATTATAGTTCTACATAAAACTCCAGTATTTAAGATAGTTGATAATCTCAGAAAGGGAGTACTTGCACAATATGCTTGGCTCACTCCTTTCCAGATTTTCCATATTGCCGCAGAGCTTGAGCACCCCCCGACTATGCTTAATGTATGGCTCCTAGAAGGGGCAGAAACTGAGGTCAGACACCAGAACAAAATTGCTCTGTGCAATAAGATGCCAGTTCCTAGTAAAAAGTCAGATTTTGTCCGTACTACAGCCCTAGACCTTGCTCCATGTAAGATTTTGCTTCTATTTCAGAAACAGAGGCCCAGATTTAACAAGGCCTATGGCCATTCTAACAACACATTAGTGTATTTTTTTTACTGTAATGTGGCGTTAGATGGGCAAAAACATTGTGCTGTATTTACAAAGTGCTGCAATGCATGCATTGTGCCACTTTGTATCCCTTTGTGCTACTTTATGCCTGCGCCAGGCATAATGTATGCAAAGGGGGTGTTCCCCCATAAGGGGGGCTAAAAGAATGGTGCAACAAAATCTAAGAGATTTCTTTGCACAATATTTTTCGACACTTTAAACACCTACTCTGAGCATGGTGGCTTTAGGAGGGTGCTAAGGAGCACAGGAAAAGTGGCACTGCACTAACTGCCTGATATACACAGCCTTTTAGCAATCACAAACCCTGTCTCCTGCTACTTTCTGTCCTTAAGGATAGAACTTGCAAGGTCTTCATGTGGCAATAGCCAAACAATACTCCTGTGCTTCATAAAAAAACATGTGAGTCAAATTTGTCTCCAGTTTGGTGGTAAGCATGTGAAATTTTAAAAAATGCTTTACAAATGCATTTTTAAAAATTACATGTAGCGCACACATGCCCACAAATGTTTTTTGGGGTGCATCAAAGGGGGCCTTAGGCCCACAGCACCCTGGGGTTTGCATTACCTAATTTGCGAATTCCTAACAGGAATTCGGAAATTAGGTAATGCAAAACCATTCGCACCTTTGAATGAAGTCCCATTCCCTAATTGTGATTCGGTAATAGCGATTTTTAAGAAATCGCTATTACTGAATCGCAATTTTCATACATCCCATTTTGCATTTCTTAAAAATCACTATTTAGGACATGCAAACCGTGACTTTGATACATCTGGCCCTAGATCACATGGAAATGATAGTCAAAATCATATTATAAAATACATATTAAACTATCAAAGTCAACAAAAACTATAACAAACTGTAAACCAACATACCAAATCTATTTTAAAATAATAAATATAATATTTTGTTTCAATTATTTAAAATTGCAATGTTAATAAAGACTTGTATAATAAACATATTTATTAATTATTTCAAAAACATTAATCATCATCAATCAAAATAGTTCAAATCAAACTCAATCCATTACATAAAATAATTACAACACACAATCCAAACAATTCCACATATCACATATATTTACATGAACAATATAATATCAAAATTAGAAAAATGCAAAAATGTAATGAATCTAGTCGAAATCCCTCGAAGCAATGTAAAGTATCAAGTTTCTTTAAAAAAAACTGAAAAAGTGTTTGAAAAAAAGAACCTCTCCAGGGAACTAAAACCAGCATAAAATCAAAGTAAAAACCACTGGTTTATTTAAACCAAAACTGATTTCCTTTAAAAAAAAAAGAACCTAAACTCAAATCCTAATAGAATGGATTCATACAAAAAAAAACCTGTACAGTGAAAAAAATACAGTACATTGCCAAAAATACATACACATAATGGTTAATTATCAAGATATAACCAACTTCACACAATTTAACTCAGCCTAGTAATGAAAGAATCTTAAAACAAATAAAAAGTTAATACATTTGGTCATAATAGAAACACATAAAACACATAGGCCGTCATAATGACATTGGCGGTCTTTCCCAAAGACCGCCGTTCTGGTGGCCGCCAAAAGACAGCAGTGGCAGTAGTAGTCCGCCCGCCCAATGACAATAAACAAAAGCGAAATCGCCAGAATACAACCACAAATCTGACACTGCCAGGCTGAACGACGGCGGCAGAGAGGCTGTCCCACTACCCACACCGCCACCCCAGAAAAAGACCGCGCTCCCCAATATGACCCACAAATCAGCACAGCGGTCTTAGCGCAGCGGTAGTCCATTGGCAGTCCGGACAGCAGCGGCCGCAATAAAACCTCCACTACAACACAACACCACATTGGCCAATTCGAATCCCCCATACCTGATGAATTAAGGGCCATGGTAGATGAAATCATCAGGGTAGAACCACAGCTGTTCAGGGCACAAGTCCAGCAAACGTCCATGACAAAGAAGATGGAGTTGTGGCAGAGGATCATCAACAAGGTGAACTCAGTGGGAAGGCACCCACGCACAAAGGAGGACATACGGAAGAGGTGGAACGACCTGAGGGGGAAGGTCCGGTCCATGGCGTCCAGACACCAAATCGCCCACATGAAGACTGGCGGTGGGCCCCCACCTCCTCCCCTGGAGGACACATCATAGGAGGAGAAGGTCTTGGCAATCCTGCACCCTAAGGGTCTCAGTGGAATCCCCGGAGGACTGGAAACTGGTAAGTCACTTAATAATCCCCTTGTATTAAGTAAACCTGTAATGCATGCATCCCCATCCCCTGCATGCCCTGCCTACCCCACTAACACAAATCCCTAAGTCTGCACACCCAAATGCACCCAATGCATGTACAGCATGAAGCACTACAACTCCCACAATGCATCATCCTTTAGCCACCTAACTATGCACATTCCCCTCGTATAACTACACCTGAGTACTGAAGCATGACAAATAGCACTCACCTTGCAGCCCCTGTAAAGTACATCAGGTAGATGTGAACAACAATCACTGTTATCCACAGGTGCCACTGAGAATGTTGTCAGTCAGCCAGTGCCACGTAGAGCCAGTCCTCCACCAGATGAAGACCCCAGTGATGACAGTGACACAGGAAGTCTGGAACCGGAAGACCTACCTGACCCATCTGGGTTCACTGTGCAGTCCACCTCCACCCGCCTCTACCAGGACACCATAGAGCCCCCCAAAACCTCTGCCACCACAACACCTGTCGCCCAATGCTCCCAAACCAGTGTCACCAGACCACGTCAATCCAAATTGTGCCCATCTGTATAGGGACCTGAGTCAGCACCCACCACACAAGACGATGAAGGTCCTGGTGTAAATGGGAGTGGCCACACTGTGCCGGAGACACAGGCACAGGGTGCTAGGGCCAGTATGAGGGCACTTAGGGGCCAGAGGGTGGGGCAACCCAGAGAGCCACCTGCCCATGAGGCAATAGCACAAGTCCTGGGAGCATTCAAATGATCCCAGTACAAGATGGGCCAGATACATGTTAGGGGAAAACCTGAGGCTGCAGAGGGGGTACCACCAGGAGGCCATGCAGGAGTGGCATGCCCTCAATGCCACCATGGCATCTATGAAAGGCTTGATGCAGGAGCTCATCACAGTCCTGCATGAGTCCTCTACCCACCAACAGGACCCTTCCACTAGCCAACCTACTGACCAGCCCTCTACATCTGCTGCAGCTAGTGGGATGGTGGCCATGCCTGAGGACTCACAAGCCACTACTGAGCCACCCCCTGTAGCTGAGGAACCCCCATGCAAAAGTGATGGCTGAGACAGACATCCTACAGGGACTGAAGCCAAGATCAACCCCACTGCTAGGAATAAGCCTCTCCAGAACTGTCTCCCTTGTGTGCCACTGAGATACCTTGTTGACTCTCTACTGCCATAGCCCCATTTTCAAATGCCACATGGATACTGGACCTGTGCTACTAGCTGCTTGGCCTGGCAGACTGATGTTTTTGAACACCATGGTCCCTATCCACCCTTTAGTATCAACAATAAATATACTTACACACAGGTTAAGGTGTTTTGTGTTTACGCATTGTAATAGTGCAACAAAAGTGTGGCATGCTACAGAAATTAAGTATTAATACACAGTGAAGATGTGAATGTATCATCCTTATATCTGGTTCCCTGCTGCAAAGTCAGTGTCCACACATCCCTGGGTCCTCAGGTAGCAGAGAGGGAAGAGTAGTCAAACATCACCCACAGCCTTCTGCAATTAATAGCACAGAAGGTACATCACATATAAATTGCACAGTTGGCAACAGTATGTACTTGCACATCATGATGGTTAAACAAATCACAATGTAGGTTTACACACTGAGAGACAATCCATTGCTATTGCACACATGACCACAACCCTGTTTAGGTACTATGAGACAAGATAATTGTGGCATCTAACAGTAATGAACTGAGTTATACACGCTCATTGTAGTTGTACTACACAGCTCACACCCTTGGATGCCAAGTATATATGTCAATTGAAGTCACAAGCAGCAGCAACCAATGCATATGAGCATATGAAATCAGAATGTATTAGTCACAAATGTGTTAAATAGATAGGATGTTTGTAGTATTTGCAACACAAGACGGATGAACAAGATCACATCACAGTGGGACTGTTGACCTACTTGTCAGACCTCTCATGTACACACCCATTTGATACCCAAATGAGAACAATACCTACTTATATCAGAAATGGATAACGAAGTACACCCAACCTTTACTTAAACATGAGACATGGTAAATGTAGAGATAGCCCTACCAGATTCTTAGCTGAAGTAATGCTGGGTGAGCTGTGTCCTTGTGCCTACATCTTCCTCATCCCGCTCTTTGTCACTCATATTTCCTCCCTCCTCTGCCACCAGATTGTCCCTAACTCCTTCCTCCTCTAGCAATAGGATATTCCTCCTTAGTGCCAGATTGTGGAGCATGCAGCAGGCCAACACAATCTGGCACACCTTCTGTGGTGAGTACTGCAGGTAACCCCCAGAGATGTGCAGACATCTGAAACTTGCCTTCAACAGACCAAGCGGGTCATTCCGACCCTGGCGGTCGGTGGCCGCCAGGGCCACCGACCACGGGAGCACCGCCGACAGGCTGGCGGTGCTCCTACGAGCATTCTGACCGCGGCGGTTTAGCCGCGGTCAGACGCGGAAAGCCAGCGGTCTCCCGCTGACTTTCCGCCGCTCGTAGGAATCCTCCATGGCTGCGGAGCGCGCTCCGCAGCCATGGAGGATTCCGACTCCCCCTCCCGCCATCCAGTTCCTGGCGGTTCTCCCGCCGGGAACCGGATGGCGGGAGGGGGAGTCACGGGGCCCCTGGGGGCCCCTGCCGTGCCCATGCCTATGGCATGGGCACGGCAGGGGCCCCCGTAAGAGGGCCCCTAAAAGTATTTCAGTGTCTGCAAAGCAGACACTGAAATACGCGACGGGTGCAACTGCACCCGTCGCACCTTCCCACTCC
Source organism: Pleurodeles waltl (assembly GCF_031143425.1). Taxonomy (NCBI): domain Eukaryota; kingdom Metazoa; phylum Chordata; class Amphibia; order Caudata; family Salamandridae; genus Pleurodeles; species Pleurodeles waltl. The sequence continues at coordinate 259,750,929 of NC_090442.1, forward strand.
GCCGGCTCTATTACGAGCCGGCGTCATCGTGGGAAGGGAGTTTTCCCCTGGGCTGGCGGGCGGTCTTGCGAAGACCGCCCGCCAGCCCAGGGGAAAACTCGGAATACCCTCCGCGGTCTTTCGACCGCGGAGCGGTATTTCGGAGGGGGGAAGTCTGGCGGGCGGCCTCCGCCGCCCGTCAGACTCAGAATTAGGCCCCAAATGTCCTTTCGATCACCTTTCTTGTCCTCCCATGAGCCTCACTGTACTGTTCTTCAGCCCTGGTCCTTGGATTCCTCACTGGTGTCAGTAGCCAGAAGAGATTGGGATAACCTGAATCACCTGTGGATAGGGTAAACAAACATTTACAATCCACTATGTCACATACAGATAGATTAGGAAGGCTGGGGTAACAATAAATTCATATACACTCATCATACCCACTGATGAGGTAGGCCCTCACTCTTTGTAGAAGCACCATCGACCGTGGGACACCGCTATTCCTTAGGATGTACGAATCATGTACAGACCCTTGAAGCTTTGCAGTCACCTGGGAGATGTACAGGTCTGCTAAGTAGACCATCTGCACATTAATAGAGTGAAAGCTCTTACGGTTTCTGTACACTTGCTCATCAGCCCTGGGTGGTATTAATGCAATGTGGGTGTCATCTATGGCCCCAATCACAAGAGGGATATGTCCCATTACATAGAATCCAGCCTTCACACTTGCCAAATCTACTGTATGGGGACATTGAATGTAGCCTTCCATATGTTTTACTAAGGTAGACAAGACATTCCTCAACACATTGCTGAACATTCGTTGAGACATGCCTGTTGCCATTCCCACTATCCCCTGGAATGAGTCAGTGGCCAAGAAGTGGAGGACGGATAGCACATACACAGTTGGAGGAATGGCTGTAGGTTGTCGAATGGCTGGCAGCAGAACACACTTCAGCTGGGTACACAGCTCCCTGATTGTCGCACGGTTCAGTCGACAGTTTGAGATGATGTGGCGTTCTTCATCGTTGCTAAGTCAACCAGGGGCCGGTATAGAGGTGCATGCCTCACCCTCCACAGTGATCAGTATCTACACATGGCATACAACACAAGAGTGTCAACAATTACACTTCATGCATCCTACTACATGGTCAAAAATGGAGAATGAACATCACATCTGCTACCACTTTTTGCATACAAAGCAGACTTCAAAGTGCTGAGCTGTTGAAATACTCATGTCATTTGCATATACATCTGGGTTTTGCAAAGGATTACATCAGAAAGATGGTTGTCTGTCACTGCTAGTGTAGTCACCATCAAAATGTTAGTTTTTGTCCATTCTGTCATAATGTCATTTTCTATATCTGTGCACACTCAAAGTTTATACTGCCTGATTGTATTGTACACAGTCCTAGACCATAACCTATGACATGTCCATGATGGAAATGTGTAGTGACACTGTAAAATTATGTTTTCGTAACAGTAACAGTGCAAAATGGCCGCTGTCTGTCCTGCATGCAGGGGGCAGATGTTTGTGAGCTCATTCCACCAGCTTATGCCGTCTTGGCGGTAAGCGGTCAGAACCGCTGTGCAACTCCTCATTGGTTAGCATTGATGTCTATGGCATACAGGGAACAATGACGATTACTGCCAGCGGTGACGGTGCAGACTGCTGTGGCCGTGACCGCCATTTTTACAGTGCATCTCACTTGACTCCTGGCTCTCCAGCCATCAAGACCTCCACTGAGTGTGCTGATGTGTCATGTTCCTGGAAGCCACGATGGTGTGTGTTACAGGGGATAGGGCCCACGCCTTCACAACGGAAGAACTCGAGAAATTTGTGGATGGGGTCCTACCCCTGTACACAAAGCTGTATGGGGCCCCAGAACAGCAGGTAGGTCACATTGTGGTATTTTTGTTCCTACATGGGTATGTATGTGTGTTAGAATTTGTATGCAGGATATTCCAGTGGAAGGTGTAGCTTCGGAAATTACTGCTAGGAATGTTGTGAAAGTTTGAAGTCCTGTACAATGCTGATATTTGTACTGTTAGTTGGCCAATGAATGTCGTAGGCTGTTGGGTCTACATTAATGTGCCTTTCCTTCTGTGTCTGCCATGCAGGTCAGCGCCCATCAAAGGAAAGGATTGTGGAAAGCCATTGCCAAAGAAGTGCGGACCCTGGGGGTCCATATCTGGTGGAGCACCCCCTGTAGGAAGCGGTGGGAGGGCCTGAGATGCTGGGCCCGGCAGACTGCAGAGGCCCAGTTGGGGACAGCCTCCCAACGAGGAAGGGGTGCCCGTCAGACCCTGACCCCACTAATGGCCCACGTACTGGAGGTGGCATACCCAGAGTTGGATGGGTGCTTGAGGGCAACAAAGCAGCCACAAGTGGGTGAGCTACAGAGTTTATTTCCTGTACTGTTTGCTTGAGAATGGAAAGGGTGTTTTAGCCATAGGATAAAGGATGTCTAGTGTAGCTATGACAGTTAATGTAGGTAGGATACAGTTGTGCTGTGAATTTAAGTTGCTGTGATAGGTGAGTATCTGTGCAACAGGTTGCCATGGCATTTCTACTGTGCCAAATTGTAGGATATGACATGGATATACAGTTGATTCCAATACCAATCTATTCATGTCCATTATGGGTGACACAGGTAGGTATGTATGACAATGTACAAATGTCACTCATGGACTGATATCTCACAGTAATGATCCTGTATACAAGAGCCTTGACAGTGTAGAGTAGTACCTGAGTGTAATTGTAGAGGTTTCATGATTGAGTATGCACATCAGAGTGTATGCACAGTAGGTGTGGAGAAATGTCTATTGACGCTGTAAAGAGTGCATTCAGGAATTTTCAGAGTCATGTTGTTGAAATTTACATATGTGCAAAGGGTATTTGTATTGACCCTATGCTCCCATCTTTTTTCACCCCTCCTCTCCTTTTTGTACTATCCTATCCTTCTGTGTACTAGTATCAGCAGCTGAAGAAGTAGGGGTACTGGCGAGTAGGGAGGCTTCAGCCCACAGGACCCAGGAGGCAGAGACCACAGAAGCCGAGGGGACCTGGGGTTGGAGGGCGAGGGGAGCACCACGGGGGAGACTGGAGCAGAAACCATTGATACTGATTTCTTCTCCGATGGAAGCTCCCTGGTGGTGGCAGAACATCCTGGGACCTTCCAGCACCATCCTAGTCTGCCACCCCCTTACCAGCACTGTCCTCCCAGTAGCTCCCCGCCTAGTTGCCCGTGCCCGGTGGGCTCCTTCTTCGCCGCAGGCACCTCTGCCCCTGCTCAATGCTGAGGCTCTTGACCTTTTGAGGTCCATCTCTGTAGGGCGGTCAACCATTGTGAATGCCATCCAGGGCCTGGAACCCCAGATGCAGTCGAGTAATGCCTACCTGGAGGGCATTCAAGGTGCCTTGACTGGCCAACAGAGATACTTTCAGGCTCTGGCCTCTTCATTGACGGCTGCCAGTGTCCCTAGTACTTCAGTCCTCCCTCCTGCTACCTGTGCCCCATCCCAGAGCCCTCTCCCAGCCAAGCCACACATACAGACAAACACTCACCCAAATTAACAGACAAGGTACGCAAAGGCAAACACAGGCAGCACAAATCACATCACAAGCATGCACACACTCAACATACAAAAGCAGGCACAACATCAGCCACTACCTCTCCTGGCTCCCCTAGCACCTCCTCCCTTACAGTCACATCATTACTCACACCTGCCAGCACTACATCCTCACTCCCAGTTCCTGTCACCACTTCTGTGTTTCCCTCAGTCACCACAACAGCAGACACTTATACATGCACCCCATGGACCACTTCCGCACTCACCACATCCACAATCACTGACACATGCAGCACACCCACCTTACATGCAGACACCACCCCAACATACATCCACATGACCTGTCTGTCCTCTCCCAGCCTCTCTTCCCCCATCTCCCACAACACATAAACGCCCGCACTCAGACACTCAACATTCCTCCACCTCACACAAACATATTCTGCATACATCTGCACCCATTTCCAGAACGCATACATGTCCTACAATCCCTCCTTCTACCTCCCCTTCCACACCTGTTTCCAAATCCATCCCTGTGTTCCTAAGAAGCTTTTCCCTGCCTGCCTTGACCTGTTCCCTGTGCCTGTCCCACCCCGTGTTGCCCCTGGCCGTCATGGTTCCCTCCCCAGTCCAAGTCCCTCCACTGCCAAGTCCTCCCATGACCCCGCTTCTACCTCTGCTGCCCCTCCACCTGTCCCCAAAACATAGGTCCAAAGCCCTTGCCCCTCTGTCCAAAACAAAGGTAAAGCCCCCACCCCCTCCCAGACCAAAACCAAAGGACACCTCTCCCAAGCCAAGGCCGAAGGACCACCCTCCCAAACCCAAACCCCCACCCACAGACCCTTGAAGTGCCTGCCTGCCCCATTGATGCCCCTACTTTGTGTGAGGCTATTAGGCTGTCAGGAGTCAAGCTGGAGCCTTTGCCAGGCACACTATAGACTTTTGGACATTGGACTGGCATAAGGGCCTTGGTGTTTTTGTTGCACATTTGCATTCGATTTGAAGTCATATAAATTTTAACAACAGGATTCCTGTTGGTTTGCTTACAATACATTTGTCAAGTCTTTTTGTTTACAGGTAAGTTTCCATACATCTATCATGTGCTGTACAATGTGAATTTCTAGGCATTTTTTAATTCAAGTTCACTGTTCTTTCTTCTATTTGTACATTGTATGTATTGTTCTGTATTTTTATTGGTTTGTGTGACTCTGCTTGTTAGTGATATTAGTGTGGCTGTGTAGTTTTGATCTGGGTGTGTGTATGTGACCTGTGTGTTTGGTGTGGCTGTGTGTGTGTGTCTTGGTACGGGTGTTGTGTAGCGTGTGTGGGCATGTGTGAGCGTGTGTGCGCGTTGGAGTCCATGCATGATGTGTATGTTGTGTGTAACTCTCCCCTTCCCCCTTGTGTGCTCTGCACGTGTACTCCCCGATGGTGGCATTGTCGTGTTGGTGGTCATAGAGCAGGAAGGCGAGGAAGACCACTGGAAAGACTTCAAGCATTCCATGGGTTCCGTGGAGTTGTCTATGTCCCTGGAGGAGACTTGGTCCTTTTCTACTTGCTGTTTCTGCCAGGCTTTGGGTGGCAGTCGTACCGGCCGAGAAATCGTGGTGGTCTGCAGTGTTGTAATAGGGCAGGTGGTGCAGTGGCTACTGCTGGGGATGGCAACCGCTGACTTCGGTGGTCAGACCTCACTTGCTGCACTGTCGGCAAACTGGCTATGTTTCAGTGGTTTGACCGCCGTGGTCGTAATGTGGCGGTCTGCACCGCCGGCCTGGTGGCAGTCCGACCACCATTGCCAGTGTGGCAGGACCGTGACTGCCAATGTCATAATGAGGGTCATAGTGTACAATTTCCTAAATATAGGGGCTGCATAAAAGAATTCTACACATACGTAGTTGAGTGCAAACATCAATAAAAAAGGTCATTCAGAGCTACTCCTAACATACCAAATAAAGTACAAAAATCTTTTAGCTTAAAAGGGCCTCATTGGCACTACCTAACCTATATCTCTATGTTAGTAATTACGGAGTAGTGAAACGAATAAGCTTATTGTCAACAATATTTCTATTTCAGATCCCATAATGGGCCCCCAGGAGACTGTAACTACAAAAGTGCATACAAAGCAAACATTGCTGGCAACTGGTTCTGAAACCTCCTATAAAACAGATCTGTAATAAAACAATAAGAAAAGACTACACTTCTCACGGTTCTAATTTAGCTGCCACAAATTTTAAAAACTGTGTAAAGTTGCAATTAAAACAGAGGGGGCCATTACGACATGAGCACGCCATGATGGAGGTGGTGGTCGTACTGCCAAAAGGCTGGTGGAGAAGACCATGGCAGCCTTCCCACAGAATACAACCAATCCACTGCCAGCACAGCCAGTGCGGTCACGCCGCCACGGACGACCGTAGCCACCTTCGGGCCGGCGGAGCCCATGTTCCTGTCAGACAGATTACGAGGCTGCACACCGGCAAGGTTCCCCCGCGGTTGTACCACCACGGAAACCCTGGCAGAAACCAACTTTATAAAAGGAGACACTCACCTTCAAGAACACACATCCATCTGGAGCCGCCACAGAATCTGAATCTGAACTACACATGTTTCCTCTGCTCCTGCTAGCTCAACGACTCCGGAACCAGCGATGACAACAGCAACCATGAGTACACGCGCTTACCTGGCACTGTTGCAAAATGCCAATGTACCTATGCACACACAACACACACATCTAGAACCAGTGGTGAGGGCGACACACACATGTAACCTCACACTTACACGCACACTCACACACAGTCACATACACACACGCACATACATAGTACACACACTACGGCCATCTCACACACGCACACGCAAAAAACATACACCAACCCCCAGATACACAGCACCGGCACAGTCACACAGTCACACACAACAACACACAAAACAACCAAATGACACAACTACACCACAGCCGCAACGCTAAGCTGCAGTCACCATGCACAGATACTCCACATCACACCAAACATGCATGTACTGACAATCACAGAAAGAAGTTTTACAACAAATAAACAAAGGACAGCCACTTATTTCCTATTAGGGCAATTGACATTCCATTTGACATGCAGATACAGAGCTAGGGCATGACAACATGAGTTAACCCACATCATTCACACCAATCCAGACAAGTGAATACATGTACCTAAGTCCAGACAACACACATATCCCACTAAAGATACATGTACACATGATGTGCACATGCACCTACATGACTGCACATATATATGGCTGGGTGGAGTCACACATGTGCCACTGTAAATTGTACATCTCCACATGCAGACATAGATGTTCCTTGACACATGTGATCTAAACATGCGCATGCACGAGCCTAAGGCCACATCCCCATCTATTAGTCAGGCAATTAGAGTACTAGGTATTTCCAGTTGTCAACATACATGTAGCCCCTACTACATTGTCACAGCTGCTAAAGCGTGATAGCAAGCACCAAACTACCAGAACAAAGCACAAGAATATAGTTGTGGCTGATGTGCTGCCATCAAACACCCATCCACCTCAAGGTATGCCACCACCAAAATGCGTGCCATCAGGGGGCTCAGGGTCTGACGGGCACCCCTCTCTCACTGGGAGGACATCCCCAGCTGGGCATCAACGGTCTTCCGGGCCCAGCGTCTCAGGTCTTCCCACCACTTTCTGTAATGGGTGCTCCGTCGGCTATGGACCTGCCGGGTCTGCACTTGCTTGATGATGGCACGCCAGATCCCCTTCTTCTGATGGCCATTCATCTACATGGATGACCCAGACAAAAGGAGAAAGTCATGTACACATGCACCATACCAATAGGTGTGATCAGTGCACAACAGTCACAGCACGCTGGCACACATACCCATCTTCCCTGCACACACGCCTTCGCTATATGCCCTCTGCATGTATCTGCACCTACACAAGTGCACATGCCCAATGCCACATTACACACAACGTCTATCATACATGGTTAGGGCATTGGACTCACCTCCTCCTTTGGTGCCCCATATAGCTATCCATAAAGGGGTGGGACCTCATCCACTAGCCTCACAAGTTCCTCCAGGGTGAAGGCAGGGGCCTTACCACCTGCAGGACGCAGCATGATGGCTCCCAGAGACAGTACACATCAGTTCACATTGTGGAGGTCTTGTGTCAGGAGTCATGTGAGCAATACTGCAGAAAATGATGGTCACGACCGCCATGTACAGGACTGTCACTGCCAGCGGTCATCGCCATTGGCCCAAGTCTGCCAAAGGCAGCAATGTTAACCAACGGCAAGTTGCACACTGGTTGCGACCGCCTACTGCCATGATGACTCCCGCCGGCAGACTTAGGTCACTTCCAACTGTCCACTACAGTAGGTCAGGTAAATTACCACAACTGGAGGCATCCATCAATTCACCATTAAACCTATGTCAGAATGAACATCATGCCCTAACTAAAGCTAAAGCTGAAAATCTGTCCTACTCCTGGTCATGTCTCCCCATACTCCTATCACCATTAGGAACAGCAGTTAAGTGAATACACCATATCATGCATGTTCTGATTCAACACCTGACCAGTCCATGTCCATAAGTCATGGACCTTCTGTAGGTATATTACCCAATGGATGAGGACACAACATGTGGCAGTCCCATTCCGGTGGCATCTGATTCATAGAATCCATGTCTGAGGAACAGCTAAATCACTATATTGACCAAGTCCTACAGGCTAAGCTGCAGTCACCATGCACAGATACTCCACATCACACCAAACATGCATGTACTGACAATCACAGAAAGAAGTGTTACAACGACTAAACAAATGACAGCCACTTATTTCCTATTAGGGCAACTGACATTCCATCTGACATGCTGATACAGAGCCAGGACATGACAACATGAGTTAACCCACATCATTCACACCACTCCAGACATGTGAATGCATGTACCTAAGTCCAGACAACACATGTATCCCACTGAAGATACATGTACACATGATGTACACATGGACCTACCACTGCCATTTTGGGCACACGTCATCGAAGGATGTGTATGACAATCTGTGTCATTCAGCTTTCCCCCATAAATCTGTATACACGAATGTAGTGCCATCATATTTGTGCTACATATTCTCCAATACTTTACAGAATGACGTGTTGAGGGAGTATATATGGTGAAAACTATGTGAAGCTACTCTGAGGCACGGAGGCCATGGGTAGATGTTGGTAGGATCCAAAACATGTGTGAAAAGTGCAGGACCGCTAAGACTCACACACACACACACACTGACATTAGTTTCATATGTACAATCCCATTTACATGTTAGCCAATATGCAGCAACAAGTGTCAAATCAGTGCATATCTACGGGCTTTACTGTATATGTCAGAAGTGCTACGGATCCACTACAGATGTTAGGTGTCAGGTAATATACAATGTGTTAATGATGTGTGCATACTGCAGAACTCATAGAATGTTCACTTCTCTCAACATAGTTATCCTGCCATGAGGAGAGTGAGACAACCACCAGTGTACCGTCCACTAGTAGACCTGGAAACCAATGGAGGACAGGCATGTCATCCAGACATATCGGCTGAATCGTCATACCATCATGGATCTTTGTACTCAGGTGGAGCCAGATCTGATGCCTGCCATTCGCAATCCCTAAGGCATACCTCTTATCGTTCAAATATTGTCATTGATACACTTCCTGGCCACAGGCTCCTTTCAGAATACAGTCGCCTTAACAGCAGGGATGTCTCAGCCCATGTGTAGTCTGGTGTTGAAGGATGTACTGTGTGCATTGTTGAATCACCTGACAGCTACATTGAATTTCCCCAGTGAGCGGATTTGGCCTATGTGAAGGCAGACTTTTATGAGATGGGACACATTCCTCATGTGGTAGGAGCCACTGATGGCACCCACCTAGCCCTGGTCCCTCCCAGTGCCAATGAACAGGTGTATAGGAACAGGAAGAACTACCACTCAATCAATGTTCAGGTGGTGTGTCTGGTAGAACAGTATATCTCACAAGTCATAGCCAAATTTCCAGGATCTGTACATGATTCCTACATCATAAGGAACAGCAATTCCCCACATCTGATAGCACTACTACAAACAGACAGGGCGTGGCTGCTTGGTAAGTTTGCATTGTAATGTGTGTTTGTGTGTTATGTCTCCTGTCATCACAATATAGCCAGTAGCAGAATCTATTTATGAGTAGTTCTACCATTGTGTTCACAGGTGACTCAGGCTATCCAAACCATCCTTGGCTGTTGACACCAGTGAGGTACCTAGCCACACCAGATGAACTCCATTACAATAAGGGCCACAGGAGGGCAAGGCGTGTAATCGAGCAAACATTTAGGCTACTGAAGGTTAGATTCAGGTGCCGGATCTATCTGGAGGAGCCCTCCTCTACTCTCCCCACAAGGTGTGCCAAATCATTGTTGCCTGCTGCATGCTCCACAATCTCCCCAAGACGTCAGATACCATTGATAGCAGATGAGGGGGAGGCAGGTGGATCAGTGGCTGGAAATGCTGATATGGCAAGTGATGAAGAGCCAGAGGAAGAAGGAGCAGGGGACTCTAGGGCAGATCTCACCATTCAGTACTTCAACTGACATACAGGTATGTGAAGTAGACCTTTTGATGGGTTGAATGTGCACAACTTGAAGTAGATGGCTGCCATTACCCTTCTTGACTTGCTTCATCAGTGGAGGTGTCATGAGCTCCAATGCCTATGTGTGAGTTGTGGATGCAGACTGATAGATTGTAAAGTGTACAGTACAATGTGTTCTACTATTTCATGTATTGTTACATCTGATCCCATCATACACTTCTGTAATGGACTACTCAGTATTGAGGTATTTTTCTTGAATTTGCCTATCCTCGTTTCCTTCCACTCACTGATATAGCCATTTCCTGTTAGACTCTGATACCTAGGCTTGAGGTACTCATTGTCATTAGCCAATGGTAATTGCTTACAGACATGAGAGGTGTACCAGACAGATAGCTGATAATATGGATGGTGGTACAGTGGGGAGTACCTTGTTAGGACATCCTTCATACAAGTGGAGTTGTGACTGCTTAGTCCTTTCCTCTTAGCAGTGTGGCTTGGGGGCATGTGAAATGGTGTATTACATGTCGGTTGAGGTTAGTGGCCCATGTGGGATGTTTGCATCATGGCCCATGGCTTCAGAATGGGTGGGCTACTTGATGATGAGCTTGGGACCTAATTCTGTTTGTATACCAAAGTTGCTGTCCAAGGTGCTGGTAACTGTATACTGACAAATGTGAGTGACAATCCTACAGGTATGGGGCCTATGTTAGTGAATGGTTAAGTATTTTAGTTTAACATGCATAACGTGATGTGTTGTGCTCATGCCAGCTTTTCACAATGATGAGTTAGTGCATTCTGGGAGTCATAGTGATATATTTAGCCAGTAGTTAACGTGCCATTGCCAAGGGTTGTGTGGGCAGTTGAGCTGAATAATGGGGTGCATGCAGGAAAGGGGCATTAAGTGATTAGGTGGGAGGTGTAGTGGGACATTTAGTTAATTAGGAAGTATTTGGGTGGTGATGAAGCATGCAGCGACATGACTGTTGTTGGTACTCACCAGACTCCAGTCCCCCAGGTATTCCAGTCAGGCCCTCCGGATTCAGTATGTCCAAGATCTTCTCCTCCCACGATGTGAACTGTGGGGAGGAGGTGAGGCCCACTGTCAGTCTTCTGCACTGCAATCTGGTGGCGTGATGCCATTAAACACACCTTCCCCCAGAGGTCATTCCACCTCTTCCTGATGTCAACCCTTGTTCGTGGGTGGCTGCCTATTGAACAGACCCTGTCAACTATCCTTTACCACAACTCCATTTTCCTGGCAATAGATGTTTGTTGGACCTGTGCTCCAAACAGTTGTGGATCTACCCTGACAATTTCATCCACCATGACCCTTAGCTCTTCGTCAGTGAAACATGGGTATTTTTGTTGGGACATGGTAGAGGTTGTATAGACGGTATTTTGGGGTGTTGTATGTGTAAGGGTGCAGTGTTGTGTAATTGATGAGGTGTGGGTGCTGCGTTGTGAGGGTGAGATGAATGTCGTGGATTGTGTGTGCTAGTGATGTGTGTGTATTGTGTTATTATTGCTGACGTATGGTGTGTGGTGTGTGCTGAGAGTGATATGTATGTGTGCCTATGGTGTAAAGGTGCTATCTCTATATTGTTGCCTACTCTTGGTATCTCTGAATGGCATTTTTGTTGCAAAGGATTGTGTGTTGTGTAGGGGTTTGTTATACAGTACAATGTTTAGGTGTGTGAGGTGTGTGGATGTGTGTCAGGTGTGTCAGGTGTGGGGTATTCAAACTATCCACTGTGGTGTTGTGTTCTGACAGAAGTGAGTTCTGACCCCGGTGGGTCGCACTGCCAATGGTTTTCTGCCATGGAAGAACTGCTGTGGTGATTTGTGGGTCCTAATCTGGTGGGTGGTATTTTGTCAGTCTGGCAGTGCTGGTAGTGGGACTGCCTCATTCTCGCCCTCCAGTGTCCTGGTGGTTTCGGAGTGTGACTCTTAATACGATGGTTGGATTACCGCCAACATGGCGGTCTTTTGATGGCCGCCACTGCAGCAGTCTTTTCCCAAAAGACTGCCAAAATCATAATGAGTTCCAGAGTCTTTTGCCGTGAGGCAGGCAATTACAGCTTGCCTGCATGTATGTATACCACTTTGGTTAAAAAAAACAAGTAATCTCCTTCTTTCTAGTGGCATAAGCACGTTATGTGGATAATGTCCTCAATCCCGATCTTACACAGTCTACAACGAGAGTTGATGGTCAGCCTGTGCCAGGGCACATTATGAATAAAACCTTGGAGGGAACCAAAGCGATGTCTGAAAAAAATCCCTTTAAGCTACAATGGCCATACGTATTCTAAATAGGGCTGGGGTTTAAGAGATTTATATTCTCCTAAAATCATCCATGCGTGGGATCTAGCTGTAAGTGCCTCTTTGTCTTTTGTCATAAATGCTTTTTTCAAGGTGGTATTAAGTGCTTTTTTAAACGACTCCAGAGGCAACGTGCTTTCCCACAATGAACAACCTGCCATATCTTTAATTGCCTGGTCTAAATACATCCAAGAAGGTGAATTTTTATTTCTTTACCACACTTCGATGAAGGCCCCTTTCCTTGCAATTATTTGGATTAAAAGACCGAACTCTAGTCTTATCTGAGCCAGTGAGGCATTCTGCAGGAGTCAGAAAGGTGATCTAAGTACTCGTATTTAAAGTAACCTCGTCTCTGCCTCGCAGGGACCTCACAGCCCTAGGAGATACTCAGTGAAATTGTTGCTGCTATTACCTGCAACAGAGGCACGTGACTTGGGCCTCCTAAAGATCTCTGTAAAGCTTTAAATGCAAGGAGTAGGTTGGTACCCTTACTTTGCTTATCCTGCTTATGCTGGAGAAAAGAGTCTTTGTCATCAAATAATACCCCAACATATCTGTAGGTTGTAACCAAATGCAGTTGACAAACGTGGAGGTACCAGTCATGAGGTTTTCAATTACTTTTGCTCACTTCCATCGCCTTGGTTTTCTTCTGGTTTATTGACATCTCATTGACAAATGAATATTGGGATAGCTTGTCAATAAGTCGTTGCAGACACATTTTTGTTTGACTTTATAGTATCACATTGTCTGCATATAGTAGGTTCGAGATGTGCATGGCTCGTAGTTTTGGTGGTGAGCATTTACTTCATTCAAGGCTATGGTCAAGTCGGCCAGGAAGAGGATGAACAGCTATGGTGCCAACACGCATCCTTGTTTTAAGCCCTGGGTGGTGTCAATTTTCTTGGACAGGAAGGAACAGTTACCTAGTCTCACTCTTATCCAGGTGCCCGAGTATAACAACTGTATTGCTTTCAGGAGGTGAATGAGGATTCCCCAATGGGATAGTTTTTATCAGAGGAGATTGAGCTGCACACAGTCGAATGTAGATGTAAAATCTACAAAGAAAAGGTCAATAGGTTGTTTGATCAGCTTCTGTTTATCTGTAATGACTGACAGTGATAAAAGATTAGTTGCTGTGACTGCTCCTTGTATGAACCCAGGTTGATTAGGGGAAATAATATGTTTTTCTTACATCCATAGCTGTAGATCAGACCTGCAAAATGTTTAGCCTTGGTGTAGTGCAGTGGCGATCACCCCCCTTAAAAATTGGATCGACTCTTGTTGAAGGGTGGTGTTAAAGACTATAGACAGAGTGGAAGCCTAGACAGCAGGTTTGGTCTTATACAATGCTTGCAGGATTCCATTTGGGCCCAGTGCTCCATCTGGTCTACATTCCTTGATTAGATTAAATATTTGCTGTGCCAACGGAGGAGTGAACGAGTTTGTAAGTGGCAAAGCAGTGGTACATCTTCCCATCCCTTGAAGTGCTTTATCATCTGGAGACTCAGTGAAGTGCTTGACTAAGAAGCTAACCCATTTTGCCCATGTTAAATTAGAGCTCGAGGCACACATCGAGGCCCTGTTCAAGTTGTTAACCAATCTCCAGAAGTCTCTTGAGTTCTTCCTTTTACTAAGATACAGGGCTTTTGCCCAGAGATTTTACTTTACTTTTATTTTTCTCCTCCCAGACAGTTCTCCGATATATTTTATTTATGACTTCAAGGTTTACCCACATTTTAGGGTTCTCTGGATTCCTCTTTACCAATCATAAAGCTCTGTTTCTATTTCTCCTTATAATAGACAAGCAGCTATCATAGTTATCTTTTTTAAAGCTTGTAAGCATGTATTGGCTTGGTTAATGCTTGAGCGGGGTTTTGATGAACAGGCGTCCAATTATTTGGTGTTGAAAAATGACCACTCTAGTACTGGGATAATATTATAGTTGTTAAAACATTGCTTGAGATGGTCTGAGGCAATGGCTTTGACTGACCATGTTGTATCGTCTGTTCAGTGTAATTTCTTATAATTTGTTGTCACAAGGTCCTCAGGCAGGGTTTTAGCTGCTTGGTGTTGAAGGCAGTGGACTTTAAGATCTATAACTTGTTGACCATAATCACTCTCATCTGTTTTTTTTTTATCTGGTATGCTAAAATCAGCTGGAGTAGAGAGAGAGATAGAGAGAGAGATCAACACTACAGTGTTACCAATAATGGAGTGTGAACCACCTGACTGAAAGGACCACGCTAGTGGCATATCCTCATGGTACCTGCCATTCAGAACTCTTAGTCCAAGAGGTTCCACGTCTTTTACCAATGAAATGGCCATAACATCCCTGGGTCTCTTGTTTTCAGGTTCAATGGACTGTGTATGGACCCCCCCAAAGGTGGTCCTGTTGCAGCGTGTGATTGTCTCGGGAAAAGGTCCCAGCAAGTTCATGTTAAAGTCCCCTGTGATAAAGATGTCTAGAGCAGTTGGATCTTGTAGACTATCTGTTATGACATTAACAGTTTAGAGGACATCACTTTCCTGGACCCTGGGTTAGGGTGAATGTAAAAGTTGATAAGCAGCAAAGATCACTTTACTCATGTGTGACAGTTATGGACCTCAACTATTAGCATGTTGTTGTCATCCAGTTCCACCAGCTTGCTTTCCACCTTTAGACCTACCACTATAAAAATACCCAGCCCCATCTTTTGGACGGCCAAACTTATTTAGTTTCTACGATGGATTGAAGTAACCAGCAAATCCTTTGATTGCAAATCACTGTGTTGCCCAGGTTTCTTGTAAGGATAATATGAAATTTCCCTATAAGATTTGTTAATTGCTTATTACCACTTTTGGTATTCACACCACTTTTGTACCATGAACACACTCTCATAAAATCTGCTGGCTTAAATGCTGAGTTTGAGTTTGGAGCTGCTGTTATGTAGTACATCTGTGATGAAGTACGCCAGACTCGAATGTCGCCATGTAAAGCTGCTGACAGCCAGCCTAAATGTAATTTAGCGGAACTAAGCTTACCCTTTGATTGGATTATTTTTTGCCCCAGCAAAGGGGAAGGCAAGCGTGATACCATTCTACTGATAGGGTTCCCGAGGACTGAGTATATTTGCTTGTTGCCTTCAAAGGTCCTCTTCTGGGCTCCTTCTGACTCACAAATGAAGCTGGATAGAGTGCTTGGGGAGGCTTGCTTATCTTAATTCCCCAGCCTGCAAAAAGTTCTCTCTGCACAAGGACTTCGCTGGCTAACAAATTAGAGGCCCATGTCACAAACGTGGATTCATGAACACTGTTGTTTCTAGGTGGAAGAAATTTGATTGATTTAATATCCAATGGAATTGCCTGTAAGTTTCAGGATACTGCTGTGATTAAGGATGTCATGTCTTCCCCTTGACTGGAATTCTGGGGTGAAAATCAATGTGTTTTTATCAGGGCAGGCATACACTTGACCCAGACTATCCAGAGCAAAACACGAGAGGTCTATCTCAACTTGCTCTCGGGTCTGTGTGGAACCAGATAATCTTCTCAGAGGATTAATAACAGTTGAAGTGTGCTGCTGGGTCAGCATAAATTACCTAGTCTTGGTCTTGGCCATCTTTTGAAGTGACTGATTGGTGTGATTGTTTTGACAGGCTTCTTGACTGTTTCTACTGGTAATCATGGGGTCATGTGGAGGACAGGCCTCCCACCTTTGCCATCGACCTGCTTGGTCAAGCCCAAGAGAGGGCTTGTAGTTGCAAATCCAGGGATCTGATCTAGAGTGTAGGTCTCATGTACTTCATCCTCCATGACTTTCAACTCATCCTCAGAAAAATGTGGATTTTTCGAACGTGACATGGTGGAATTTGAGTAAAATACAAAGTAACAGTGGCTTACTGAAAAGGGGAAGTGCTAAAGGGGGCGCCTGGAGAAAACTGTGTGCTTGGTGTGAAAAGAGGTGAAAGAGGAAAAAGTGGTGCCTAGTATGGGTGCTGTATGGTGAAGAATTCACTCTGGCTTCAATGTTTGCCATTGAAAAGGCAGAGGATTGTGGTGTGTGAAGGGGTTTGTTATATAGTGTCCTTTGCAGGTGTGTCCAACGTGGCAATGTGTGCCAGCTGTATTGTCTTCAAATCCATCCAATGTGCCGTTGTGTATAACTTTGGTGACTGCAAACCGCAGTGGTTCGGACTGCCATCGGCTGACTGCCATGGGTGTCCGCCACTACGACTTTGGCCTTGTAATGGGGTCAGTGGTTGGTCGCTGTGCTGTCAGTGCTGGAGGTTGGGCCATCTATTTTCGGACATCCACGCCACTGCCATTCTGCCCTTTTGGTTGGGTGTCCTCCCTGTATAATTTATAATGGTGCAGTCTGTAAGATCGCCAACATGGCGGTCTTTTTGGGACCGCCAACATGGCGGTCTGATGGTCCGAACAGCAAACTCATAATGATGCCCTTAGTAATGTATTGCTATGCATTTTTGCTTTTTAACAGCTGATCCAACCTGCTGCCTTTGCACTAAACTTTACTTCCAAGTAACCCCTGCACCTTGAAATTTTGACCTCTACAAGTGTGTGTGAAATAGCAAGCATGAGGCCGGGAAGAGTCAGGGTGTCGCAACCTCTGTCAAGTAGGAAGAAAAATCTGCCCAGCAGTGAAAGGCAGTAAGGTAAAATCTCTTGTGGGGAACCAGCCATTAAGCTCACCTATTGCTTGCATGTTCAAAAAATCTACAACAATCCCACAGAAGCTTGACTTCTTAAAGACCGATTTGGGGCCATCTTCACCATTACAGATGATTCAAACACCCTCACAAATCCCATCATTCCAACCATAAGCATCATGAGTGCCAACTAGGATTTAATTTCTAATGTTGTACCTAGTATCAGGGTTGTGGATGAAGCACCTAAACCAGTGCTGGAATATGATGAAGAGCTCCCTTGGTGGCCGATTTCCTATCTGGAGTTACTCTCATTAAGGTCTCTGGCATCTAAACCCACTACCAGCCCACCTATATCGGATCCACCTCTGAGTCAAGGCCTTCGAAACATCACTCCAGAGCCAATAGAGGTCAATGTCAAAATAAATACTAGGAAAAGCTGCAAGATAACTTATCAGCATTCAGCAGGCTAGAATCAGCGTCAATTCACAAAAACTGGGCAGCCGGAGTTGGGGTAGCAGCAGATTAATTGTGGTCTTGATCTGGACTCATCTGACCAAACTCTCAAATCGCAATCTGCTCAATATATTTGTGAGTTAAGTACTCTCAGACCATTGCTATTTAGGTCTGGCCAGTATATTAACATGTTGAGCTATCCAAAGGAAGAAGACATTTGTTATTTGATCCCCAGGGACATTTCAATAATCTGGCCTGTGAGTCCCTCACGATCAATGTGAATGAAATAAAGGCAAATATGCAGGATCACCTGCAGTATATCAGAATTCAGGGACAAAAAGCAGTGAAAACAATCAAAACTACAGCATAGCAGATGCTGGAGTAGCTTAGAATGTCTTATTTAGAACTTCTCAGGTGACACTCAAAGCCTTGCCATAGCAGCCAAATAAAATGGATGTTCAAGTGGATCTGCTTAAGGCCATGGCAAACTTGGTTGCAGGTATTGATCAAAAGCTGTCCGATCTAAACAACCTCATTACCAGGCACAGAATTATGCAGCAGCAACTAATATAGGCTGTGCTTGTACCCCTCTGATCAATAAATTTGCAACAATTCCATATGTTCTGTATACTAAAATCAAATATTGAAGTTGCTTGCTGTAAAACGCCTCTAGTCTACAAGGGCAGCCAACTCAGGAACCAATTCAGGAGCATGACAGTGCCAGAATCCCTTGCAACCTAAATAGAGGGAGCACAGGGGTAGAGGGCGTTCACTGACCTTTAACTCCAGCTGTCTTAACACATAACTCTCTCAAAATTAAAAGCGACATCACCTCACGTGAGGGCATTGCTTGCACCCTCCAATCCTCTCATCCTTTGCAAACAGCAAAACTCATGACAAAAAATCAGAGGAAAAAGCTATGTAAGGCTAGAAACAAATGAAGAAATAGTCTAGTAACCACAACTCATATTAGTACCAGTAATACGGCCGATAGTGCAACAAAGCTTAAAGAAGAACCTATGCATGAGCTAAATCAAAGCAGTGTGGGCACAGCCTTGTTTCAGTAACTCCACAAACCAGCCCAGTGTTCACCTATCCAAAGCTTGTTGTTTGTCAATTCCCAAATGAGGTTTACTCACCTGAGTCAAGTATTGGGGAGTAGTGAGAGTGACATGACTGCAACTCACAGGAGGCACTGTTTCTCTAAGTCCAACCACCAGCACAGTGTTCACTTGCCCAAATACATCCGTCAGTGAACTCTCAATTGAAGTGTACGCAACCAAGGGGGAGAACATTGGTCAAGTGTGTGCACTAGAGAGAGTGGCCTGACTGCAACTACTAGCAGGTCCTGTATCTGTAACTTCAAACACCAGACCAGTGTACTCTTCTCCCAAGGCCACTGGTTGTCAAATCCCACCTGAAGTTTTCTGTCCTGGGGAATTTAAAATTGTCAAGTTTTGGGAAGTAGTGAGAGTTACAGGACTGCAACTTACAGCATGCCATGCATCTGTAACTCCAAACAGCAGCACAGTTTTTTCTCCTCCAAAGAACTCTGTGTCTGAACTCTTCATTGAAGCATACTCACTGGGAGGAAACCATTTGTATGGTGTGTGTATTACAGGG
Source organism: Pleurodeles waltl (assembly GCF_031143425.1). Taxonomy (NCBI): domain Eukaryota; kingdom Metazoa; phylum Chordata; class Amphibia; order Caudata; family Salamandridae; genus Pleurodeles; species Pleurodeles waltl. The sequence continues at coordinate 259,770,135 of NC_090442.1, forward strand.
AGTTACGTCACTGCAACTCACAGGAGCACAGTTACTGTGAGTCCAACCACAATCCTCTCATCCAAAGACCCATGTTTAGGAAATCACACATGAAGTACACTCACCTAGGGGATGACACTTAGCAAGTGGATGAAGTAGGGGGAGTGACATGACTGCGAAGGCCAGGAGGCTCTGTCTTTCTAACCCCAAACACAAGCCCAGTTTCTCTTGACCAAATACCCTTGTTCGTTAACTCGCAATGGAAGTGTACTCACCTGGGAGGATTACTTTTGTATACTGTGTAGTACAGGGAGTAACATGACTCCAACACCCAGGAGGGCCTGTCTCTGTGACTCCAACCACCAATCCAGGGTGCATTTGCCCCAGTGCATAAGAGAGTGAATTCTCAATTTAAGTGTACTCACCTGGGAGGATACAATTTGTCTAGTGTTGGGAAGTAGAGGGAGTGACCTGAATGCAAAACACATTAGGCAAAATGTCACTCACTCCAACCACAAAAACAATCTTCAATTGCCCAAAGCCATCTATTTATGAACTCTCAATTGAAGTCTACTCACCTGGGAGGATAACATTTGTCAAGTTTTGGGAAGAACAGGGAGTGACCTGAATGCAACTCCCAGGAGGCACTGTTCAAGTGACTCCAGATAGTAGAACAGTGGTCACTTGTCCAAATGATGTTTACTCAGCTGGGAGGGACCAAGATACAGATCATTCTCAACTCTGAGATGTGTCTGGCTCCCTAGCTCCATCTTAAACTGCTGAGCCAAGACGAAACCATTAAGGACAGGAAGGACAACTCACCCAGTGTACTAAACAATAATCACCAAAGCCACAAGATGCATCCCCAGAATGGAATTGGCAGCAGACACATTCACACTGCACTGACCACATGATGACTCCAATCACATATACAACAAACTCCTGGGTCTGTCTACATACCAATCAACTTGGCCTTAAGATGGCCAAAGCCACATCCTGCCCAGCCACTGATTTGCCTGCAAAACTAATAGCATGGGTACCTGTCACAGTAGGATATCCTGCAAACCAACTATGTACAAGGGCTTTGCAAAATATCACTGTAAACCTCTGGATGTAGATATCACAATACACTGGAAGGGAGGCCCTGTCAGGTGAAGAACCCGCCACCAACACCCCTGATTCTGTAGCAGCAGATCAACCCCCACACAAGTGAGGACGTCCGGCACAGAATGCAGGAGGTGCAGATGGCAAGACACCCACCACTCCCAGCAAGAGACCTCTTCCTAAATGGACTCCTTTGTGTGCCACATATTCACTCTGTTCACCCTTCTTCAACCATCTTCCATTTTCTATGGGAGTAGTACACTGGACTTTGAACTGACAATTGTGTGGCATCCCCTCCAATGATTTCATCCACCATAACTGAAGCCTTCACAGTTTTTTTCCAACCATGCACCAAATCACTTGTATTGCACAATTTTACAATAAGTGCACCTACCACAAAGTAATTGACTGCTTGCTTTTGTTACATGATTTGCCATTTCGAGAAACAAGACCATGTGAAGTAAATGAGGAAGACACAAGATACTAATGCAAGGAGGGGTGTGTAACAGGTACAGTGTCCTGATAAGGATTACTAACTACACACACACAAAAACATTGTCACACCAAACATTTTGCTGCATTATACAGCACCTAGGCTGTCCATATGTCTGGACTGTCTGAGCCAAGAATAGCCGACTCATATTGTGTTAATGTAGCTATCCCAAGGTACAGCCCCACAGACCACAGAAGAAAAGACCTTGTCAGACATTGTCCTGTAGAATAGGCAAACAGAAAAGTGTGGATGGTGTCATCAGGATGAGCCTTATCACATACCAAACCAAAGAAATCCAACATCACATAATCCAAGTTACATAGGGCAGACCAACATTCCCTGATCACAGGCCCATCATACCTAAATGGCCATGCCTCTGGTGGTAGGACCCAAACAAAGTCAGTGTTGTGGCATAGGCACTGTAGCCTGCAATGATGAAACACATCTGCAGCTACACATAGGTCATACAAGAAGAGTGTTTAGCCAATGTGAAGGGTGAATGACTTGCCTGTTAATGATTGCCATATTGTATGCCCACATGATCACACACATTATGCAGTTGGCCCAACATAAAACAATAAACAAGTAAAATGTGCACTCCAGACCTTCTACCCAAACACTGCTCAAGCTGCCTTGGCACAGGTCTCATACACCCCAAATCTGTGACCCACATTACCTGAAACAATCCATGTCCACTTCATATGTCAGAGCAACATCAGATACCTGCCAATGTTACAACTCTGAAATGCCTACATGACAATGTCATGGTGAAGGTACCTGGACAAAGACAAAACAAGGAGTCTAGGCCTGAAAACATACCTATTACACAAGTCTCATGGCAATCATCTGGAAAGGAAATTAGTCGCTACATTAAGGCTGGGGATATGCAAAGGCTAACTCTTCAAGCACCCTGTGGCTGACTATTGCAGAGCATGAGCTCACCAGTGTTTTGTCAAAAGCTCAACTCCACACAGTCTGACAACTACAGTTCGTCATACAGTCACTGACATTACATCACTTGACATACTTACACTCAAGAAAAGTGGCTATTGATGAGATCTTCTCAAGTCAGCTCCTTCCTCTTCACCATTGTCATCCACACTTGGCATTTCAGGAGGCTCATCTGGTGGCACTGCAGGCTCCCCCTCCTCTGGGATGTAATGGATATTCCTCTGAAGGGCAATGTTGTGGAGCAATGCCACAATTATCTGACACACTTTTCCAGGTGAGTAGAGGAGGGCTCCACAATTCCGGTACAGACACCAAAATCTGGCCTTCAGAAGCCCAAAAGCCCGCTCCATTACCCGCCTTGTTCTTACATGGGCCTCATTGAAGTGGACTTCCTGTGGTGTAGTAGGATTCCTTAGTGGCGTCAACAACCAAGGACAGTTTAGAAATGCAGAGCCTCCTGTTAAGGAATGGGACATATGTCCAACAGAGTCCCTTTCATCAGAATTGTGTACACCAGACATTGTGCACACCCAACCCGACATATGTAACATACCAACCAGTCAGGGCCTCTCTGGGTACAGTTGTGACATCAGCTGGGGGATAGTGCTGTTCTGCATTATGAAGGAATCATGGGCTGAACCCAGATAATGGGCACAGACCTGTGAAATGTAGAGATCCGTTGATTGAATGGCAGTTCTTCCTGTTGCGGTATACTTGTTCGCTGGCATGCAGTGGGATGAAACCAACATGCGGGCGAAGCCCCTTGTAAAACACAACCTCAGATTCAAGAAATGGCAAGAACGTTGAATTATGATTTTACACAGAATATCAATCCTGTATCATTTATGTATTCACAACATAAACCTTTGATCAGGACTTAGAAAATCTCAAAGACTTAAATATGTTTTTTCATATCTTAAGTTATTCAAAGAACAATGAAAACTTTGATTGGTTCATCTCCAAAATACTTTCACATTCATAATAATAAATGTCAAAAAAGGTTTTACTCATTAAAACCTAAAAGCGCCTTGCTTAATAACACCAGGAAGTGCTTTTACCCATGTTGTCTAAATCACTTAGATCATTGTGCCAAGAACCTTTTCCTTCTGTGAATTGAAGTGCTTTATATCTGGGAGCTGAAGCGCCTGAATTATCCTGCCCAGAGCGCTTTACGTCTGAGAACTGAAGCGCTTGCAATTACTGAGCCAAAAGTGCGCTTTACATCTGTAAACGGAAACACCTTGAATTATGTGTGCACAAAGCGCGTTATCTCTGTGAACTGAAACGCTCTGAATCACTGAGCCCAAAGAGCACTTTACATCTATGAACGGAAACACCATGAATTACATGTGCACAAAGCACGTTATCCCTGTGAACTGAAACGCTTTTGAATCACTGAGCCAAAAGAGCACTTTGCATCTGTGAATGGAAACACCATGAATTACATGTGCACAAAGTGCGTTATATCTATGAACTGAAACGCTTTGAATCACTGAGCCAAAAGAGCGCTTTACATCTGTGAAGGAAACACCATGAATTACACGTGCACAAAGCGCGTTATCTCTGTGAACTGAAACACTTTGAATCACTGAGCCAAAAGAGCGCTTTACATCTGTGAACAGAAACACCATGAATTACATGTGCACAAAGCGCGTTATCTCCGTGAACTCAAACGCTTTGAATCACTGAGCCAAAAGAGCGCTTTACATCTGTGAAGGAAACACCATGAATTACATGTGCACAAAGCGCGTTATCTCTGTGAACTGAAATGCTTTAAATCACTGAGCCAAAAGAGCGCTTTACCTCTGTGAACGGAAACACCACGAATTACATGTGCACAAAGCGCGTTACCTCTTGGAAGTAATAACTTCCTCCAAACTTGGATTCAGCAAGGCCTTAGTGCTACGAGTACGACCTACTCATTTTTGTATGCACCAGGGACTTTGGATAGACGATACTCTGCCATTCAGAAACTCTGGACTTTTCCAGAGAAACGTCCACGAGGTCTGGCTGCATCGAAGTCTTCAAAATAGTGAGCAACGTGCTTGGGTGTGGCTGGGCTTTATAGGCCTGCCACACCCCAAGATGGCCACTGCCTCTAAAAACATGGGAAATGTAGTCCCTTCATAGGATAGCACTGATAAGTGCATCTTGTACACCAATGCCCTGAACCTGCAGCTACGTGAGCTTTACTACAGGGCAGATGACACTTATGGCCTTTCTTGGAACAAGCGGGGATGACCAGTGGTGCACATAAAGCGTTGCAGAGTTGCGCAGCGGAATTTCGGGCGAGACCTGGACCGCGCCTGGACTTATTCCTCACACTTTGCTGTTGTTTGCAGTATCTGACTTTGTGGGGAGTGCTGGTGTCCCCAGAGAAAAAGGTGTATGTTGAGTGTAGAGAGTCATGGCATTGTGTGGTGTTTGTTATGGTATTTCATTTTGTATTGTCCATTGTGAGCATTGATTGTATTATACTTGTCCCCCTGATATGGCGTATGTATTCATCTGAGTCAGCTTGAGTTTTGTGCAGACATTGAGTGTGTTCAGTTGTGCTAGCTTTGTTTCCCTTTGTTCATGTGTCCATTTATATGTGTGTCCCTTGCAGCTAGTTCTTGTAGAGGTATGTTCCGCGCAGCTGAAGTTGTATGTGCTTTGTTGACTTGCACTTCCACATTGTGCAGGTGGGCATGACATTTGGGTCTAGTACTGTTTGTTCCTGAGACATTTGTAGGGCCATTTACTGTGCACATGGTGTTTGAGGGGTGTGTGCAAAGTGTGATGTGTTCCAGGGCAGCCTACTTCCTGAGTTTTCCTGATTCCCCCATCCCAATTGTGCATGTGTTGTTAGCATAATGACCTTTGTCTATTCATCTCCCTGTTTATTGTGAATGCCATTGTCCTTCCATTGTGCTGTGATGTGTGTGGCAGTGGTGTTTGTCTTCCATGCCACATCAAAACATATGTGTGTTGTATGTGATGACAGTCCGTGGCCTGTGTGGAATGTGAGAGTTGTATTTATGTGTTGCTGGTGATGTGTGACAGAATGTTGTGTAGCCTTCAATGTCCCTGTTCCTGAGATTTTTGGATGTGTGTGTTTTTGTGTAGTGTTGCTGTACAGTTTTAGTGACCTGCCCAAAGGGGGTGTATTGTGACTGTGAATGTGTCCTTCTTTGTGTATGATTCTGATGCGGGACACAATGAGACGTGTACTTAGTGCCCCTAGCATCACCCCCTTATGATGTGAACGACGGCGCAACAATCTGTTGTTGAGCGTAATGACACAGGTAGGTGTGTGTGTACTTATGGTCGTGGCATCCTCAGCTGCACTGATTTTGTGCTCCATCGATGATCAACAACAGTGGCAGGACATCTGTGATGGGTTCCATCCATGGACGTGTGAGGCTGCCTGCAGGTGTATGACTCCCTTAATACTGTCCATTTCTGCCTGCTGATACGTGGTAGTTGGACCGACATGGTCACATTGATAGTGTGTCACCTCGTAATGTGTCCAGCCTGTCTCTGCAGCCTCGTGACCGTGGCGATATCTGCTGCTTAGCGGTGCCGCTGGAACTGTGGCGGTCTTTGCTCCATAGGCCAGCATGACTCCTAATACGGTGGTCCAGCAGACATCCCGACAGAGTTCGGACCACCACTGCCACCATGGCAGTCGACAGACCGCCAAACTTGTAATGAGGCCTTAAGACAGAGTAGAAAAATGCAAAATGACAAACTAGTGAAAAACACTAACGGAAATGTAAATGTAAATATAAAAAAAACACATACAACATAATAACTAACTTTTAAACCCTCCTCCTAAATTCCCCTACGTTCAAAACCCTTCAAAAAGTCTTAAAAAAGATTTACCTCTTCTGACGAACAGCAGCATCTTACAGCGACCGACATCTGGGAAAATAGACTAAAACTAACAAAACTAGATTACAAAATAGAAGGTAGCAGTAAAAAAAATATCAGCCAAATGAAACTAAAAAAAAAGACTATCTCCCCATAGAAATGAATGGGAAATATTGTAAAAATGTTGAATAAATGTTTGGAAAATGTTAACAATTATTAAACATGATTAAACATGTAAAACATATCAAACAATGTTATTAAAACAATGGAAAAAATTTAAAGCATAAATTAAATGATAGTATAAAATATATATGGATATTTAATACATGTTAAAATAATGTCCAAAATGTGTATATTAAAAAAGTGAAGAAATGGTAATACATTGTTATAAATGGAAATATAATGCTAGATAATAGAAATATTATTATAAATATTTATCTGATTTCCTATTATTTTGAAATAATGACAAACATAATTGTACTGAACTTTAATTAATAAAAATTGCAAACAAATAAAACAATTTAAAACTGTGTGACATGTCATTATTATGCAAAGTGTGGGGAATGTGTTGGGTGACATTTACTATTCCCTCTCCAATCTAAACCTATTTTTGGAGGGTGTTGGACACTAAAGGGGAGATATTTACTATTTCCACTCCAATGTAAAACAGTTTAGGGAAAAGTGTTGGACACTAAAGGGGTGACATTTACTATTCTCACTCCAATCTAACCATATTGAAGGAAAGTGTTGGACACTAAAGGGGTGACAGTTCTGATTCCTCCTCCAATTTAAACAAATTTGGGGACAGTGCAAAACATTAAAGAGGTGACATTTACTATTTTCACTCCAATTTAACCATTTGGGGGGAGGCACTGGACACTAAAGGGGTGATATTTACTATTCCCACTGCAATCTAATCCAATTCAGAGAAAGTGTTGGGCATTAAAGGGGTGACATTTATTATTCCCACTCCAATCTAAACCAATTGGGGAAGATGTTAGACACTAAAGGGTTAACATCCACTACTCAAACTCCAATCTAACCATATTGGGGGAAGATGTTGGACACTAAAAGAGTGACATTTACTATTCCCACTCTAATATAAACTGATTTGGAGAAGGTGTTGGACACTAAAAGGGTGCAATTTACTATGCCCACTTCAATCTAAGCCATTGTGCCAAAGGTGCTGGACACTAAAGAGGTGACATTTACTATTCCCACTCCACTCTAAATCAATTTTGTGAAGCTGTTGGACACTGAAGAGGTTACAGTTAAAATATCTACTTCTGAATAAAACATTTTACATGACATATGAATTAAAATATTACATACATATTCAATATTCATGCACTTTTTTTTATTTTTTTTTATTGGAAAGAATCATACAACAAATATATTCTTACATCACTTTGCACTGAAAGCATAACAATCTGAACCGATAGTGAAGAAACAGACAGGGGATAGGAAAAAAAAAAAAAACAGTGCATGACCACCCGACTAGTCCAGATTAGGAGTAATACCCAACACTGAAAAAGGGGGGGATTTTATTTAAACGCTAATCATTGTGAGTCCGGATCCAAATCTGAAGTGGCCCCCATATTGCCTTCCCTCTCCTCCTAGCGTGTTTTCCCTTGCGTTCATATAATGCCATCTCCAAATGATATACAGAAAGCAGCCTAGCCAGCCATTGCTGCCAGGACGGGGGTCGTACATTCAGCCATGCGGATGATATGCATATTCGATACACTGCCATAGCTACAAAAATAAATGCTCTATGTGGACCATCCAGATCGCCAGCAACCCCGAAAACCATAATCTCGGGTGTAAGGGAAAAATCACATCCCAAAACCTCCTTCAAAACAGATTGAATACCTTCCCTCGGGGCCACTAGTTCCCCACATGTAGCCATCATATGTACGATATCTGTGCCATACATCCCACATCTTGGACAGTTTGTTCCTGCCACACACCCCCATTTGGCGAGGTGAGCTGGAGTATGGTACAGGTCGAATATGGTCTTATAATGTTGTGCTTGCAAGGAAGAAGATAATAAAATGGTGCATCCCAACTCCAATGACCTCATAAAGTTATTACTCCCATCCACCAACATTTTGCTCCACCTCTCCTTATGCTTCTCTAAATCATCTGGCTGATCCGCCAACATTGAAGCGTAAATCGACCTGTTGGTTATATTAGGATTAGCCAGGATATCATTCAGCAGTTTGTTACTTCTAAATCCCTGCACAACACCTGTTTTTTTCCCTAAAAAATCCTGTATCTGTAAATATTTGAAAAAGTCCCTTTGCTCTAGGCCATACTGCTCCTGTAAATCTCCAAATGCCTTAACCCCAAGATTATCAAAAAAATTCCCTAACCTACTTATGCCTAAAGAAGACCAGTTTGTCATGTATTTATCCTGAAAAATCTTGGGGAGCAATGGATTCTTCTCAATCATGGTATAATGATTATATCTACCAAATCCTTTCTTCTTATACCATAATCGCCAGCATTTATAGGCTGCTCCCAAAACCTTATATCTAGTTTTCTTATAATATCCAGGCTCATGATATGTTACCAGACACCCATTGGCAACTGATCCTATCTGCAACTCATATATATTGGGGCAGTCCACTTCCGTAATTCCTTCTTTCTTGGGACCCCATAGTGGGCGCATATACTGAAAAGCTGCTGCCATTTGGTATAATTTTATATTCAGTAAAGACCACCCCTCCCTCTCTCGAGGAAGAGACATGAATTTGCTTGCTCTTCTACACTTACCATATGCCCAAATAAATCTCATAATCACTCTTTCTATCTCTTTAAATCTGAGATTAGTAAAGCTCAATGGTATGGCACGAAATAGATACAACAGTTTCGGGAGGGAGATCATTTTCACCATATTACACCTCCCCACAATAGTCAGATGTAAATTATTCCATCGGCACATATCTTCTCTGGCTTTCGCCAGTATAGGATATATATTCAGATTAACAATTTCATCTATCATTGGTGTAATATTGATACCTAAATATACTGCATGATCCACCCTCCGAATGTCTTTAGTATTTGTGTATTGATTAGCCAACAACTGCGTTTTAGCACTATTTAACAGGTATCCAGAAAACTTTCCAAATGTTGTCGTCACCTCTTCAACCCCTCTCAATGCTAAATCGGGGGAGGGCGTTAATATGGCTATATCATCTGCATATGCTAAAACTTTTGTATCCCATCCCTGCCTATGTATTGGTGGAATCTTGCTATTTGCCTCCAACTGTCTGAGCAGGGGGTCTATATACAAAGCAAACAAGAGGGGGGAGCATGGGCATCCCTGCCTAGTGCCTCTCCTGATCAGGATACTCTCGGATTGTCCTCCCATTAATTGTATTTTCACGACCGGTGATCTATATAGAGCCCTTACTGCTATAATAAATTTCTTCCCTAACCCATAATATTCCATAACATACCACAGATAGTTCCAGTTCACCCGGTCAAACGCCTTCTCTGCGTCTAATAATGCAACCGCCATAGGCTCCTTTGCTACCGCCGTAGCATCCAAGAGTGCTATAACTCTCTGAATATGATTAGTAGTATCTCTTCCTGGGACAAACCCATGCTGCCTAGGGGAGACAAGCTTCTTGATCACCAGCGATAGTCGTGCGGCCAGTATCTTTGAGTATATTTTAACATCACTATTTATTCATGTGATCGGGCGGTATGAGGCCGGATTTAACGAAGGTTTCCCCTTTTTCAGAAACATAACTATATTGGCCAGATCCCAAGATGGGGGATTTCCCCTCCATTCTGAACCTGAATGAACAACTCTGCCATTACAGGGAATAATAATGCTTTAAAAACTTTAAAGAATTCTAAAGGAATCGAGTCGGGCCCCGTAGCTTTTCCGGTAGGTAGATCACTCATTGCCCTATCGATTTCTGAAATGTCTATCCGCTCTCCCAGGCGTAAGTTGTCACTCTTGCCTAATTTCTCAGCCTTTATGGGGTATAAAAACTCCGACATCTCTTACTCCGGATGGACAGATATATCATTATATAATTCCTGATAATATCTATGGAACACCTTTCTAATTCCGTCCACTTCTGCTACTATCTGGCCTTGGCAGTCTTTAATCTCTCTAATAACCCCAGATGCTGTTTTCTGGCTTGCCCGTATCGCTAGCAGACGCCCAACTTTTTCTCTATACTCAAACCCCTGTGCACGCTGTGCTAAATATTTCTCTGCTATCCTTTGGCCCGTATCCGTGTTCATTGCTGCTTTTACTATGGCAACTTCCTCCTGAGCCCTCCTTACATCAGCTCCAGTTTCTATAGCTATAATCAGTTGCCTTTCTGACTCCTGCAGCTTCGCTTGGGACTCTTTTATCCTGCCTTGGATATCCTTCTGTCTTTTGATACTAAAACTCAATGTTTCACCACGAATTCCTGCTTTCAAGGTGTCCCAGACTATCTCTACTGAAGCTGACCCCTGATTAAACCCCAAAAATTCCACTATCCATTTTCTCATATGCTCACAATATTCCGGGTCCTTAAGGAGCCCTCGTTCAAATGTCCATCTACTAACCTTTGGTTCTAATCCATCCAGTTCTAAATCTAAAACTAAGGGGTTGTGATCTGATACAATCCGTGAATATAGCTCAATCTTACCCTGCTTCAAAAATACGGGAGAGATTAAGAAATAATCAAGTCGTGCTAGTTTCGCATGAGGGGCCGAATAATAAGTATATCCAGGGTCTGGCTTACGCAGCTTCACCCAAGCGTCCACTAATCCTAATTCTTGCTGGATCGCAACCATTGCCTTATATACCCGAGGTTTGCGCCCCTGATACCTCTTGGTTGTAGGTGCTAATAAATCCTGTAGTCCCTCCCAGGATCCATTAAAGTTGAAGTCCCCGCATATAATATAGGGAGGGGCCCATCCTGTTACCTCGATGGCAAGAGTATCTACAACTATTGGGTCATCCGTAACCGCCCCGTACAGGGAGCATAATGTAAAGCTACTATGTCCATAACTACACTCTACTATTACCCATCTTCCACCCGTATCTGCCTTCTGCCGAGTAATATTTAGTTTATTAGTCCGGTCTAAAATTGCTACTCCTTTAGTTCTAGCTTCTTGTTCTGACCGAGCAATCACTTTCATACCAAGCGAGCCAAGGATCCCAGAATTTTTATATTCCACGTGTCTCTTGTAAGCAAAAAATATCTGCCTTAAAAATTTTTAATTCTTCGGCCACTCTCGTTCTTTTACGAGGGTCATTTAATCCACATATATTAATTGAGACAATTCTAAGCCTAGCCATTTACTATATTTGTTGTTTCCCATTTTTTCTCCTTTCCTTCCTTTTTAATCTCCTTTTCCCCCTCCCTTCTGCTCCATTAGATCCTTACATCTAACTGCACCTTCTCTTGAATTCTCTGTTCCCCCTGCTCCACACTTCTTATTTTTCCACCCCATTTCTCTCGCTTCCCTTGATCATTTCCTTTCCATTTTCTCCCCTCGTTTTTCCCCCCTCCCTCCCCCTTTATCCTCCCCCTCCTCCCCATTTGTCCCCCCTCCCCCTTCCACCTCCCTGGACCAGTCTCCTCCTTCCCGCACCCCATCCCCTTCCCGCCCCCCCTGGGACTGGCCCCCCACCTTGTTGAGCAATCAGACCACCAATGGCCTGAATATTGTTGTTGTGAATACAGCGGCTCACCCGCCCACCCGTCTCCTAAGCACCACTTCCTCCCCTGTATTTCTATATTCTATTGCTTGTCCCCCATCAAATATTCTTTTGCCTTAATTTCTGAGGTAAAGACTTTTACTTTTCCATTCATTACTGTTTTAAGTCTAGCAGGGGCCAACAGATATGCTTCCCCTCCTTTGTCAAAGAATGGTTTAATGAGCTGTCGTAGCCGCCATCTCCACTCTACAGTAGCATGGCAAAAATCAGGGCGGGTGAAGAAAGTGACCCCATCCAGAGAGCGTGGGGTATTAGGACGGGTTTTGACAGCAATCTCCTGTCGTAGTAAATAATTCCCAAAATAGACCAAAATCGCTCTTGGATATTTAGAATCTGCTCGTTGACCTCCCTCCTGTTGAGTTATTGGAAACCTATGGACCCGCTGTAGCTCGTTATGCCAATCCCAGTTCCCCAGTTCTGGAAAGGCCCCACGCAGAAGATTAACCATATACGCCTGTATATCATTTCCTTCTAGCCCTTCTGGTATGCCCAGAAATCGAAAATTGTTCCTTCTCTGTCTATTTTCCAAATCTTCCATTTTCCACATCACATCCGTCAGTTGTCCGTCTCTCGCAGCGCTCTGTTCTTTCAGAGTATCCACATCCTCCTCGACCGCCACTATCCTTTCTTCCCATGTGCATAGCTTGGCTTCAATCTCTGTGCATGATTTTGCTACCTTACGGACCGTCCCCTGCAGTCTCTTAGTAGCGATCCTTGCGCGCCGGCTTTCGATCCTAGTCTCAGTTTGCATCTCTTTAATTGAGGTATATATTGACTGCAGGATCCCTGCCTCGGTGCCCATCGTATATGCGTTGCCAGGTTTACCAGCAGAGGCTCCCGTGTCAATTTTCTCGTTAACAGGGCCCTGAGAGCCACTGGTAGGAATATCTGCTAGGCCAATACTGGAATAGTCCCACTTTAAGGTCCTACGACTCGTAGATACTGTATTTTCAAAACCCTCCTGAGAGCCAGGGCGTATTCGTACAGGTTTCCGTTGTCGGTACTGCCGTACTGTAAGTTCATTACTTGGGGATTTGTTGCCGGCCTCAGATGTCTCACTCCTTTCAGATTCACTGAAACTGCGATCAGCACTGCTGAGATCGGACTCTTCGATCAAGGAGTAAAATTTATCGTTACAATCTTTGCCCCAATCTGTGAGTTGGGGGTCTTTTCCAGCTACTTTATCCCATTTTTTCGAATTTCCTAAAGGGATAGTTAAGTCGACTTTTCCAGTGAGGGTCCTGATACATTTGTAGTTCCTTCCTTATTTGGACACTCCGACTGCTCATTTTGATCAGGTTGTTGTGTTTGAGACTACCTGCGCCCAGGGAGGCCGAGCACCTTCTCGCTTATCTCTCTATTACTATCTTCAGTCTCTGTGCTAGCGCATGGAAGAGGGGTTTCTTCCCCTAACACATTGCTTTCCGAGGAGGGAGTTATATGTGCAGGAAGGCTGTCTTGCACCCCGCCTGCAAGAAAGGCCGTAATAGTAGACTGGTTTTTGCCTATCGACCTGGTTTCCGATAGGGGGGTATTGCTATTACCCATCTTGGCATCTCTCACCGGTCCAGACATATTCTTCCCAGCCGCTTTGCCAGCTATCGATGTCAGGCGTTTATTTGCCCCTGCTGCCTCTCCTTTATCCTTGCCAATACGTGTCGTCTTAGCTCCCTCACTCTTGTCACCAAGATTCCGGGTGGTTTTGGGCACCATATTTGTTTTTACAGCATAAGATAAAAATCTAATAAATCTTGTAACTCCCGCCACTGCCGCTAATACATCCAATATTGTTCGTTCAATCACACTCCTTAGAGGGCCGTGAGGGGATACACAGATGCCAAGATGCATTACATTGCATTACATTACACGCCGGAAGCTTTCAGTTTTTCAGTTATCCCCTCCTGAAACTGAATATTTTAGCCTCGCTCCTCTATTTCCCTAGAGATGAGAGAGAAAAGCTATGTTGAATGGGAGAATCTAATACTACTAGTTGATATCGTACTCCTGTATTCAAAGTACTTTAATAGATAGTCAAAAGAGACCGCCAACCGTTAATGTTTAGTGTTTATACATCTGTATCAAATGTTGAAAAGAACATTTTTCACTCCCCCTTTTCTCTCTTTTTTTTTTCCTTTTCAAAAACGAGAGATTAGATGATTACTGTGCAGTTTTTGTTTTTTTGAAAGTTTCCATTACCGTCCTCCATGTGCCTGGTGCCTGCAGGATATCCCCGGTTCCTCGAGCCCTTGCGTTTCTTGAGTGGAAGCCAAAAGAAAGAAAGAATCTTTTTCCTCCGGGGACAGCAACAGGATCCAGGGGTCGCCACGCGCTTACCAGTACGGAAAATCACTCACTGTACTCACTGTGCGCTTATCAGAATGCTTTCTCTCTTTTTTTTCCCCTACCGGGGCATGGCACGCGGCAGTTCAGCGTCCTTACTCCAAGCGCTGGTTCACACTCGAGAGCGCTGAGCACCGACCGCATCCCTCCGCGTCTCTCCGATTCCAAAAAAGCCAAAAGATGACAGCCAGGCACCCCCGCGTCCCCGCGTTCTTCAGCGCGGGAGCAGGGGCAATCCTCATCCCAGCGGCAGCGGCAAAGGCTGTACGCCGGGCTCTTCCGACACAGGAAATCCTCGTTGCAGCACGGCGGCTCTCAGCGACGGGGGAGGCAGCAGCGGCTTGGTGCTTGGTTCCGGTGGCCGGGGCTTCCGAGCCTCTCCACTACGCCGACACCATCTTGCTCAGCGGGTACCTCTCATGCACTTTTTTAAATAAAATAAATTAAAAGTTATTCTAAAAACACACTGATATAAATTACAAACCTTAATATACATATTTATTTTTTAAAATATAAAATTACTATTTTAATTACTACTACTAACATCAATAAGCCTTAAACAATACAATAAAAATGAATTACTAATATAAAATAATCACATTTTTATCAAATATTTATATCAATTTTCTAATTCTAAAAAAAAAAATATATATATCAAAATACAAATTCAGTTTTTAAAAAATACAAGTGTTTATACAAATCTAAGTTTTTAAATAAATGTGTAATTGTAACACAAAAATATTTCAAAATAGTTCACTTAAAAATATTTAATATTCTTTTACTATTTTATAATATTGAAACTTTTAATTAAGCAAGTAATACCATTAACATAAAATATATCAAAATATTTATTTAATAACAAATTTAAACATTCTAAATTATTAATATGCATATCTTTAAAGTTATTACCTCACAACCTAAATTTAAAACATACATTGTTAAAATATCTCCCCAACCTTATCCCTAAAAACTCAATATCCTCGTACAAAAAAATGCAACAATTAGTTGTATACATAAATACAACTAAAAATACAAATAACAACTATTTCATAAATAAAAAAATCTTACTAAAAACACAAATAAAAAAATAATGACACTTAAAATCAAACACCCCACGTTACATATTAACATTTATAATGATATTACATACAACAATATTTTTAACACTGATATTTTTTACAACAATATTAAAAACAACACTAGCAACAACATTTTTACCTTTCATATTCATATTCTGATTTGCCGATATTCTTGGCACAATATTGTTGTATCACAATATTTTTTCTAACATTTTATCCCAACACCCACATTATAAAGGGGGGAGCAAGTTATTTCTCACCTCATCTTGAGGCATCATAATTTCCCTACTATCTTATCAGGTCGATGTGTACTTATATTATAACTTCTTCAGACTTGCTGAGAGATTTTGAGTATGTAGTCAATCCCAGTGATGTAAGTAATATTGAAATCCATATGGCATCACTACCTACGGGTTAAAGACAGGACAGAAACCAATTTATCAGTCAATCCACATATACATCCTTTTCATATAACTATATGTATTACCACCTATCTTACCTCATTTCTATCTCAGACTCACTTATCACTTTATCCACTCCTGTTCATTCCCTTTCGTCTTTTACAATTGTTTAAAAGGCAGAGGGCCTCATTATGCGTTTGACGGTCCCACTAAGGTAACACCTGGACACCAGGCACTAAATCACAGCGACCAGACACCAATGTAAATTACCTCTGACGAGGGCGACACAATAACACACCACTGTACTTCAATATTATACTTTAATTAATGTAATTAATTATATTAATGATTGTTGAATTTGTCAATCTGTACCACAAAACACAAGACAGTAAACATTTTTTGCAACAAAAATGCCAGTTGAAAACACAGAACCTGAAGGCCTGCAACTGCATCATGATAAATGCATACTCCTTTTTCCGGGGTTAGGCCTTGCCCAGAGACCAAGGAAGGTGTAAAGTGCAGGATAATCTTCTGTATTACCTTCGTGATGAGGCCTGTGATGCAGTAAAGATGTAGGAGGTAAACAGTGCAATTGAGGGAGTGGTACTACCCTTTTGTCAAGTTAGAAAATGCATTTTTCTGGCATTCTAGGAAGTATACCACAAAATGCAGAGCCAGTGTATGCATGCCCTTCCGCTATATTGTGACAGAGGGTGATTACTGATGCTGGTGATTCAGAACGTGGAAGTTTAAATGGGTTAGATGTCTCTGTTCTGCTCAGTCATGCTGTGCTGACTGGTCTATTTGGCTCATGCTCCTTCAAGATCTCCCTGATGTGAGGGAGGGTATACATGCATTGTTCCCCTTTTTCAAATGCTATGAGGACAGTTGCCTTCCCCTCTTCCAAGCTGCATATCTACTGACTCAACTCCTGCAAGGTTATCATTGAGTTTATTGGCTGTTGCCTAGCATTGGGCAAGTTGCCAAAAGTATATTTGGGCTCAAAATGCACTCCAATCATCATGGTTGTTTAATTACTACCTTACCACAGCTGCTTCCTCTTCCATGACTTCAACCTGGAAATATGAGGTGTCCCTTCACTTGACGTGGGCCACTACCTCCCTGGCATCAAATTAACCTGACAGGGATAGGGCCTGTAACTCCTGTGGCACATCCGGTGGTGTCATTTGTAGGTGGCATGTGTTGCGCCTACCTAAATGAAAGGTTTTGGGGTAGCTGAGGAGGAACTGATGGGGATATCAGAGGTGGCTTGGGTCGTTGCAGCAGAGGTTATGCTGGAGGTGCAGTACAGGTAGTATGAGCACATCAGTACTGACAGCTGTTGTCTTGGCAACTGTGCTAGTTGTCTTCTTGGCTGCAGTGTTGGGTCTAGTCCTGACAGCTGGGACAGGTATCTTCTTGGCTTTAATGGTAAGTGTAGTTTTGACAGTTGTGCTGGGTGACATTTTGGTGGTAATGTTGGTTCATTCTTTGCATCAGCTAGTCTTCTTTGCAGCAGTGAAGGGCTTTTACTTGGTTGCAGTGCAGTGGGCTGTGAGTTGACCTGGTGTGATTGTACAGTATGGTGGGCATTAATCACCATCAGAGTCTTCACGAGATGAGTTACATAGAAGTGGAAATGCCCAGCAGTCATTAGGACATTATACACTTTAGCATGCACTGTCACTTTTTACATTGTATATTGATGACACAATGGATATGTGCCCTCCAAACAAATGGCCATGGACAAGTCAAAGCTCGCTGCACGGCAAAGCGACAGGCCGTGCAGGGAGGCAGCTTGGGTGATCAAAAAAATTTAATTTTAGAAAAAAAATAAAAACTTACCTGCTTCGACGCTGCGCCGCTCTTCTTTCCTAATCACTGCAGACAGGCTGCCAGCCTGCCCTGCGGCCAATCCTTACACACCATGAAAGCAGCATTAGGATGGTCGTAGTGCACTTCCAGGCAGGCTGTGAGCCTGTGCCTGCTCTTTCCAGCCCGGCAACACAGTGCCAGTTGGAGAGAGCACAGTGCACATGTGTGTTTGGCCGGCCGCGCACTGAGGGGAGTGGAGAGTGCACTCCCCATCTTCCCAGTCATCCCCCATGGCCCGCCCCTTTAACAACAAAACGATAATAAACACAGTTTATTATTGTTTTGTTGTTAAAGGTCTGCGGCGGCTGCTGCTCATGGGGGTGACGCTCCTCCGCCATAGTGAGGAGTCGCCACTACCATGGACAGCCTTCAAGGTGGTGACATGGAGGATGTTGGTGGGTCTGGAATCCTTGAGGTTATGCTAATCCGAAAGATTATCACCTTCCTCAACATTGGCACACCATGGTTCAATGTCATATTGCAATTACCATCAATGTCATGTTGCACAATGTTACAATGTGTAATACAGCCCAGATTACAAAATCATTAACGCCCTCATTACAAGTCTGGTGGTCACTAGACCGCTAGACTCGTAGTGGCGATCAGGACCATCTTTGCTGTGGCGGTCCGACCGCCACATTACAACCCTCTCGATGGGTTGATGGCGGGTGCAGGTCGCAATCAGCCAGGGGGGCTGCATGCAGCACCCCCCTGCTGATTACGACCTGGTTCTCCAACAGTCTTTTCACAGCGCTTTTACCACCATGAAAAGGCTGGCAGAGATCAGGTGCAGAGGCCCACAGGGGGGCCCCTGCACTGTGAATACACTTGGCATGGGCAGTGCAGCGGATCCCCTGCCCAGCACCCTTGCAATGCACACTGTCTGAAGTGCAGACAGTGAGCTGTGCGAGGGTGCTGGTGTCCCCTGCGGGTGGCAGCATTGTCGCAGGCTTGATTACAAGCTGGCGATAATGTTGATGCCAATTTCCCGCTGGGCTGATGGGAGGAAACCTTGGTTTCTGCCTGTCAGCCCAGTGGGAAAGTCATAATGGGCCCGGCGGGGAAGTAGCCATTAAGGCGGCAACCTCCCCATCAGTAGTCTGCAGGTCCTGATAAATTCCTCAGTGAATAATGTACACAGATCCAGAAGGGCTGCAATGCATTTTGTGTTCTGTTTCAGGAGATTGTTGTAAATAGTTCTACTGTTATCAAATGGATCAATTATTAAACCAGTATTTAACAATGTAACAGTAATGAGCCCTCCATCTCTATATATTAACAGTTTCATTGGCTGGAGCAGCAACAATCAAAGAAATAGTAGCCTACTACCACTTGACAAGTGAGCAAAGACGGCTTAACTCAAACCCAATAAAGACAGTGCTTTAAGACTGGATTAAGTACTGATCACCAGTGTTTCCCTCTATAGTACACAGTCAAGATGTCAAGGAACATTCCTGTTGTTATCTATATCTCTGTGCCTCATTTTACCTGATGGAGAGACATATATTGTTAGACCAGCTAATTTCATTTAAGATTGCTCCGAGTCCTCTGTCTGCTTTGGAACTTGTGCACACGGCAACAAGGAACAAAGTGCGACTCCATCACAAGGTATTAAGAATGATCTACTCCCAGGCTATATACTAACTTGATCAAATCAAAAATAATATATACACAGTTCCAAAAGGTGTTTCTTGCAAAATTATGGTTCTATATTCAGATCGGTGGGAAATCAATTATTTTGAAGCAAGTGCCCTCACTCACCTTTCGGTGACATGCTTCATCATAGGGCTATGCTCCTCGTCAGGCCGGCACTGCAATGCCTGACGGGCCCCGCAGGGGGGCTCTTTGCCGGAGATCTTTTTGCAAATGATGAGCAACCGGTCAAAAAACTGATCTAGGATTGGTGTAAAGGTAGTTCAAAATGACTAGAGGTAAAATGCAATTTATTGGGATATTAGAACCTCTGACATGATTAAAAACAGTATGAGGGGGAGATAATAAAACAATGTCTACACTCCCCAACACAAAAATTATCACTAGGTCTCTCAATAGGGAGTATAGTGGAAGTAAACACAGGATCCCCTGTGTTACTTAGAGTAATAGGTCAACATGTTTCTCGCTAGTTAGTCAAAAAATGATCTAGTGCGATTCATCAGGACCATAACATGTACCTAATCCTTAAGCAATTAGAGACCCATAATAGGGAGTATCTGATTAACAGGAACCCTCCATATACTAAAGGATGGGCCCCATCGGGGAAAACATCAGGCTTGAGTGGTCCACTATGGTCTAATCCTTAAGCAATTAGAGACCCATAATAGGGAGTATCTGATTAACAGGAACCCTCCATATACTAAAGGATGGGCCCCGTCGGGGAAAACATCAGGCTTGAGTGGTCCACTATGGTTCGTAATAGTTCAACGATCGATGACACACCTACATCGCTCTGTGAAATCCCGGAACGACATTGCATTCCAGTGCCGGCCTGACGAGGAGCATAGCCCTATGATGAAGCATGTCACCGAAAGGTGAGTGAGGGCACTTGCTTCAAAATAATTTCCCACCGATCTGAATATAGAACTATAATTTTGCAAGAAACACCTTTTGGAACTGTGTATATATTATTTTTGATTTGATCATTATTGGGAGTCATATACACAGGACCAGGAGTTCGCTCTCCGAACCTCCCGTACATGCCCCTCCTTTTTGTTGTTTTTTGATATATACTAACTTGCCTATTTTTTTCTCAGACTTGCCATCAACATTGACCGATTAGCCTTGTGCCCACAAAAATAGAATAACACCCCTGCACACACAGAGGTTGGGTGTAAACTTTTCATAACTTTATTTAAACGTATTAAACATTAAATACCTGAGTAAATAATCTACTGTGAACCCCTAGGTCTTTCTCT
Organism: Pleurodeles waltl; assembly: GCF_031143425.1. NCBI lineage: Eukaryota > Metazoa > Chordata > Amphibia > Caudata > Salamandridae > Pleurodeles > Pleurodeles waltl. The sequence goes on from NC_090442.1 coordinate 259,790,864, forward strand.
CTCCTAAATTCAATTAATGTGTGAATATACATAAAAATAGTGCACATCACATGTTTCACTATGTAAGTGACCGTGTTACACTTATGGGATAATTACACTGTTAGTAATAAAGAAGTCATGTTTTCAGAACCTGCCTCTCAATTTGCAGAAATACAAGCAGCTGTTGTGCAACCAAACAGTAAACTGTAATGATATACAAGTATCTTTTATGTTTTCTGTTCTATCTGCTTCCTGTTTGTGGATACGTTTTCAAATGATGTATAAACCCCACACTGAACATATCACACAACTACGAAGCAATGGTCTACAAGGAGGCTGGGGTGTTATCAGATTAATGAATTTTCTCATGCATCGCTTTATGCAATGGCACATTGATCTGTTGTATTGTAAGCATTAAGAATAATGTTTTTTAAAACATTAACAAATTAAAGTCTGCCTGGATGTTTCCAGTGATAACTGTAAGCCCCTGAGCTGCAAGGGCCTAAAGATCGGGTCACAAAGGTTTGCACTATGACAGAGGTGCAAATTCATCACACTGCAAAATGGGCATTCTCTAGAATAAACATAATCCTGTCTAATTAATTAATGATATTATTCAAAACTATACAATGTACCCCTTTCTGAAATGTTCACTTATGCAACCCATTAACCATGTTTACATTGGTTTCTATCCTGTCTTTGTTTACAGCATTGTGGTTTGTGATACTTTGCTGAATTTTAAATACCAAAATCGTATGTGCATTCTACTTACCTATCAGATGCATGTAAAGGTCAGTTAATAATATTTGAATATTTTAATCATAGAAGAGCATTTTTAAATCAGTCCTGCACGGATAAAAATTGTACTGACCTTGCTGGGTTACAAAAAGCAAACATTGTCATGTTTGCACGTGTATAGGAATTCAAGTAGGCATTCATACTAACAGTATTCGCCTTTTTTGTCTTTTGAGAAAGGGGCTCAGTTATATTTCAGTATTGAAATAAAGTCCTAATCATGAAAAGTTTTCGAACCGAGAAATAAACTTATTGACCTTAAACACAATGCTGTAGTCAAACAAATGTTGCGCTCAGTGTCTCACAACAAAAGAAACAGACAGCGTTTAGAATGGGCGCTGCTGTTCATCCTTGAGATACAGGCAACATTTTTGAAAGCATTGTTCTATATGGGGTGGTTTTGAAGACTGTCTACAGTAAACAATAATTTAACTGTGAGTTGCACTTAAATGTACATTTCAGGTGGATGAGTAGTGCTTGGAGTAGAACAGAGAATAGCCTGAATTAGAGAAGAAATTATTTTCCAGGGTATTGACATAAGAAACTGCTAATGTACCTGAAGAGGATGAGAACAACATTAAATGGGGATTTATAGACAATGTAAGGAATTTGAAATAATGGAAGAAACCCACAATGTTTTTTAGGTCTGGGTTTAGACACTATAGGTGTCAAACAAACCTAGTGCTTCCAATGTACATAACACAGGCTTTGGTCCACCCCTTTCAACCACTGGCTTTCTTTGACCAGACTCTTTCAGCCACTGGCTTGAGACCTTGTCATTCACATGTGGGCTAAGCCCAGTGGATTATTCGGCCACCTAATGTTATTGTCTGTTTGGGTATACCCTTCCAACTGCACTCCACTCATTGCATTAAACTGCAAAATGGACTACTTTACAACTATAGCCTTGACTATCCCTCCTGCTGGCTCCTTCCCATTCTCTCTAACCTGCTAACACTGCATGCATTAGCACGACCTATTGGCTTTACTAATGCTTGTTTTTTACTGCATCTCAGTTTGATTTTTACAATGGCACTTTACCATTTGACAGAATTCTACCTTATGTGTAAATGACAATTTCTGAGAAGGAAAGATAGGAAGTGTAAGAAAAGACTATCCCATGAGACACAATATAACTTGTGACTTTATAGCACTTATAGAGAGAATTGCGTGTCAATTTCAGGTATCTCTGAACACGCGCTGCCCCAAAATAGACAATCATCTTGAAATAGTAAAGCATATGCAACCAATTACCAACATCCAAATGACAATTCTAACAACTTTCACTTTCTAACACCTGGTGTAACATAGCTGTATTCAGTATACACACCTATATTGTCCATACATAGAGAAAATGTATAGTAGATACCTCACAAATTACTAGTTATTCATCTTTCTCCCACAAGATCAGGGGCGGCTACTCCGTAATGGCATCGCCCCCCCCCCACCCCAACCCCACACTCAGAGTCAGGCAGTGAAAAATAAAATGATAATAAAATAATTTTGTTATCATTTTATTTATCACTGTCTCTCTGACAGCAATGGAATCTAGGGCAGAGTCGCGCCATGGCATTGAAGAGAAGTGGTGGGTACTGTAAAATGCGCATGTTGGTTTGGCCAGCCATCGTAGGACGGCCAAACCAACAGGCACACTTACGTTCCCCCAACCCAGCTGTGTTGCACAGCCGGGTGGAAAAATGGTACAGGCTCCCTGTGCCTGAGCGAGCATCAGACCATCCCGCTAAGGCCAATCCCAGCCCTGCTCTCATGCTTGGTATAGTATGAGACCAGCGTCTGGATTGGGAGCCTGTGCTTTTGTGCCCCAGTAACTTCTGGGAGCAGAGGGGCATTGAGGCAGCCAGCAGTGGGAGCGGGAATGGCAGATAAGTTTTTCGTTGTTGTTATTATTCCCCCCCTTCCACCACTTTAGATTTGCAGCAGCCGCCACTGCACAAGACTGAGAACCTCTGCCCTATATAGGGAACTCCATGCACTATGCAGACAGAGCAAAGGTAACTGCTTTCATTGCACAGAATCCACCCATACGAAACAACAGAACCATGCTCCATAACCATGCCCATATGAACCATCACTACACGCCCAATCAGATACCAGCGCTTGATTCCCACTCCACAGCCCCAATAAAGACCCAGCAGGCACTATCTTCCTTGGCTGTCAATCAGGAATGTTCCTTGCTCACTCACTCACTCACAATGTGTATCTTCCAGTCTTCTACCAACAATACAACCGGTCAACTGCTCAAATTGAGCTCAGCATGTTTATTCTGTAAGCGGGTTCACTCTTAGTACAGAGAGCTACAAGAAAGTGTATAACTAACATTCTTGTTCGAGATGCACAGACCTCAATAACGCAGAATATTACTGCTTGAAAAGGGGAATAAGTATCAAAGATGTTCCTAGTTGCACTCCAGACACACTAGGTTTGGAAATAACACCCAAATTATCTATATCATGATAGTGACCCTGGGAGGGCATTAATTAGGTAATGCATAATTAAGAGCCCTACACACCTGCATCACAAAGTAAACGGCCAACATTCAACAGTTAACACATTTCAATTATAAAGTTACACTTCTTCGGGCGTGGTCATGACTGTGATCAAGGTGGTTGACATCCTGTGAGGCTCTGGCAGCCCGAACAACGTGTAAATCGCTGCCTTCCTCACCTCATACACACTGTGGACGGTACGTGGAGGCTGCTCGGGATGGGGCCCTCCTGGGGTGCTGTCTGGGAGCCTTGGACCTCTGTACATACCGCATCATTGGTGGCTGGCTGTGTGCGGCCTGTACCGCCTTGTGAGCTTTCTGCGACAGGGGCGACGAAGGCCGCTACAGAAATGAGAAACATGTGGAGTGCCTCCCTGGCCTCCCTGACATCTACCTAGAGGGCCCCATCCCTCATCCACCTCAGCCATTGAGCCCCGCCACGCCGTGGACATCCTTCTACCTGTGGCACGGCGGCACCCCGGCTCTTGAGTCATTGTATTGGCCTGCGCTGCCAGCTGCCTTGCTGGCTGGGCCCCCTGGTGGTTTGGGCCTGGAGACGGCTGTCATGGCATGTGTGGCAGTGGCTGCGACAGCCTTTGCAGCGGAGCGCACCGCCTGTTGATGAGTGCTGGATCCCCCTGTGGCGGCCTCCTAAATTTATATAGCATTTTTACATCACCTTCCCCTTGTGGACGCTTCAGCTTCTGGCATTATTTGGCGACCTGGCACCTGCAATATGCGCGGCTCTGGACTTTAGCTTTCATGGGGCCGTACTACTTGACACTGGCCTTCGCTGCCGGGAAGTGCCCTTCAGTACTGGTTCTCCTCACTGGTGCGCAGCATCCTGAAAATAGCCAAGACTGATCGTAAACAGTGCAATTTCAACTTTGATAAAACCAATCTACTGGGGTGAATGGCCCCCCTCCGGACATGGAGGACCCCGCCGACGAACATATGCCTACGACCTTGTCCCAAGATATGACCGCCATTATGGTGGCGCTCAATGTGGTCTTCTGCACAATGGAGGAGAGGTTTGACATGATAGCTGGCTGCATCGACAAACTAGCCGAGTGCCTGGACCGTCAGGGGATTGGACTTGACACTGCAGAGAAGAGGATTTCGGAGGGCTGCAGTGCAACCATGCAAAAACAAATGGAGAAGATGGAACACACCCTTAAAGAAGCCGCAATGAAATGTGAAGAGCTGGGGGCCCACTCCCATAGGAATAATATTTGCATAGCAGGCGCTGTCGAGACCACCAATATGGGCAAACCAGACACCTTTGTAGAGCGCCTTCTAATTGTCCTTTTCCACCACATTCAGCACTGAGTGCACCCATCGATCACTGGGTCTAAGACCCTCTGAAAGCATCCCCCGTCGCGTGCTCATAGCCCATCTCCTTAATTATAAAGACAGGGACACTGTTCTTTGTTTGGCTCAGGAAAGGGGCTCACTCCAATATCAGGCTGCCTCCATCTCGATCTATTCTGACTTTACGCCAATAGTTCAGGAGACACGTCAGAAATATTCTGATGTCAAAAACATTCTCAAAAAGATGGGTTTGCGCTATGCCATGCTTTACCCTGCTCGTCTTTGGGTGGAATATAAAGGAACTCCTTTGAATGTAGCGGCACTTTGAAAGAAACTGTCAAATAAAGCCACTTCCTCCCTCTCAGCCATGCCAGAGCATGCTGTCTCTTTCACCGTGCGCCGATCACCCTCACCAAACTCATTATGAATGAGGTCCTCCACCTGTCACTATGTGGGGTGCTCTGCCTGTATGACATCTGTACTGCCTCTTCTCTGGAGGCCCTTATTAATTTTTAATAATCTGCCGTGCCACCCAAAATTATATATTTGCAGTTGATTTACAATTACTACATATGCTTGTTCTTATTCTTAGGGTTGCTGCCTGCTGAGTTGTCACCATGACTCTGGCGATCGCCGTGGTTGTCATTATGGGATTGTTGTTATTTTTGTTTTTGTTTTCAGGTACGTGCTGGATGTTGAGTAGTCTGGTGTGGGTGGGGTGTCTGGGAATGTATGTTATGACTTCTTTGTTGTTGTTTTTGCAACATTATGCTGTTCACCTACTACAACCGCTGCTCCTCGCTGCACATTCTTGTCACGCCACTTACTCGTTCAGCCCCCTTTGTATCTCCTTGACCATCTCCTGTGACCTTACGTTCATGTCCTGGAATATGCAAGGAATCAACAATCCACAGAAGGGGAAACAGGTGTTATCCTATTTGAATAGACAGAAAGTGGGGGTAGCCTTTTCTAAGAGACACACACCTGCCCCCCAGCAGCGATCCTCCTTTTGTTAGGACTCGGGGCACACACTGTTATTTTTCATGTTACAGTTCCTATTCCCAGGGCACCTGCATTCTAATACATAAACGTGTCCCCTTCACATTCCAATCAAGCCATTCAGACTCTGATAGCCAGTACGTCCTTGTTTGAGGCATTTTGGCCTTTTGATCAACACTACGGGTCACACATATAGCCACCTTCCACCGGACTATGTTGGATCATAGCCCTGTTCTTTTTTCAGTTGCGGATCCCTTCTGGTTGCGGCGCGTAACGCACCTGGAGGTTTCACAATGGGGCCCTCCGAAGGCTGGTGTTTCAGGAGGAAATCCTCAACGTGGAGGATGACTATTTTGCGCTTAATACTGGCTTGTTCGCCGCACAGGTGACTCTGTGGGAAGCATTGAAGGCTTATATTCATGGAGTATACATATCCAAACATGTTGGTATCTTACGGGATATAAGGGCCCAGTTCCAACGTATCGAGCCTAGTTTGCACGACACTGACGATACCACACAAGACCAGGGATCTTTAATTTCAATGCCACTCTGTACTGCTAACAGAGTTTTAAGACTTTACAGATAGGGAGCTTGCATACCTGAGTAAAAATGCCCAGGCTCGTCGGTATGAGGGAGGAAGGCCTGGCCTAACCGTTACATGACTACTGCATCCTAGTCCTCTCCATGGTTACATCACTGAGCTGCGAGCGGTGGATGGGGAGTGAATCTTCGGTAGTGAGGGTGTCAAGGCAGAACTCCTATAATTTTATAAAGACCTTTATGCCTCTTGCACATTGATGACCTGTCTGCGACTGGCGAATATCTCAATGAGGTGTCCTTGGTCTGGCTCACAGAAGGTCAGCATGAGTTCCTCAAGGAACCAATTAGGCTTGGTGAGGTCACAGCGGCCATAGATGCCATAGATGGTTCCAAGGCCCCCCGATCTTGACAGCCTAACTGGAGTCTTTTATAGAGCTTTTAAGTCTAAACTGGCCCCTCATCTATTTATTTATGATTTATAATAAATCTCTGTGCACCGGGGAGCTTCCCCCCCCACACTTTGTGAGGTCATCATGACTCCTCTGCAAAGATCCTACCCACTGTGCCTCCTATCCTCCCCTCTCAGTGTGGAATCTCGATAATAAAATTCTAGCTAAAATACACTCCAATAGACTCTCTCTCCTGCTGGAGCAGATCATCTCTCCCATTCAATCTGGTTTGGTCCCACATTGCTCAACTTCCCTTAACCTCTGTACTATTTTTGCAGTTCTCCATCAGATATCCCCTACCATTCCTTCAGCGGTTGCCCTCTTAGATGCCGAGAAAGCCTTTGACTCCTTGGAGTGGCCCTTCCTTAGGGCTGTCCTGGGTCGACTTGGCATCCCTTGCCAATTCATATCCTTAATGATGTTATTATATGCCAACCCCGTTGCTCGCATATTAGTTAATGGATCACTTACGGATAGTTTTCTGATAATGCACGGTATCAGACAGGGATGCCCCTTAGTCCCTCTTCTTTTTATTAGCGCAATGGACACTTTGGTCCGCTACATACAATTATTCCATTTTCATATGGGACTCCAGCTTGCCCATGGCTCCCTCCTTCTCTCTTTATACGCAGATGACATCCTACTCTTTATCCGCTATCCCACGGCCAATTTAGCTCCACTTATGCAGGAAATTGCTTTCTATGGGAGATCTTTGTGACTACACATTAACTTGTCTAAGTCTGAACTCTTCTCTTTGACAGATGCCACACAACTGTGGAATTCCCATTTTGGTGAGCCAAGGACGATACTAAATACTTAGGCATCCACCTGCATGGGGACAGAGACCAAATACTACAACTTAACTACGGTCCAGCTATGGCTCAAATAGAGACGCAGGTGTCACGATGGATAAAAGTTCCTCTGTCCATGATGGGACGGGTGGCCATCATAAAAATGGTAGTCCTTCCACGTTTCCTTTATCTTTTTTTTAATATCCCTATTCCCTGACGCTTGGCTTATTCCATACATTGCATGGTCATCTTCTGCGCTTGATCTGGGTTGTGTGATGTCCACTGGTTCGTTGGGATACCCTGGTGCTTCCGTTGGACCGTGGTGGGTTCGGAGTCCCAGATTTCCACCTTTATTACTTGGTAGCTCAGTGTCAATACGAATTTTGCTGGTACTACCCAGATGCTCGTGTCCTATATCTTAAACCTGAGAAAGATCAGCTGGATGGACTCTCCAATTGTCAAATTCTTCTAAATGGTATTGTACTAGACCCTTAAGACATACAAATGGTTTCCACAACGTGTTGGGCATGGCACCAGCTGCAAAGGACTCTGGGTGGTGGACCCCTCTACTCTTCCGCTATTCCCCTTCATAATAACCCCTGGCTCACTCCCACACTGGTGCAGCATACGCTCCAATGCAATAACCTCTCCACAGTGGGAGATATCTTCCCTGATGGCCAAGTTTTTCATCCACCTTTGGACAAACAGGCACAAAAGATCACCCATATAGACCTTTTCATACTTAAGAGATTACATAATAACCTTCGTTCACTACCCAAATACCCATTGGCCCAGAAGGACTATCGATTAGTTTCTAGACTGTACCAACTATGTCTCACTATGAGGCCTGACAACACTACCCGAGTTCAGGAGAAGAGCGGAAGAGGTGGGTTCCCCTATTACTGATAACATTTGATCTTATTGCTGTCCCCAACTACAAGGCATTTCAATCAATTACCGACATGAATTGTTGCATTTTAAATTTCTCCACAGTTGCTATTTATCCCCCATGGCTATTGCGAGGTCTGACCCTGACAGGACCTACTGGGTGCTGACTTTACCCACTCCTTCTGGACCTGTCTGGAGATTTCTTGCGATTGGATGTCTGTTTATACACCTATCTCTTCTCTGCTACCTATAAACTCACAGCCCAACCCCCTCCATGCACTCTTAGGGTACACCAGAGACTTCTCCCTGCCAATGTGCCATCTCACGTCTCTGGCCTTCCTATTGGCTAAGCATGAAGTTGCACTACACTGGGGGGGCCGTACGGCACCGACACATGTCGACTGGTATAAAAGCATGACTTTTTGTGATGAGTCAGTGAGGATTACGCACTCCTTTAACCCTACACGTCCCGACCCATAGATAAGCGGCAACCCTTCCGGGATTATCTTTCCACTCGTGACCATGACTCTTCAGATTAGAGTGCACCTATGCTGTCTCCTACATAAACTTATTTACCATAGATTAAACTCATATTCCAATTATGGACATGTACGCATATTTTTTCCTTTTGTTTTTCACTTTGACATTGTGACAATGGGACGTGGTGGTTGTGAGGACCTAGCGTTTGGCGGTGATGTGATTTATATAAATCAATGATTGTTTATTGTATTTTATTATCTAAAATTTACTAAAAAATTTTTTTTTTTTTAAACTTATACTTCTTTAAAGCACTACCACAAAGTGGTGGAAACTACCCTACAGGGAAAAGGAGCTCCCGTCCCTACATTAGACGGACAACTACATCAGATTGCTGTCCACACCAGACAGATAACCCATTGTAAGAAACTGGTGTATCAGGTGAGAAGAGGGGATACCCATTTCCCGTACAGTGTTTATACAATACCAAAACGGTAATAAAGTCAAAAGTAAAGACAAGAAGAATCCAAAACCAATTTAGAAAAATAGAGTACATTTTGTTAAATAAGGTTATTCAAAATTGACAAAAATCAAATAAGGAAAACCGGAGTTATGAATTTCTATAATTTAAATGTAAAAATTGCACCAAGAAGCGTTAAATGCCTACCACGGTCCTCTAGTTGTGTTTGACCAGTACCTAGGTGCAGGTTTAAGTCGATCGTGATGGAAAGCGGTTTGGATATAGAAACCAAGTTCAATCAATTCAGAAGTTTTGCCTTTAGCCTCCCAAATTGAAGTCAAAAATTCTTAGCGAAGTAAGGGTGCAGGCTGTGGCCAGAGAGGGATCAACGACGTAAAAACTGCTGGACAATGTCTTTGTAAAGCCATTGACTTTTGGCAGGAAGCCACAGCGTGTGAGAAATTTTATTTTCACGCTAAGAGAAGGCCCCTCATTAGCCAGATACTTTTTTAACCTTTGTCCCATTAATAGTTCTGCTTTCCGACGCAGTCACTTTTTTGGAGCTCAGATCATTACAGCCGGGCAAAGCTACAGGATGGAGCAACAGACTCTGCTCTCTTTCTGCACAGATCACGAATCTATAGCTTGGAAATAAACTACTCTGACAATACTACATTTTAACCGTGCTAGATGGAGGCTAAAACGCTCTACTAAAGATGCTAACATAGACATGCTTATTGCTGACCAACCCTTTGATACCCAACCGGGTAGACAGGAAACCAATTTCTTCTTCCGCAAATTTAAATGCAAAGCATAAGATCCCTCTTATTTGTCATAGAGGTTGAAAACCACTGGAGTGAAATAAGCTGAATGCAGCAAATATTCTAGCTCACCAAGGTCACAGCAACATTAACAATACTGAATCCATATTGATCCATTTGATTTAAAGGATTTCAAGAGAATCTGACTCCGTATTTAATAATTGTTCATAAGACCAATTTTAAGGCTCTTATCACTCTGATAGAGATGTCTGGTGTCACACTTGGCAGACTTGCTGAATCCTAAAAGAGGAAATAAAAACTGCTAGGTGTGTCTGATCCCCTCACACCAAGGTATGTGCATTTTAAATGGTGTTAGGCACGAGAAAGATCCTACAGAGAATCTCTTACATCTGCAGGTGATATCGTAGGGCCCTGTCCCAATCCCCAAAATTACTACACACACAAATAATGGTATTTTATCAAGTATTTTAATTTATAATATAGCGTAAATCATGTGAACAAATGTTAGACTTGATATCCTAGGTGTGGTCTTCCCCCGAACATTTTGCCCTCATCCTTCCTGTTTTATGCAATTCATTTTGGTTGGCATTAGGACTCTGTGCACTTTAACACAGGCAGTTATAATGCTAAAGTGTGTGTTCTCTCTTCTTAAAAATTGAAAAACTGGCCTATATCTGATTGGCACATTTAATTTACTTATAAGTCCCTAGCATATGGTACAACATGTACCAAGAGCCTGACAATTAAATGCCAATAGTGGGCCTGAAGCACTCATTGTGCATTAGTAGCCCTTTGAAACCTGTCTAAGGCATGCCGTCACAGCCTGTAGTGCAGTTTTAAACAGCCAATTCAACGTGGTAAAATAAACCTTTTTGACAGGCCTAAACTTTCCTTTTTAATACATGTAAGCCACCCCTAAAGTAGGCCCTAAATGGGCAAAATGGTAGAGTTCATTGGATTTAAAAGCAGGATGTGTTTGTATGTTTTACATGTCTTGCTAGTGAAAATTCCTACATTCATTTTTCACTACTGTACATCTGACTTCTCCAAAAGAATAACAATAGGTTACTCTATTAGGTTAATAAGTGATAACTTTTGATTAGGAGTAAGTAGAACTATCTTGTATGGTATTGAATGAATTATAATTTAAAATCCGCCTTAATGGTAAAGTCAGAGTTTAGGTCACAATTCAGAAAATGACACTTTTAGAAAGTTGCAAAAAGAACAGTTGATGGAAGGAACGCTGAACAATGTCAAACATTCACCCCAGTGACAGACCTGGGCCCAAATCCATTGTTTGTTTGCTCTCTTGACCCTGCTCCCCATGGCTGAATTACCAGACTAGGTCCTCCCTGACTGCAAACAAGCATCCTGGGACAGGGTTCTGGGTATCACCTCTTATCCACCTGGCGAGTTTGAATCCAGTAGCATAGCGAGCAACGGGACCCACGTCTGAGCACATCCTTCCCACATGCGGCGACAAATGCAAAAAGAATAGATGATGGACAGAATGCTGAGTAATGTCAGACATTCACCCCCAATCACAGATCTGGACCTAAATCCATCCTTTTTTGCTTGCCAAGCCGTTCTAGTTTGGACCCAGCCATATGCAAATCAGTCCTGACCCTGCTCCCCAACAGTCGAGCCCGAACTGTCAGACCAGGTCCTCTCTGAACCAGAAACAAGCATCCTGGGACTGGTTTCAGGGTTTCACCCCTCATCATCCTAGCTAGCTTGAACACAATGGCATAGCGGGCATGGGACCTAGTATGGGCATACTCTTCACAATTAGGGCAAGAAATGGAAAAACAACAGATGATTGATGGAATGCTGAACAATGTCAAACATTCACCCCAGTCACAAATCTGGGCCTAAATCCATTGTTTTTGTGCTCACCACACCACTCCAGTATGGACCCAGTCATATGCATATCAGTCTTGACCCTGCTCCCCAGGAGAATCGCCCAGGCTGCACTACCAGGCCAGGTCCTCCCTGGACTGGAAACAAGCATACTGGAACAGGTTTTTGAGTATATCACCTCTCATCAACCAGGCAAGTTTGAATCAGGTGGCATAGCGAGCATGGAACCCACGTCTGTGCATACCCTTCCCACTTAGGGTGACAAATGTAAAAAAAAAGAGCAGATGATGAACGGAATGCTGAACAATGTCAAACATTCAACCTGAGTCACCGATCTGGGCCTAAATCCATTGTATTTTTGCTCACTTCTCCAGTCCAGTTTGGACACAGCCATATGCAAATCAGTCTCGACCCTGCTCCCCATGGGAACAGTCCAGCCGGAACTGCCAGCCCAGGTCCTCCCTGGTCTGGAAACAAGCATTCTGGGATAGGTTTCGGGGTATCAACCCTCATGAATTAGGCAAGCTTGAAGCCGGTGGCATAGCGAGCAAGTCAATGTCTTTTATTTCCAAGGAAGCACACAGAAATTGCTGTGTTGCATCTCTTAGTTCCTCCAGCGCAGAACTTGTTCAAGGTCAAATAAGCAAGTAAATCCTTTGGCCACTGCACAGTGAAGAATAGAAAAATCCCTTATCTGATATTTATTAACAGTAGCAGCAGAAAACATGCAAAAATATGTGATATTAAGCACATATAAACCTGAATAGTTGCATATAAAATAAAGTTGCACAGTTCATGTTAGTAAAGGCCTGCATCAGGCTTGGCAGTCTAAATGACACGTTCAAACCCTTTGAGTACACAGAATAAACCATGTTAACATGTGTAAAGATCTGTGACACATATACTAGCATCAAATATATAGAAAAAGCATGCACTCATGTCACTTTCTACATATTATGGTTAGGCAATGACATACTGCCGGAAAAGGCTCAGGCCTTTCAAGTTAATTAATTTGGTAAATGGATTCAATGAATGGTCAAACATGAGGAGCGGTAGACATTCAGTTTTATGTTAAGACCGGAGGCTTCTATTATGCTTATCTTTTCCTGCTTTAATTTGAATAGCAGCAGCAGTCAAGAATATTAACCAATCCCAGATGGTTAGCAGAACAAGCTACCAATGGAAATAAGGAATTACAAAAGACCAATCAGAACGCTATATGCACAAAGAAATACCAATCTTGACTGCAAGCAGCCCTCTTTTCTTGCTGCTCGCAGTCAAGATAAGTATTTCTTTATTGCGTTCCTTACATTATTAACATTCATTGTTTAATAATAATTTAATGTTTAAACGTGTTGCTGCGCTTTCTTATAGCGTTATCACTGTTTTCTTATTAAATACTTATTGCGCCCCTCCCCCCCTTTTTCTTTCCTTTTTTGGTCGACACGACCGTTAGCCTTGCGCATTTAACATTCCGTGCCGTGTTAGAATTCCTCTCAACGGTCCAGTTCTGCACTCGCTGGCTTTACCTCACTTTCTGGACGCCGGTTTCTTTTATTTACGGTTCGTCGCTCCAGTGCGTGGCTATTTTTAGCCTTCCTCTCACTCGGAGTCCCTTTCTTTCTGACTCACGTCGTCTCCACTTCCTGGAGGCGCGGCCTTGTTTACCTTGTGTTCCGATTGGCAAGAAAGACTTGCCTTACACGCCCCCTTCTCTGAGTCACTCCCTCCTCAAAAATTAACCCCGTTTCTACCAGGCAAAGTTTTTTTCCTAATTTAAAATTGATTTTTCCTTGTTCTTTGAGGAAAATAATGATGAAAATGAGGTTTTCTCACAAAACTTAAATAAATTCATACAATCCTCTGTGGCAAAGGCTGTTTCTGCCTCCATGTCAAAAATATCTAAACAGTTAGAGAATACAGTTTCATCCTGTCTGTCACAGTCACAAATGGCCCTATCTGCGGGGGAGAGCAGAAAGCGCAAAGCCACAGAGGCTTCTAATGATACCCAAACTAATGTTTCTGCGCTTTTGGACAGTGAGCCTACCTCACATAGGGCGGAGGACGACGTTCCTCATAGGCCTCCTAGCAAGGAGGGGAAAAAACTCTACGGGTTCTAAGAGTAAAGCTAAATCTAAACATATACTCTCAACCCATAAATTTGTGATTAATAAAATAAAAGATACTGATGACGACATGGATGATATTGATTTAGACAATGATTTGGATACCATCAGTAATTCAGATTTTTGGATTGGTCCTCCTACTAAAAAGATTAAATCAGTGTCAGGAGACCTTAATTCCTCTACTCCTCTGTTAGAAGCTGATGAGATGCCTATGTTCAATCCCCTCCTAATTCACCATCCTAATTCCACGGAGTGGCTGCCTTTGGACCATGTCGCTAATTACATCACAGCCAAACTACGCCTCCCTCTTGATAAACAAGTCTGAGCTAAACTCAAATCTGAATGCCCCAGACCTTCTTTACCTCTCCACATTACGTCTACCCCTTCTATAGATACCTCCATGATAACCTTTTTCTCTAAATTTGGAAAAGACCCACGTAAAGGAGTTGATGGAGCTTGGTCAGTCTGTCAGGACAAAGTTTTAGATATGGTGGGTCCTCTAGCCCGCATCTTTGACATGGCGGAATCCGCCAGATTAAATAATGATTCAGTAGATCCTGAAGAGCTCTCTCTTTGGATTCAATGTGCATTCTGTCTTTTGGGGAATGCAAACTCCGCTGTGACGCACGAACAGCGAAACAGACTTCTTCTCAAGCTGGACCCTGAGTTGGCTAACCTTACCGTTATAGACCCAGGACCCAAAGCTGACGGTCTGCTGTTTGGCGATTCCTTCATCAAGGAATTAAGCAAATATGTTACTACTTTTGTGTCCTTGATAAAGCACAACAGTCGCTCAAAAAGGTTTTTAATGCTTGTGTTTTTGCCAGGGCCGGTAGAGGAAGGGGTCGCTTTACCGACCGTTACGCCAGATTTCAAGGCTACAGAGGCTCCTTTAACTCTCAAAGCAAGATTTCAGACCACAGTTCTACCCTCAAAAATCCAGAGGCTTCCGGGGCAGAAACCACCATAATTCCAAAACCTATCCTCCCACAGGTAAGCCTGTTTTCTAGCCATCTTTCCATAGGGGGTCATTTAAAATTCTTTCTCCACAGGTGTAAGGAGCTAACTTCAGACCCTTGGTTCCTCGACACAGTTGGAGGTTATTCAATAGAGGTTTATGAAACCCCTTATCATTTATTTTGCCCTCCTCCTCTACAATTTTTCACAGACATGTCAGACCTGGTTTCTTCAGAAATCCAATCCCTCCTTCTCAAACATGCTATCCAACCAGTTCAGCCTCACCAGTCAGGTTTTCTAAGTTTCATTTTTCTGGTAATAAGGAAAAACAAAACAATCAGACCAGTTATAAATCTCAAACACTTCAATCAATTTGTGGTCTATCGCCACTTCAAAATGGAGACGATTCTACATCTCAGAGACTCTCTCCTTTTGAACGATTGGATGGTTCGTCTAGACCTGCAAGACACCTATCTAACTGTTCCCATCCATTACTCTCACAGGAAGTTTCTTCAGTTTCAATGGCAACATCAAACCTATCAATTTTCTTGTCTTCCATTCGGCTTTTCCTCAGCTCCTTGGTGTTTCACCAAGGTAATGAAACCAGTGATAGCTCATCTCAGAGCTAAGGGTTTCCGATTAATCATTTATCTAGATGACATCCTTCTCATGCATCAAGAATTGGTCACTCTTCGTTCTCAGCTCTCTTACACCACTTCTCTTCTATCAGAACTGGGTTTTATAATCAACACCGACAAATCTGTGCTAACCCCGACCCAAACCATAGAATTTCTCAGGTTTCTAGTAAATTCCCCTCAAGGAATACTTCAACTCCCAGTTTCAAAAATAAAATCCATAAAATCCGAAATAATCCAATCTTTACGGCAGACTTCTCTCTCCCTGCGGTCTCTTGCAAGGATTGTAGGACTTCTTTCTTCCTTGATTCAAGCGATCTTTCCGGGTCCCCTTCATTATTGCGCTCTCCAAAGATTAAAAATTAAAAATTCAACACCTCTGCAAGGGTCTTGCTTATTCAGATTCCATCCCCCTTGATCTCGAATCCCGTAAAGAACTTCAATGGTGGTTAGACCATCTGGAAGCTTGGAACGGAAGGACTATCTTTGCATCAGCCCCAGATCTTGTCTTAGAATCCGATGCAAGCCTAACAGGTTGGGGAACAAGATGTGGACAAATATCGACTGGAGGCACATGGTCTCTTCAGGAGTCTTCATTGCACATTAAGGGGGTCATTACAACCCTGGCGGTCGGTGTTAAACCGGCGGTAAGACCGCCAACAGGCTGGCGGTCTTACTTTGGGGAATTATGACCATGGCGGTTACCGCCATGGTCATCCGCCGGTTCTCCGTTCCGCCCGCCAGGGCGGAGACGACCGCTGGGCTGGAGACCTGGGTCTCCAGCCCAGCGGCCGTCACTAGACCGCCGGCGGTATTTGGACCCGGCTTACCGCCGTGGATTTCCAGCGGTTTGAACTGCCATGAAATCCATGGCGGTAAGCACTATCAGTGCCAGGGATTTCCTTCCCTGGCACTGATAGGGGTCTCCCCCACCCCCCACCCCCACCCGACTCCCTCCCCTACACCCCCCACCACTCGACCCCCAACATCACATCACCCATACCCACACGACACGCACGCAGGCACCACCTACACACTTACACGCACACACACCGACATACATGCCTACATCCACACACACAGTCAGACACCCACACCCACATTCAAACATACACGCACACATCCATACAGACATACCCACAGACATACATGCACTCATTCCCATACACACAACACCCCCGCAAGCATACACGCACTCACACACCTCCTCTACATACACACACGCACAGCCCCATGCACCCACACAACACACAACACCCCCCCCACGCCCTCCCCTCACGGACGATCGACTTACCTGGTCCGACGATACTCCGGGAGGGGACGGGAGCCATGGGGGCAGCTCCGCCGATACCACACCGCCAACAGAACACCGCCACGGCGAATCACAGGACGTGATTCGCTGGGCGGTGTTCTGTTGGCGTGGCGGTGGAGGCGGAGGAACCTCCACTTCCCCACCTCCCGCCAGTATGGCTGTTGGCGGCTCTCCATCGGTAAAAGGACGGAGAGCTGCCAACGGTCATAATAGGCGAGCGGAAAACCGCCACCACTGGCGGTCTTCCGCACGGCGGTCCCTCGGCGGTCTTCAAAAAAGACCGCTGAGGTTGTAATGACCCCCTAAATGTTTAGAGATGCTTGCAGGCTCCTTTGTGATAAAAAGCTTCACCAAAAACATGGTTCAATGCTCGGTCCTTCTCTGTATGGACAGTCTCACAGCAGTCAGATACATAAATCATCTTGGCGGTACCAGATCCAAACCTCTAGCCGATCTAGCCAAAAGCCTCTGGGAATTCTGCCTTCATCGCAAAATTTCAGTTCAAGCAGGATATCTACTGGGTTCGCTCAATTCAGTGGCAGATTGGTATTCTCGTCATCTATCAGACTATAGCAACTGGAAACTTAACTCTTCCATCTTCAATCTAATCTATCCCAAATGGGGGCCCTTCCAAATAGACCTCTTTGCCTCTCGCCTAAATACTCAACTTCCTCGATTCTTCAGCTGGAGACCGGATCCCCAAGCTGTTGCTATGAATGCTTTCCTCCAAGACTGGTCAAACTTAACGAATTATGCCTTCCCTCCTTTCAGCATATCAACAGAGTGCTTGCTCAAGTATGTCGCCAAAAAGCCACCATAGTTTTAATAGTACCATTTTGGCAATCCCAAGTCTGGTTCCCTCCCCTTCTCGAATTATCAATAGACTTCCCTGTCCTTCTTCCCTCCTTTCCATCGATACTTTTCAGCCCCCAAAGTCTTCCCCACGACCTGATCCTCAACGAATCCCTAATTCTCTCAGCCTGGAAGGTGTCAGGTCTTCTTCCTCCAATCCAGGAATTTTGCTCGAAGCTTCAACCTATATCAACAATTCCTGGGCCCCAGGTACATCTAAAGCCTATAAGTCCGCTTGGTCAATCTGGTCCAGCTGGTGTATGGGAAAATCTTGTAATCCCTTTTCAGCAGATTTAAGCTTAATAGCTAACTTTCTCGCTTCTCAAGCTAGCTCCGGTAAATCCTACAGGACTATCAATCTTTATTGTTCAGCTATCTCTCTTCATCAACCATTCATTAACGGTAAACCTGTTGGGGAACATCCTCTCATTTGCCAGCTGTTAAAGAGAGTAACATTTTCCAATCCTCCTTTACCCAAATATACTGTTTTGTGGGATGTTAACCTTGTTTTACAAATGTTTTTATCTTATCAAGATAATGAGCTGTTGTCTCTCAAAATGCTTTCTGCTAAGTTGACAATGTTATTGTGTTTAGTCTCTATTAAACGTCTTTCTGATGTCAGAGCTCTGGATGTTTCTGCTCGCCATTTTACCCCGACTGGTGTTCTTTTTAACATTTCTAGATGTACAAAAACCAATATCTCCTCTGTGTTTTACCCTTTCTTTCCCAATCATCCTAAACTTTGTGTGGGTAACTGCTTAAGAATTTATGAAGAAAAGACTATTGATCTCAGAACATCTTCGGCTACCCAACTTTTAATGTCCTTTAGGAAACCCTATAAACCAGTTTCTTCCCCCACCTTGGCTCGTTGGGTCAAATGGATTATGTCCCTTGCAGGAATTGATATCTCCAAATTTGTAGCCCATTCTTCCCGAGGAGCAATGGCTTCCAAAGCCTTTTGGGCGGGTTCCCTCTTGGAAGACATTCTGAGATCAGCAGATAGGTCAAATGATAATACCTTTTGTACTTTTTATTGTATACCTATTAATACTGCATCATCAGTAGTAATTGATATGCTTTAAACAAGCATAATAGGAGCCTCCAGTATTGACATAAAATGTAGATTTTCCAAATAACTTATGATGGAAAGTCTTAAGACACAGAGGCGAGTATTATCCCACCACTCATCTACTATAATTTTTTGTCTCTTCTTCCCTCCCTTTAGTCTCTACAAATGCTTCAGCGACTACCTCAGGATAGATTTCTGGGCTCATCTTTCTTCATTGGACAGAAAGTCTCTCCTCCAGCACTATCTATGGATCATTTCCATCTTCCTCTTCACAAGTCAGACTCTACATTTGATTTGGATTGGCTCCAAGAAGTGTTTTCTCTAATTTTAGCTGTTTGTATGATTGTCTGTATTTTTCCATTGTTTAAATCTTACTAATTACTTTCTCGCAGAAGAAAAGAGGGCTGCTTGCATTCACGATTGGTATTTCTTTGTGTATACAGCGTTCTGATTGGTCTGTTGTAATTCTTTATTTCCCATTGGTAGCTTGTTCTGCTAACCATCTCCTAACCATCTGAGATTGGTTAATATTCTTGACTGCTGCTGCTATTCAAATTGAAGCAGGAAAAGATAAGCATAATACTCGCCTCCGTGTCTTTAATAAAATTAAGACTTTCCATAATAAGTTATTTGGAAAATCTACATTTCCTTTCCAAAGGTGCGTAAACTTGCATATGCCATATGCTCACTTCCTGGAATATAGCCAAATCTCTCAGTAATGCTCCCATTCGCACTGACTCATAAGTTATCACAACCTTTCAAGAGGCCAGTAAAGGATAACCAACACAGAATCACTGATGGGAGAAATGCTTACAATAGTCTAACCACTGACAGTCCCTCGTGGGTGCATCCCACCCAATTGTTTTTTACCCACTGTGCCACTCTAGACAGAGGGCCGCCTCATGCAGGTAATTACTAACCTTGCTGCTTTCGGGAACAGTCCATTGGGAATTGCCAGGTGATCCCCTGTCTAGAAGGGAACACAAGCAACCCCAGACTGGTCAGGAAGTGACACCCTGGTACAAAATGAAAACCATGCATAAGGAATAGGTTACTCACAACCAAAGATCAGAAAGAATGTTGCAATCAGCTCGGGCTTCTGTTACTTTACACTGTGTATGTCCCATAATATGGTCCAGTGTTGCTATGTGGTAACAGAAAGCCTCATTGGCTTGCTTTAATACTTTACTGTACAGCTTTATTACTGCTGAACTTTCTCCCTTGAGATTGCTTTTGTTCATCCGGTGTAAAGGACCTGAGGTTGCCATCGTAACAACAGTTTAATCAGTTGCGACCTCCTGTTGATTACATATGAGGAAACATCTCTACATTGGCACTTTGTAAACAATGAAAACTTACTTTGACATTGAAAATAAAATGTTTCATGCATTCCATAGAAATTTTATTTATATTTCTTCGTGGGTCTATTTTTGTCATCAGACAGCACACCCTTCTCTTTGATTTGATCATTAAATTAGTCCATCCTCTTCAGCAGACTTCAGACATTGTATTTGCCCATTTTACGTGATCGTTTGTGTTCCCATGGCCTGAGCATGTGCTGTATAATACATAACACAGCATCCTCCCAACTCACCTCAACCCTGTGTCTTTGTGTGTCCCTCCATTTGTACTGGAACCCAAGCAATACAATAAAATCATGTTGTATAAAACGCGACAGTGCGGGCTGAAGTCATAATTTGGAGTTGAGGTCACAGCTCTACAAATAGATCCAAAAACCCCATGGAGTGAGACACCTGCAATAGGAATTAGGTCTGATCCTTGAAAACATTTAAATACAGGGATACTCAAATTGATGTGTGTATTTACTAAATATAAGGACATTCTCCGGGAGTGATTATTGCTTAACCTCACATGGTTTACAAGATGCCACCATCCGTTTTACTGAATACTCCGCCATGATACTACAACTCCCCTTCATATTAATTTAAAAACTTCTGATAAATGAGTAATAGATAAAATGTTATTTGCAGGGGACATCGTTCTTACAAATACACAAATGTATCCTCCAGTTATTTCCAAACAAGGAGACTTCAAACTTCGCTAAGAGGTTGGATCATTTAATAGTCCATCAAGATAGGTGTTGGTGGAAAAAGGCAAAAAATGATTTAAAGCAGCATCGTATTCTACAAAACGTAGCCAACACTACTACAGCTGGGCAGAAAAGCTATAAAGATGCAAGCTTAAATGGCTAGAGAAAGGAGGAGAGGAGAATGTGTGGCCTGGTGGCTAGAGGCGCTGTCGATCTCAAACCGAGGGACCTAGTTATAATCGTAGCCTCAGCACTTGGCTCACCATCGTGTGATTCTACTGGCTGCACATGCAAAAAGAACCAAAAAATTAAGAGTGTGGGTTGCCTGACTGACTATGTGTAAGACCTGACACAGTGAACTAGGGTATGCATGTGTGACTACATCATGCAAAAGAATGAAATATGCCTGATTTCCACTTCATGCCTTTGGAATGTGGACTGGTGCTGACATATTACATGGCATGTCCAAGCAGGGCAGATTGTGCAAGAATACATGGAATCAGTGCATATAATAATATAAGATACCTGTCTTCAACAGATAACACATGGCCTATGTGACATTGGACTCCCCAAATCTGTAACCTGGATACACACTTGCGACATATACGAAGTGTGACAACAAAGTGCAAAGTGCCACTTCATCACATATATCACTGCAGATTTAGCCCTTTGATTTATCACCTCAGCGCCCGATACCTATACGGACAACTTCAAAAGTAACTGCAAAAACCCAGAACACAAAAACATGTGACGTGCATAGACATTACATGAAAGGTATTACATGAGTACTTACTGCTGTGCGGCTACAGATATGCCACAAGCTGAGTACTGATGTCCAGGGAGGCCTTCTCCAGGATACTCCTCTGTAGTGGGGTGAAAGGGGGATGTTTGGATGGGGGACATTCCCAGACTGCCCTGGGCCTTGATGTAGGCCCAGTGCTGGAGGCCCTCTCCGTCCTTGCAGCACTCTGTGGCTTTTCTTTGGGTAAAATCTAAAGCAATGCATATCATTGTAATCTCCACCCAGAGGGCCTGACATGCATTGTTGCTGAGCTGGCTGCCAGGGCCCCTTAAAGGTGAGGGACGATTGAAGACCACCCCTCCACTATAATCTCAATTTCCTTTTCGACAGTTTTGGCAGGCTCTTTCATTGCTATCAACGGCCATTATGGGGATGTTTTTTACCATTTCAGAAGTAGAATAGAAACTACTCTATGTAGGTGTATTTCTCTACAAACATTTGGTGACTCATGATTTGGCAGAAAATTACAAATGTTGCTGAGTGTAATATTTCGGTGCAAGATGTGCATAATAAATGAGTGAACTGTGTGCAGATGCATAGTTGATTTACAAGAGCAAGTTTGGGTGTGCCATTATGTTGGAACAACCGTGGATACAAAGAGCAGTATGCTTGTACAATGGCATAGTTCACCTTTTATCGTTGAGTCAACAATGTACGACCAGCAATCGTGATGCAGAAACCAAACTAGCAGCTCAGGTGAATTGTGAGTCCACCGTTAGTCACAGACATAGAGACCCTGACCTCTAGGCTGTCACTAACTCCATGGACCAGGATGGGGCTATAGTGCAGGGTAAAGTACTACATGTAAGCACAGTCACATGGCAACCAGTGCAACATGCAACAGGCTGCTGTGATCTAGCACACTCCATCTAGGAAGTACAGGAGCACCCCTGTATGATCAAGACACAAAAAGCACAACTTAAGGACGGTTAACGTGCACTTAGTGTTGCCTTGTGTATATATGTGTGTTCTATTATGCCTTCTTTTGAGGATAGGTGATTAAACACCCAAAGTGGGTGCGGATATGGAGAAAGAGGCCATATGCAGAATCGCCTGAAATGCAGAAGTGCGAAATGTGCGTCATAGGTGATGACATGAGAATTTCCTAGGCATTCAACATATGTATGGAGCACTGATGTTATTACCAAGAGTGTACAGAGATGTGGTCAAGTTATGTGCCAATATCTATAAGATGCCATTCTCTAGTTAATTTGAAAAACTGAGCATGGGGTAGGTCATTATGATTACCAATCACTAGTTGACATGCAATACCTACTGTAAGAAAATGTAGCTGTTGTTTGTATGTGCACCCAGGAAAGTTGTCACAGTCATCAGTGAAGCAGCCCCTGGCATTTCAGACACCCTGCACATTGATGGAGTGGCAGTGGTGCTGTGGAAATGCTGTTTCCTGTGGTGGGGTGGATGAGATTTTGCATGTGTGTAATCGATGGTACCTAATACACAAAGGATCTGGGCAATGATTTAAAATGTCCATGCCACCTGTTACCTTTACAGGAATGACTGTGGCATGATGGTATACTAAGGCACATGCCTGGCCTTGCATTTCTTGCCACAAGCAGTTTAGCGGGGCTTCACTCTAGGATGCCAACTGTGACCCCACTGGTTCTCAGGAACAATCCAGTGGCCAGAAGTGGAAGGCAACTAGCATTTTCACTTGGTAAGAAATGGCGTGGGAGCATTCTGTGCCCACTCTGCAACCATGTTAAGGATCACAGCTGGAGGGAAGCAGTATCTCAGCAATACTGTTTCCCTGGATGTACCAGTGATTTAGATATGGTTTGCCTTCTTTGGAGGCAAACCTATGTTTGACTGATTCCTGATGTGCTGAATTTTACCTGATGATGGATGTGGGGAAACATGGCTGATGATTTCCACCCACCCCTCACTTTGCATTTACAGAGACGTTCTACGAGAACTGACGTTCATAGCTATAGATAGTGTACTGTGTCTGAAGTGGTTATTTCATGGGTTTGTTTTGTGTTGTGTAGCTGTGATTGCATTCATGTGTGTCCTGAATTGTCTTTCTATATTATTGTGCTGCCTTTCTAGGTGTGCATATTAGATGCCTGTGCTGTATGTGAGCATTTGTGTTTTTCTTTTTTCCTTTGTGCTGTTATGGTTATTCACTGCCTGAGATGAGTTCATTGTGATTCCCTTGCAGTGCTCTGAGTGGCCCTGTGGAATTGGAGTGGCGAAGGGAAACCTAACCTCTCCTAAATCCAACACATTCCTTACTATTGCTTACCTAGGAGTGGGAATAGGAAATCTAAACATTGCAAAGTCCAACAATCTCCTTAATTTTGCTTATGTTGGAGTGGGAGAAGTAATTCTAACCCCTTCAAAGTCCAACGC
Organism: Pleurodeles waltl; assembly: GCF_031143425.1. Classification (NCBI taxonomy): domain Eukaryota; kingdom Metazoa; phylum Chordata; class Amphibia; order Caudata; family Salamandridae; genus Pleurodeles; species Pleurodeles waltl. Next base: position 259,814,877 of record NC_090442.1, read on the forward strand.
TTTCTCTACTTTTGCTTAGATTAGATTAGTTAGAAGTCCATTACTTTTGCTAGTGTTGTTTATTTTTTATTGTTATTTTTAAATATGTTGGTAATGTTTACAATATAGATAAAAATTATGTTTAATTTACAGTTTATGTATTTTTATAATAATTTTATTTTAATTAAGTATGATATATGTTTTGTTATTACATGTTTGTTAATTGTAATTTTGAAATTATTGTTAATACTATTAATGTAGTTGTTTTAAAATATGTTTTTCATCTTCACGCTGTTAAGACATGTTTTATATTATTATATTTTAATATTTAAATTAGGTTATGTATACGTTTTGGTCATACATGTTTAGCTTTCACTTTTAAGGCTTTGTTACTATTTATAATTGAATTCTTTATGAAAATTATTTACTTATGTATGTAAGCTACCAAAATACAAAGTATTACTTTATATTATGAATTCAAATTATGTAAACTTAATATTATTGTAGACAATATTTTTGACATGATATTCTGGTATGTCAATATTTATGTTCTCGATGTTCTATCACACAACCTTGGAATAAAAATATCTGTGGAATAACAACTGAGGAGCTAGATGAATTAAAAGCACAATATTAGCAGCTAGATAAACTATATAATGCAGCATATTGTTAATTACACAGATGCACAAAACGATCCAACGTGAAATCACTAGCAAGTGTTCAAATAAAGCACACAATGTGCGGTATACAAGTGTGTGTAATATGGAAGATACCCTTGATGAATGGAGATATTATAGTTGCTCATCACAAATGAGAATACAACAGTCCTTAAAGTACAAGTTTTCAAGCCTGGTTTAAAAGTGTTGTGGTTGATGGCATTGAACCCCAAGCTTATACCTGAGTCATCATTAGGATGGTCTTTTTAAGGAGCGTGAAAATGGGTTTGTGGGAGGGTCAAAAGATCCCAGTACTTATGGAGAAGAACTAATGACAGAATCAACAATATTGTGGCACGGGTTGTATTTTTGTTAGCAGATGCCTGGTTTGTATCATGTTTACTTGTTCACACAGCACACAACCCTATCATTTCACCTTTCCCTTCCTGGTGTCTCCTAGTCTAGATCGGTTTACTACTTCCTAAGCCCCCATACCTTTCAGATCATATCTGGAACATCAGAGGTATGCTATAAGATTCATTCTGTCCGCAAGCACAGAGCAGTGGACATATCGCTCCTGCAGGATTTGCACCTTACACACACAGAAGCACAGTGCCTCCAGCGACGATGGAAAGGTCAGGTCTACTCCACTAGCTACTCACCCTACTCGTTTGTTTCGTCTCCTGATTACCTGGGTGGAGAAATATCTAACTACAACCCTCTCCTGGTGAGTCTGCTGTATGGACAGATGTCCCCCCCCCAGTCCCCATATGGAAATTACAGCCCTCTGCCCTGGAAGACCCAATCTTCAAGACTATGATCTCACACCAGATCGTAGATTATTTTCAACATAATGAAGGGTCGACCTTCTCCCCAGCCACAAAGTGGAAAGCTTATAAAGTAGTTCTCATTAGAATTTATGTTTGAACTGGCTGTGGCAAAAGTCACAGCCTCTCGGATGCCTCCACCGAGGTGGTGCAGGCATATGTGGCCATGGAGCAACAGGTAGTAGATATTTCAGGATGACCAATGTCAGGGAGGTGATAATGCAGATGGCGACTGGGAAATCTTCAGAGACCAATGAACTCCCAACAGAATTCTATAAGCAGTTCACAACAGCCCTACCCCCCCCCCTGGAAACTATATGAATCCGTGTTAGAACTGGGCCACCTCACAGGGATCCTAGGTGAGGCACTACTGATCTCCCAGATGAAGTCAGGCAAGGACCCCCTGAGCCCATTCTCCCATCATCCCATTGGCACTTAAAACGCAGACTATAAATCCTCACTAAGATCCAGAGTCCAGCGGGTTCTGCTCCGTCTGGTCCATATAAACCAGTGAGGCTTTGTCCCTGGCTGCAACACAGCACTCAACATTAGGTGTCTCTTTTGAGTCTTGGAGGGGCGCAACTTTACTGGTTTTGGGTGGCCGCCCTACTCTTTGACATAGAAAAGGCCTTCGACTCACTGGGCTGCGCCGCTTTGGGATCGCAGATTGAATCATTATGTTTATCCAACTGCTCTGTATGGCACCTGTGGTGCGGATCCATACGGGAGGCCTCATATCGTGTGCCATTCCAGTGGAAAGAGACACCAACCAGGGGTGTCCACTGTCCTCACTGCCATCTGCTCTGGCGATGGAGCCGCTGGTTGCTTGTGCTCACCACACTGGGAACCTGTGGTGTATCTCCATGCTGGACCGTACCCATATCATTTCCCTTTATGCTGATGATGTTCTATTCTACATCAAAGATCTTACCATGGACTTCTCAAGTCTTGCCGATCTCTTTTCTACTTTCAGAAACCTCTCGGGTCTCGGGATGAGCTGGAAGAAGTCCTGCATCTACCCTTTAATGCCGAGATGCCCAATATACCAGTAGTTATGGGAGAGGCGTCTCTGCGATGGGAGAACCATTTCTTCCAATAACTTGGTGTCAACATTTTCCCCACCGACCCAGACCTCCTAAAGGGCAACCATGGCCAGGACAATGTCCTTCCTTAGGGCCCAGAAGGCCTTTTGGGAAACCCTTCCACTCTCTGTAAGAGAGGGTATAGCCCTGACAAAAATGGCGATGATTCCCCACCTGCTCTACCACTTCACTACTCTCACAATAATTGCATGTCAATCATTATTTCGAGTCTGCACCAGTTATTGGGGAACCTTGTTTGGCATCGCAGTACGCACAGTGTAGCCATTGCCACGTCACAGCTCCCAACAGAGGGAGGTGGCCTTGGAGCATCTAATTTTTAATTCTATGTTTTCGCGGCTTAACTGCAGTGGCTGGCTTGTGGGCTGGTGAGCCATGCCCAAGGGAATCACACACCCTGAATGCGAAGACAATCATTGCCCTTCTGGTCCTCAGAGTGCTATCTAACCAAACACTTTTTACATTTAGTACGGGTGGTGCTCCGGTGTTTCTGAAGAGAATCCTGGCTCACCTGCAGGTCCTCCCCTTATGCTTCCTCCTTCCCCCTACAATCCCTCCATGGAGGAACTAAGGCTTTCATCAGACAGGACTTTCGAGTCTGAGACAAGGTGGGTCTGTGGACTCTCAGACATTTGTTTGCCAATGGCCAACTCCTCTCTTTTGAAGAGCTGGTTGTACTCTACTAGGGACAGTTCCTGACGTATGGCCTCCTCTGTAATCTTCTGAGGGGGAAGTGGGAGGATGACAATTCTGAACCATCTATAAATGCCCTAGTAGACAGCCTCAAGGAGATAAGAAAATGTTGGTGATTTGACTAAGGGAGGCCATGATCAAACATACACCGCAGGCTCTTTGTGACACATAGGAGACAGATTTTGGTCGGGCCCTACACGACAGGGAGTGGCAGAAGGCACTAGCATACCCCTGTAGTATCTCTCACAACGCGCGCTGCAAATGATACTGTTTTATATTCTACATAGAGTATACCGCATTTTCACAACAGCTCCGGACACATGTGCCTAGCACCGGGCTCTGGAGGCTGGTCTCTGACATGTCTTTGGGACTGTCCGAATCTTACCCAGTTCTGGCAGGTCGTCTGGGTGCATAAGGCCTTTATAAATGCTAGAAGTACAAAGCAGCAGCTCACTTCATTGATACAGCTCTCGTCTTAGCTAAACATGACACGTTTTGCAAGGCTCTGGAAAAGGGAACTTCCCCTAGTAGCATGGCCTGGAGGGCTGCAGTGGCACACTTGTTGGAGGCCAAGGTGCCTGCGCTACATAAGAAAGAAGCCAGGGGCCTTACAGCGATACCCTATTGCCCCACTATGGGACCAGTTTCTGTCATGGTTTCTGAGCACTGATCAAGAGACCCCCTGCTCTCCATCCCCATCAAGCTCCCGCCATATTACAACTGCTTCTGGTGACTCTCATAGTGAGGGGGTGGCTACATGTGCTTCATCCTAGCCCCTCCTGGGTTGAAATATTTGCACTGCTACATGTATGGGCCCTCCCCTTGGCCATATACCCACAGGCCTGGAACCGTTACCCTCCCAATTCCCTAACTCCTCAGCCCACTCTTTTAACCCCTACAAATGTCCTAGTTATTTAAGTCCAGCTAGTGGTCACAGCCAAACCATGCTTCAGGAGGCACTACTGAGCTATACTCCTAGGTTTTCAGATATTCTTTGTCTGTAGTAGGCTTCTCCCTGTGGATAAGTTGCCATCCCTGAAGCCTAATTATCCATAGCTGGTACTCACCAGTATCCTGGACATATACCCTATACTTGATTCCCTACTGGCATGCAATATCCTGAACATGTCCTCTGTGTATGTCCTTGTTAATAAAAAAAATAAAACATGTTTCAAAAAATATTGTGGCACAGCTGGCAAGTCATCAACGGTCACTTAGAGCAGCTACCAAATTTAAATAGGCAGGCCTAATTGGCCAGATCATGAGCCAGCAATACACACACCGCCACTGGAAAGGAAGGATCACACATTGCCATACTGGATCCTCTTCACAGTGACATTTGCAGTGCAAGGCTCGTGTACAGTGCATTTCAACATGGTCACTTTAGCTCGAAACATTTGTTTTGCTGGCTCACTACCATTCTGCCTCTTGCTACCTCCTGAAAGTAACAAGCATTTGCAATGCAACGGGTCTCACTCTGGTTAAAGCTATTAGCGTTGTAAACTCCTAACCGGACTTTTCTTGCCACATAAACTAATAATGAAAAGTAAAACAGTAGCACATATGCGAGCCATGAAAGCGTTCGACTTCTACCCAGCGACATCGCGCTGCGCAGTAAATGGAAAGATAAAGTAGTCCAGAAACCAGCTAAAAATATGGAGCCTCGTATGTTTTCAGTAGTTTACTGGTGCGCTTGAGGAGGCCTAAACACCGGAAAAGGCATGACGTATGCATGTCTTTCACAAATGGAATCAATCGATTTTTAAAAGCCAAGCCCACAAACTAATGAAAGTGGCGGCCGTGACCTGGGCGTGGTTAGAAGCCCACAGAGAGATTACAACATGGTCCAGAGCACTTGCAAGCGCTCATCCCTAAAAAGGAACAGAAGGCAGATGTCATGGCAAGGAAAATGAATTTGTGACTGGGCAAAGGAATGCAAATTCCAGAAGCTGTTTGCCAGCCGGACTACGCACCACCACTTCCCATCAGAAAAGCTGACAATCAAAATCGAACTTCGAAATTCACATAATTGTCTTCTGAGTAATTTTGCAACTTACTTTATTTGTCATTGATTAAATAAAATCGTACAAAATAAGGACAAGGATTAAAATTCATAAAAGAATGAAGACAAGAAAACATCAAGCGTTTATGCTAGAAAGTAGGTAAATGCCCCAAACAAGTTAAGCTGATTTAAAGTAGAGATGAACGTGAGTGCTATCTGGGGGCTAGCGAGAACGTGACTTGTATAGAGGTCTGCCCAAAGACCTGGTTTAAAGTGAGTGTGTACAGATAAAAGAAATATAACACACTGCTTCAAAAAATCTAAAAAAACAAAAAGACACACAAGTGACTTTGGGTCATGCATGCAGCTTTGTTGTGGGATTTTCCAAAATACAAAGACAGCCCTTGGTATTGATAATTAGTGTCTGTACCCCGGCTAGCAGCCTATCCCGCTTATGACACCTTCTTCGGGAAGACCTAGGGGGCCAAAGGTGTCAAAAGGTACAGATGTGCAAAATGAGCTGTTTACGGTGATAGGTGCTGTCTATTGGTTGCCAAGCGCCTAGCTTGACTAAAGGCCTCCCAAGGACCTAATTTAAAATGCAAATGGCCAAGATAAGAAGATTTACAAACAGTTTCAAAAGGTTAAAACATCACACAGCTGATATTGGATCCAGGGTGCAGCTTTTTCGTATAGAACTCCAGGATGCCAAGGTACGCCATGGTTTTAATATTAATGAATGAACATGGGTATGCGTGCTGGCCCTTGTGTTACAGTTTGCTCTTAGATCATGGAGATACAAGCATGCGGATTGAAGACTTATCAAGCTGACTAGTGGAATCCAAAATGCAATATCAGTTAGGTACATTCACCCGTCGCATTCCGGGGATTCCAGTGGGCCAGGATAGCATGGTACTCAATGTGAATGTTTGTTCCTCTGCTAGCATCCTGGTCCAATTTTATCATAGTTATGTTAAAAGACATTTCCAGGGAAGCCCAGGAACCAGGATAGCCTGGGGATGTGATGTTGGGAACTATTCCATGGCTAACTGCCTGGCCCAGTTTATTTTGAGCTGATCAAGAGGGGCCCAGAACAGCTGGGGTGATCCAGGATTTGGATGACCATGGCTAACCCCCAGCTGATGGCTGTTTTCACTGGGCCTCAATGCACTCATTTACTCATTTGGTTAGTTTTTGCTCAAAGGTATTTAAAAAATCATGTAAGAGCAGATCAGCATAGGGTTGTCAGGCCCTAGGAAGGATATCACAGCCTGCCTGCATGGGCGGACCCCTTTACTCTTAAATGAAGGCTTGATGAGGCACCATCTCTCCAAAGCCAACACAGGGCAAATGCAGGTGAGGTGCAGGAAGTTCTTGTTGTTTGTGCCACATAAACAAGATATTCTGTTGCATGGGTATTGCCATGCCGTCTTTTCCGATAGAAAGGGAGGACAACCCAGGAGACAGTGCAGCAGCTTTAGTTCCAGGTGAAGCAGATATGTCCAAGTTAAACACCACACGTGCTTTAATTTAGAATAACAGCTGATGATCATCTAAGCGTGTCCTTTTTTAGTGAGCTCCTCTTTATCTTTTAGAAATGAGATTTTTGCCATTGCAGAGTTTTCTAATATTTTAAAAGCATTAGATGCAAGTGGCAGAGTCCAAAGGTTCTCAAGGTGCAGGTTCTCCAAAGATTGGTCCAAGTACTCTTTGACGCTGCAGCTCGGATTGCGGCTACTGCCTTTATTGTCGATTGCTAACCATAGGATATTATTTAAAGTGTCGGGTTCCGCATGTTTTAATTAGAAGCAGTATTGATTATTGCTCCCTGCCGCCCAGTGGATTACCTTTTAAGGCCGAACTCCAACTGAATTTGACTAGGAGAGGGATTCTGCGCTAAAGTAAACATACAGCACTACATTTTAGATTGGAGTTTGTCCAATAGAGCTGAATCACGGCCAAAAAGGGTTTCACTGCCATAAGTTAAGTTTGACAGAATTTTGCCACTATTACCTTCAACAGTGGATCGAGTATTGCACCTTTCAGCCTCTTACGCACAGTAGTAAAGGGGTCAATTAGTTATTTGGCCGTTCCCTTGTTGTCAAGCATAACGCTTAGGTACTTATATTTATTTACTACGTCTAACACGTGTGCCGAGATGGCAGGTTACATTTTTCTTTATTGCTTTGCCAACCATCTTCACCTTAATTTTATTTTGGTTAATAACCAGGGGCCAGATGTAGGAAACACTTTGCGAGTCGCAAACGGCAAAATCTGCCGTTTGCGACTCGCAAATGCGTGTTTCCTATGCAGAAATGCATTTTGCGAGTCGTTACCGACTCGCAAAATGCATTTCCGAATCGCAAATAGGAAGGGGTGTTCCCTTCCTATTTGCGAGTCGCAGTGGTATGCAACTCCATTTGCGACCGCGTACGCGGTCGCAAATGGAGTCGCAGTTACCATCCACTTCAAGTGGATGGTAACCCACTCGCAAATTGGAAGGGGTCCCCATGGGACCCCTTCCAGTTTGAGACTGGACCCCAAAATATTTTTTCAGGGCAGGGAGTGGTCCAAGGGACCACTCCCTGCCCTGAAAAAAACGAAACAAAAGGTTTCTGATGTTTTTGAAATGCAGCTCGTTTTCCCTTAGGGAAAACGGGCTACATTTAAAAAAAAAAAAAATGCTTTATTGAAAAAGCAGGTCGCTAACATGGAGGCCTGCTGACTACAGCAGGCCTCCATGTTAGCAAGTGCCTATACTCGCAATGGGGCCGCAATTTGCGACCCACCTCATGAATATTCATGAGGTGGGTCATTGCGACCCCATTGCGAGTTGCAGACGGTGTCTGAGACACCGTACTGCATAGCAATTTGCGACTTGCAAATTGCGAGTCGCAAGGACTCGCAATTTGCAAGTCGCAAATTGCTTTTTTGCTACATCTGGCCCCAGGTCATTTTGTATTCCGTGCCAGTGCAGTATATTTATCTGTCTCTGCAGGCCAACTTTGATTAGACTGCACAGGACCAAGTCGACCGCGTATAATAAGTGGTTCAGAGCAAAGGTGCCGAGTCAGGGAGCGTGGTTGTTAGTTTCGTCAAGAGGAGGAGTCTATAGCTTTCTTGACAGTAAGGAGCCATCACCGGTTTTAATCCGCACCCAAGATTGACTGGGGAGTGACTCAATGATTCTGAGCAAGTGTGAAGGGATGTTTCAAGCCCTGATTTTCCTTCACAGCTTTGCTCAGTTCACACAGTCAAAAGCCAATTTGTAGCCAACAAAGCAAAGATAAGTCATGTGGTTCTGCTTTCTCGTTTGACCCAATATAGTAGACAGCACTAGGATGCTTGTGGCTGTACCTTAGCCCCTCCTAAAACTAGACTGGGTTATTGGAATTATTTGGTTTGCATCTGCCCAGGCAATCAGGTCATGAAGAATGAGAGATGCACATTATTCTGCTTCATTGTCTAGGAGTGTTATACGGCTGTAGTTTTCTGGAAGTGTTTTATCTCCTCCTTTGTGGCGTGGGGTGGCGACTGTGCCTCGCCATGAATTGGGTATGTTGCCTATTTGAATTGCATTTGAGTACAGAGGAGCCATGAAAATCATCCTGCTGTAAGAACTGAATGAAAAAATCCTATCCAATGACACCATCTCTAGAAGGAAGCAAGTGATGGCTGTGCACCAAAGGTTCTTCTTAAAGTGTGTCAAGATGCTTGGGTACAAAATGCTGTTTCCCCAGAGAGCATTAGGCAATGCAGCTCTGTAATCTCAGCTGCCACAGAAGATCTTTAGACACTGAACTCTAATAATAACCGTGACAGCAGGCATCTGTAAGGAGGAAAGCATAATGAAAGAGCCCATTCTCAAAACAAGGACAGAATGGACACACTAAGATTTTGGGAAATATTTTTCTTACACAAGCACAAGCTTGTGTAGTTCCTCAATATAGGGTTTCACATATTTTTTTTTAATGATTGTGATTTTTCATGTATTTTTTCTTGCGGGACCAAGAAACAGGGACATAATAGTTAGGTTCTGAATTTAGTCGCACAAAACCAGACAAATTTAGCATTTAGAGTTATTTCAAGTAAGTATACCTTGCGGCCTAAGGTAACTATAACTTGCGTCCCCGCCTTGCACAGTTTTTTCTCCATAAATGTTACTGCAAATATTACAGTGATATTATTAATGATGTTATCAAGATATCATGAGAAAATGTTTTCTGGGAACTGTAAAACTGATGCATGCCTCAGCTGCGAGGCATAGGCAAGCGTATTTTATGCTTTTATTTTTAGAAAAATATTAATATTATCCAAAGATAAATGTTTGCAATTTGACCAACCTCTAGCTATGAACAAACTCCCCTCACTCTAAATCTGGGCTAGCTGTCAAGGAATGACATTGTGATCATATGGTCTGTCCTGAGTAGTACGTTTTTATTTCTGTGTTTAGTTATGCACTGGTTCATGTTGCGACGCCTTGGTATCACTATGTTTGGCCAGATGTTTCGAAACAAGCTTTTTCTCACATTGGAACAATTTAAGGCAATAGGCAAGACTAGTGTACTTGATATATTCACTTATTTCAGAATTTCCCATGCAGCTGCCTAGCCTGAGTTTCCTAGGGAAGTGTTTCTCTCTCTTACACAGATGTATCTCTCATTCACCACCAGGGGTTGGGATTCTCGCTTCTATAAAATCATTCAGGAGTTACTTCCTCTGTGTCAAACAACCCCAGGACACTTTGGGAGGCAGATTTGAGAGTGCCCATTTCTCAAAAGGTGCGGAAACATTGCTGTAACCAGATAACACATGTTCCTTTAATCAATGACACTGACTTATACACTTCAATTGTATTAATCATGCGCATTACACTCCGCACCGGCTCAGTTGAATTGATGCTGCGTGTTGTTCAAGCTGTACACAATGCTCTGCTGATCCAGCTGATTTTGTATATCTTGTCTGGGCTTGTCCTCCCATTTGGTCCTTCTGGGTGAAGTGTCTGATACACTTAGCGAGATGAATACTTTTAAACTCCTGTGCGTGTCACACACCATGATCCTGGGATATGTCGCTGATGTCCCCTGTGCAATGTCAAAGCTGATCGCTTTACTACTGATGCCTGTCTGACACTGAGTGGCCAGGGCATGGCTCAAGGGTTCTCTTCCCAGACACAAGGACTGTCTGAAAGACATAACATACCGGTGGAGGTGAATGCATTATTGCAAATTCCTAAATTGAGACCTCAAGATACCTGGGGCCCTTTTCAAGACTACATGCAGCAGCAGACCAAGACTCCTCGCAAGACTCCTGTCTCTGTTGTGACCTCAATGCCCCCTCTGGAGTATCCGTGATAATTACTTATCACCACAACACTGCTGGTTTCATAATACTGCTGCAAGTATTATGGCATTTCTTTCTCTTTGTTGATAGTGGCTCAAAATGTGGGTTTGGTTTATTCTTTTGAACATCAACATATTATACGTGCAATATTGCTGCTTGTGTTCTTATATGGTCGGCTTTTACCTATTTTCTTATTATTTTTCTCGTGTACAACTCAATAAAAATGTTTTAAAATTAAATTGTTAAGCACTGGTTGCCACCTTACAATAGCCTCAGAGCACTGAAGTACTGAGAGAAAAAAGGGGATGAGGATCTAATAAGAAGACTGGGCTTTCAACACACTGAGGTGGTATTAAAACATCCCTGAATGCAAAAGCCTCCAAAACAATTTCCCAGGGGAAACTATTGCTTTTGTTCGTCTCATACTGATAATTCCAAGGAAAAGCCTTAGGATGTTTCCAGTCCAGGAATCTATTATGGACAATGAGATTGAAGGGGATGTGATACTTAAATATTCCGATAAGTACTGTAGTGTATGCAACTAAAATATAAACATTATAGTGTACAAAACTGAAATGCAACTAGCCAGTTGTGTGGGATTTAAGGGATGTAAAAAGAATAAAGGGTTCAATGACATTAGGAGCATTCATGGGAACAAAAAGGATATTGTGAGAAGTAAACACCAATTTTGAAGTTCTTCAAATCTAGTTACCTATCTGTGTGTTGTACAAAAAGAGCCTGAAACATTTTCTGCCACTGAAATTTTAACCTTCAGAGTCAGACGGTACTCTCCATTAACATACAGGTAACAACCACTCACCCGTCAATTAAAACTAGAAAGTGGGGATTATAGCTAATTTGCCTCAGGTGGTGGCATTTGTCTTCTAATTTTTATTGACCTAGAGCTTACTTCTTTGTAGAGGTTATGTTGGTACACCACTGGGAAGGCAAACTTATGAATTACTGTTGTACCTTCAGGCATTGCGATTTCCCCATAGTGCTATCCAATCACAGCAGAGCAAAGTGAATCCCAAAGGTCTCTGTCAAGCACTGTTCCTGCTAAAAGGCCATGCAGTACCAACATGTATAATGGACATCAGCATGGCGGTGCATGATGGTGTAGTGAGGGTCTAAAAGAATACTTAATTAAGAGGTGCATTCCCAGGTGTCTCCAGTGCTGCTGATCCCAGTGATAAACAATACCACTACACCCAGCTGAGAGTCCCTGGACTTGACAACCAAAAAGAGAATGCTCTCAATAGCGGTGGTACAACATGTTAAACACCCCATGAAGGCACTCCATCATTGTTTCAAAGGAATGCTACCAATTAATGAAAAAATTAACAACACACAAACCATAGCACAATTTCTGGAGCAAGAATGTCTTGTGAATATCAAAAATGGTGAAAGCTCATCATAGGGGAGGAGCCTATTCTCAAAGATAAAGTGCACACATATAAAACTACCTGTGTAAATTTACTCTTACACTTTGTATTTGAAGCACTACTTTTGGCTATTCACCATTTACAAATGTAAATTTATTATATCTACTAGACTTAAATTTCTTCAGTCCCAGATCTCAGGGGTATAGCCTAATTTGTGACTGCTAAGTTACTACTACACACATAGATGGAGCTATCTGCCACTGAAGCAGAGATTTCCCTATGGTAATGTATTCACTAATAAAAAAAGGTTTTTACAGTACAAAAAGTAGTAAAACCTATTTTTATAATAAATTAATTTTATATATCTAAACTTTACAAACTTTAAAAAAGTTACAACACCATTACACTAATTTTTAATTCAATACATAATGAATTTAAAAGTATTAAAGGAAAGAAAAAAAATGTTTTACTTTAAAAAAAATCCCCCCTTAAGTAAAATGTTAATATTATACTTAAAAAAATATTAAAAGTTGTGTACAGGTCTCATTTAAAAAACGATTTTTTTTTTTTTTTAATTACTTTTTTTATTAAATAAGGTTATTAAATATTTGAAAGTAAAATAATATATATATTTTTTTTCTTTCTTTTCACTTAAAAAACAAAGGGTACAGAGACATTATAGTTAGGTTCTGAATTTACTTGCACAAGACCTAGACAAATTCAGCATTTAGAATTAGAGTCATTTCAAGCAACTATAACTCCTGGGCTAAGGTCACTATAGCGTGTGTCCCCACCTTGCACAGTTTTTTTCCTCAAAACATTACTGCAAATATTACAGTGATATTAATAATGATGTTATCAAAGGTGTCATGAGTGTTGCAATATGTGGGGGAATTAGCAGTGCATGGCGAGGGCATTGCTGTCACAGACTGGGAGCTGCTAAATATGCAGCTTGTTCTCTTTAAGAGCAATAGATTTCTCTGTTTCCCTGCCTGCATGTCTGCAAGCAGGGAAACAAAAAAAACCTTCGCTTCCAGCAAACGAGGGCTATTGAGAGCTCTCACTTGCTGCAACCGGAGTGTTTGCTCTGTCTTGGCGGGAGCTGTCAAAGCTACTGTTAAGTTAGAGCAAACAGCTATTGCCCTGGGCACCCCGGGACATAGCAGAAGCCGGCCCTGGGGAGTGGATGCCCCTAGGGCCATTATTGGCTCCACGATGGAGGCCACACGGCCCCCCTCGAACATTTGAATTTGCCCCAGGGAGGTGGTGATCCTCAAGGCCAGAGGTCTGCAACAGACTCCCTTTCTTTTATTTCAGCCCCGGGGAGATGGCAGTCCCTGGGGCTGCAGGGGGGCCATGTGGCCCCACACATTCAGTTTTTGTTTAACCCCAGGAAGGTTGTTATCCCCAGGGTTGCCATCCCCCTCCCCTTAATTTAAATGAATAGCCTCGGGGAGGTAACGGTCCCCGGGGGCTGCAGGGGAGCCCTGCAGCCCCCTGCATTCATTAATTGGTTAGCCCTGGGAAGGGGGCAAGGAGGGGCACGCGCCCCCCGCATTCAATGTAAATAAGCTCCAGGGAGGTTACGTCCCCAGGGCATGGGGGCGCTACCTGGGCCCCAGCCGCATTCATAATATTTATAAGCCTCAGGGAGGTGGTGGTCCCTGGGGCATACAAATGCCCTAAGAGGTTTATTTTTCACATGTCCCCGGACCTGGCCTACCCAGGGGCTTCATTAAAACAAGGGCTGGAGACTGTGCTTGTTTCGGGTTTTTTTTTGTTGCAGATTTGATACTCCATCGTGAATTTGCAGAAATCTTTCTTTTTTTTAAAGTGCTTTTTTTTAAGTTGGGGGAGGGTCCCTTTGGGACCCCAGCACCAGAACTAATGGGTCAGAGTATCCCTAACCTGGCCCATTTTCTTATTTTTCATCTTTTGTTCTGAAGCAGTCCCAAGATGGCTGCCAACACTTCCGTGTTGAAGTGTTGGCAGCCAATCAGATCTCAGCACGTTATCGGAAGGGGTCGCACAGCCTTTGTGTCCCTATCAGACAAGGTTGATTTTTTTTTATTATCTAAAAAATTATTGAACAAATTTACACCAAATACCAAAAGGATGTTTTCTTTCTGCCATATTTGGTGTAGTTCCATCCAACGGTTCGAGCTCTTGACCTGTTCAAAACCCCCATAGGAATTAACTTGGAGAAAACACGTTTTGAGACCCCCTCCTTTTTCTTTGCCCCCGCTTGACATATCACCCCAAAACTTTCCAGACAGCAGCTGACTTGAGCGTCTAATTTTTTGGGAAAATTTCATGAAGATTCATCAACTGGTGGCAACGATATAGGAAAATAAAAAAACTATTTTTCTATAGGAACTAGGTCCTAACTATAACTACCTAGTGGCAACCACCACTAGAATTATATATATATATATATATATATATCTATACATATATATATACATCCTCAAACAAAGATGGTCTGAAAGTTGCTGGGCGGCGCACTCCACTGACGGTGCCAGTGACGGAGAGGACCAGTCTCGAAAAACACAAATCACAAAAAATATTCACTGCACTCCATGAGGTATCAATAGTGCATATTTATTCCAAATAACAACCACCAACGCGTTTCAACTCCCTCCGGAGTCTTGTTCACAGTAAGTGAGTCCCTTTTCCCTTTTGCTATTTATACCCCATGGTGTTACATCATTCACAGTGCATTATGGATAATGTAGTTCCCAATTATAAATACATTTTTTTATAAATTTTATATTCTCCTAAAAAGGTGAAAATAAAATGAAAATGTAATTCTCAATGTGTAGTGCTGTTTATGTTTGTTCTCTTGTGTGATACTTTTCCTTTCTAATTAGTGATTACATCTGCTACTGATTAGTTCCTAGTTACTTACTTCACTATAATTATCTAAACTAAGCATGTATGATAATATCAACCTTTTGGCATCTTCCATATATATTTAAAGAGTTAATGTTGGACTGCTGTTACTGTGTTATCTTAGAACATTTCTATATATCTGCAATGATCATAAAGTTATGAGATTTGTTGGATTCATTCATTATTATACTTCTAACAATTTTTCCCTTTTACTTAAGTAATTCTATCTTACATAAATATTAATTAATACCAATTCTCTCTAACTTAGTATTTATCAAAAACATATCATAGTTTAGTAATTTTTAGTAATTAAAAAACAATAGCCATCCTGCATCATTATTACCATATATTTATCCATGTTGCTTGATCACAAATGCACATGTAATTCCTTGTCCATGTTCAACCAATAAGGCATCTTTGTGCGAAGCTGGATGATAAGTTTACTCTCCATTTCTCTTAACTTTTTGATTCTGTCCCCCCTCTCTCACTCTTTTTCATTTGCGCTATGCCCATGAATCGTAACGATCTCCAATTGTTGGTGTGTGATTTTGCAAAATGTTTTGCCATTGCATAACTCATATCTTGATTGGTAATGGCTCTGGTATGTTCCAAAATCCTTTTCTTTAATGGACAAATTGTACTCCCAATGTATCTCAAACAGCATTCACATTCAAGCATATAGACTACATATTGGCTCTCGCAAGTAATTCTTTGTAGAATGTGTATAGTTTTACCGCTATGATCCATATAGGTTTTACTGTTTCTTGCAATTTGACATACTTTGCATTTATTGCACTTATAGAAGCCAGTCGTCTCGTTCTTTAACCAATTCCTCATGATAGGTGCTTCATAGTGACTTTTTACCAGTATGTCTTTCAATGAGCGTGATTTCTTATATGATATTTGTGGTTTGCCACCTATTCTTCTTGCCAGATCTCGGTCACTTCTCAGTATCTCCCAATGTTTTCTGAATATTGATTCTATGTCCTTGCTTTCTTTACTATAAGTGAGAATTAGGCGAGGACACATATCCTCCTTGTCACTTCCTCTTTTTACCCCTTTGTCTATCAGTGTTTCCTGTCGGGAGATCCTCTTGGCCCTTGTCTCACTTGACTCAATGTTTGTTCTTAGATAACCACGACGCATAAAGCGTTTTCGTACCATACTAAATTGAGTCTCCATTTCTTCATCATTGGAACAGTTCCGTCTCATTCTTAAGAATTCGCCAAATGGAATACTTTTTATCAATGGTTTCGGATGGAAACTGCTCCCATGTAGGACACTGTTAGTGGAAGTCACTTTTCAGAATATAGTTGTGTTAATTTGATCGTTGTCTACATATACCCTAATATCCAAGAAATCTATTTGTTTATCACTGATATCATAGGTGAAACTCAAACCACATTCATTTTCATTCAAAATTGCAAAGTATGATACAAATTCCTCCTTGGTACCATTCCAAATCAAGAATAGATCATCTATATAGCGTAGCCATAATACTACCTTATCCAAATATTCAGAATATCCATCTTGCCATGCTAATTCCCTCGCCCACCACCCCAAGGTTAAGTTGGCATAACTTAGAGAGAGAGAAATTCCCATGGCAGTTCCTCTCACTTGCTTGTGGATGTTTTTGTCAAATAGAAAAATGTTGTTATATAAACATAGCTCCACCATCTCCACTAACATTTCAGAGTGGCTTTTTTCTTCAATTTTTCTTTGACAAGGTTATGTGCTTAAAAATGAAACAAAATAAGTTATAACAACTTGATGAGTCTTAGTCAAAAAAAATGTTTTAGCAGTTCAGGTTGTTTCTCTTGTATGCTCTTTCTTTTCTTTCTTTTCTCGTCCTCTCTCAAAACTCTATTTTGGGATAATCAATCTATTTATTTATTTTTTCTCCCTTTATTCTCTCTCTCTTTCTCTTTTTCTCTTTCCTTCCTTGCATGCCTTCTTTTTACCTTTCTCTCTTTTCCTCTCCTTTTCTTTCCTCCTGTTTGTCCTCCCTCTCTCTTTCTTTTCTATCTTTATTCTGTATAGAGAAGAGTAAGACATTTAGAATGAAAAAGAAATGGAAGAGAGAGCAGCTAAATGCGCTCTCAAAGCTGCAACATTATTTTCAACGACGCACGGAACTGAGAGATTAGAAGATGTTACAAAATTTACAGATAATGTTATGACTATACAAGATATATTTTATAAATTGGAGAAGATATATCGGAAGGAAATAAATAAAAGCTGGGAAATAATTGCTCTAGAGAAATATATAGAGGTTGGCAGGGTACCAAGAGGATTGCGGATCTTTACACTTCCCAATCATTTAGACATGAGACCCGAATTACTATCAGAATGGGGTGAGAATAATATGACCTGCTCACGCAACATGATGTTGATTCTGATTAAGTATGCCAAAATGGATGCGGCGGAAGCAATAAAGGAAGCACAAACACTAGAAGAAAAAGTTAAAGACATGAGTAATCAAGAGGAATCAATCAAATGTAGGAAGAAAATGGAGGATAGATTGAACAAATATGAATCTGAAGTAGAATCTCGAAAACAAATAAACTTTCAACGGGATGAACTAGATTACAAAAATGGCACAGTGTTGACCTTTGCCAAGAGGTCTGAACGCATCAAGGAACAACATTCAAAAGATATTAAATCAAAAATGTCAATGTTGTCGGAAACGATCAGTGAATCAGATATTGAAATTAGCGAAGGAGAAGAATCTGGGAATACAAGCATCAGAACAACATTGTTAGAGGAAATGCAAATCATATGTATGGATCAACAAACATCAAAAGGCAGGGGCCGAGGACGCAATATGGGCAGAGGCCAGCCAAAAAACATACAATCAGACATAGGAAGATTAGAAGAAGTAAAAGAAAGAAAGAACTATCCTCTTCGCAACAAACAAAGGAAACAATAGAGGATGTGGAAAGAATTGAAGAAGAAAAATTGGTGATAAATGTATCTAATCACATACTAACAAAGGAAGAAGAAGATGTACTAAACAAAGGATTGTCATTTTGCCCTGAACATCATATGGACAAGGTTGAAACCAAAATAGACACGTACAAATTTGTTAGAAAAATCAAGCTAGCCAAATATTTCAGTAAACATCAACAAAGATCTAGAGACAAAGAAAACATACAGAATGATGAGGGTCTAATAATTGATCAAATAGAAGATATAAAAGTCTGTTATGAGCTAATGAATAACTTGGAAAATTATGAGATGACATCAAGTCAAATATTGGAAACAATGGGAATATCAACAAATATTCATGAATATAGTCATTTCAAACCAGTCTCTAAATTCTGTCCAGTTTTAACTCCAGGAAATAAAGTGGATTTATTTTATGAAATGGTCATCAATGCTCTGGAGAAACTAGAATATGTTAAACCTTCTAAAAAGGGTGAAAATCTAACTATAAATGAACGGAAAGCTTTACAACAATTGGCGGATAATCAAAACATCATTATCAAGCCCGCAGACAAGGGAGGAAACATTGTGATCCTTAATCGAAATGACTACCTTACAGAAGCAATGAGACAAATAAATGACAAAGAGAGTTATGAAAAACTGAGATTTGATCCCACTAGGCATATACAGGAGTTGATTATAAAGAAATTGGAAAAATGGCGTACTGAATGTCTGATCAATGAGGAAGAATTCAATTTTTTAAATCCAAGTCATCCAACACTGTCCACCATCTACTTTCTCCCAAAGATTCACAAAACATAAAAAAATCCCCCTGCAAGACCCATTATCTCTGGTTGTGGATCATTGTTTGAAAATATATCCAGATATGTGGATTATTACATTGCTCCACTGGTTTCCTCTCTTAGCTCGTATATCAAAGATACTGGAGACTTCTTGCGAATAATAGATGATATTCAATGGCAATCGAGTTACAAGTTAGTGACAGTGGATGCAGTGTCACTATATACATCTATTAGACATGAAGTAGGTTTAAATGCATTGAAGTTCTTCCTACGTCAAAGAAAAATTGAAGAAAAAAGCCACTCTGAAATGTTAGTGGAGATGGTGGAGCTATGTTTATATAACAACATTTTTCTATTTGACAAAAACATCTACAAGCAAGTGAGAGGAACTGCCATGGGAATTTCTCTCTCTCCAAGTTATGCCAGCTTAACCTTGGGCTGGTGGGAGAGGGAAATAGCATGGCAAGATGGATATTCTGAATATTTGGATAAGGTAGTATGATGGCTACGCTATCTAGATGATCTATTCTTGATTTGGAATGGTACCAAGGAGGAATTTGTATCATACTTTGCAATTTTGAGTGAAAATGAATGTGGTTTGAGTTTCACCTATGATATCAGTGATAAACAAATAGATTTATTGGATATTAGGGTATATGTAGACAACGATCAAATTAACACAACTTTATTCAGAAAAGTGACTTCCAATAACAGTGTCCTACATGGGAGCAGTTTCCATCCGAAACCATTGATAAAAAATATTCCATTTGGCGAATTCTTAAGAATGAGACGGAACTGTTCCAATGATGAAGAAATGGAGACTCAATTTAGTATGGTACGAAAACGCTTTATGCGTCGTGGTTATCTAAGAACAAACATTGAGTCAAGTGAGAAAAGGGCCAAGAGGATCACCCGACAGGAAACACTGATAGACAAAGTGGTAAAAAGAGGAAGTGACAAGGAGGATATGTGTCCTCGTCTAATTCTCACATATAGTAAAGAAAGCAAGGACATAGAATCAATATTCAGAAAACATTGGAAGATACTGAGAAGTGACCGAGATCTGGCAAGAAGAATAGGTGGCAAACCACAAACATCATATAGGAAGTCACGCTCATTGAAAGACATACTGGTAAAAAGTGAAAGTGAAAAGTGAAAATGAAACACCTATCATGAGGAATTGGTTAAAGAACGAGACGACTGGCTTCTATAAGTGCAATAAATGCAAAGTATGTCAAATTGCAAGAAACAGTAAAACCTATATGGATCATAGCGGTAAAACTATACACATTCTACAAAGAATTACTTGCGAGAGCCAATTTGTAGTCTATATGCTTGAATGTGAATGCGGTTTGAGATACATTGGGAGCACAATCTGTCCATTAAAGAAAAGGATTTTGGAACATACCAGAGCCATTACCAATCAAGATATGAGTTATGCAATGGCAAAACATTTTGCAAAATCACACACCAACGATTGGAGATCGTTACGATTCATGGGCATAGCGCAAATGAAAAAGAGTGAGAGAGGGGGGGACAGAATCAAAAAGTTAAGACAAATGGAGAGTAAACTTATCATCCAGCTTCGCACAAAGATGCCTTATGGGTTGAACATGGATGAGGAATTACATGTGCATTTGTGATCAAGCAACATGGATAAATATATGGCA
Organism: Pleurodeles waltl; assembly: GCF_031143425.1. Classification (NCBI taxonomy): domain Eukaryota; kingdom Metazoa; phylum Chordata; class Amphibia; order Caudata; family Salamandridae; genus Pleurodeles; species Pleurodeles waltl. Next base: position 259,835,152 of record NC_090442.1, read on the forward strand.
ATAATGATGCAGGATGGCTATTGTTTTTTAATTACTAAAAATTACTAAACTATGATATGTTTTTGATAAATACTAAGTTAGAGAGAATTGGTATTCATTAATATTTATGTAAAATAGAATTACTTAAGTGAAAAAAGAGAACCATTGTTAGAAGTATAATAATGAATAAATCCAACAAATCTCATAACTTTATGATCATTGCAGATATATAGAAATGTTCTAACTAAGATAACACAGTAACAGCAGTCCGACATTAACTGTTTAAATATATATATGGAAGATGCCAAAAGGTTGATATTATCATATATGCTTAGTTTAGATAATTATAGTGAAGTAAGTAACTAGGAACTAATCAGTAGCAGATGTAATCACTAATTAGAAAGGAAAAGTATCACACAAGAGAACAAACATAAACAGCACTACACATTGAGAATTACATTTTCATTTTATTTTCATCTTTTTAGGAGAATATAAAATGTATTAAAAAATGTATTTATAATTGGGAACTACATTATCCATAATGCACTGTGAATGATGTAACATCATGGGGTATAAATAGCAAAAGTGAAAAGGGACTCACTTACTGTGAACAAGACTCCGGAGGGAGTTGAAACACGTTGGTGGTTGTTATTTGGAATAAATATGCACTATTGATACCTCGTGGAGTGCAGTGAATATTTTTTGTGATTTATATACATATACATATATAGATATATATATATATATATATAGAGAGAGAGAGAGAGAGAGAGGGAGGAATAGATATCGATATAACTATACATAGATGTGGTAATATTAATTCAATATATATTTTTAAGAATTATAAATTATTTTGTCATTATTTTGTATAGGGTATTATTTTATTTTCTAGTCTCCATTGTTTTCTGAGAGAGTGTTGCACTACCAGCGGTGGGCCAAGGGTGGTGGTGGGGCTGGCGTACATTTACTACCGTTTGGGTCCTTTATGGTTTTAGTAACTTTAAAGTGCAGTTTATGAATAGGCTTAATCTCTTGAGGCTGTTTGTATGTCCTTCCCTAAACCCCTGCCTAGGCTTTCCATAACATTTTGCAGTATGTGTGGTAATATTGTGGCACTACTAAACGTACTGCAAAATACAGTTTATGAATAGGCCGGAGACTTCCCACTCACAGCGCAATACTCATGCTTTGTTTAATAATGCCTCTAGCTGTATACAACGGTGAAATCGACACATTCCACTGGTGTACTAAATTATTAATTCAGAGCATATGTACCTTTAACATGTGAGCCCTGTAGTCATGTGTGTAGTGAATGCAGCATCCGGGCCACGCTGTTTACTAAGAAGGCCTGCCGCTTCCCATTAGCTACAGACCCCCCTCCCCCCCCATCCTGGCTGCGCACAAGAGGACGATTTGTATTCCTGGTGAAAAGTGGGGACATGTATTAGCAAGGCTCACGGGGTTTAACAGGGTGAAAGATTAAACCTTGGATAAGCCACAGAAAAAAGTACGGGGCTTCCGTCGGAAATTTCAAAGAAGGAATAAAAAGAGTTCTAGAGTTCCACCAGCCATGAAATGAAAGGCAGCTGAAGAAGAAATAGGGGAGTATCAGCCTCGAAAGAACTCTAGAGCCAAGGCTAGAGGGGGAAGGGCAGTAGCCACCCCAGTTCAGAGTAACTACCACAACAAATAGACGCAGCGCTTATCGCTTACTAGGCAGATATTCACCGTGCCAGTGCAGAAAATACTCATGTTCCACATGACGAAAGCGGCACGTCCGTTCACATTTATTTTAAAATGCTCAACGATTACACTTCACTTCGGTTTCGTAAAATCATCATAGTACGGGTAGCCGATTTCCGTCCCTCTAGGGGCCGCGGTGTTTTGCATTTTTATACCCCCGTTTTCGAAAGCCGGAGGGTTTAAATTAGCAACGTGCACGACTTTGTAAATTTTATTCACACGCAAGGTCAGAGGGCGGAGACAACACAGAAATCTTAGCCTTCCAATTATTTGCCGGGACAAAATTATACAATCTGATCTCCTAAAAATATTATAGATTGTTTTACGCTATCCGAATTTCAGACGGTAAATTATACATTTTTTTAAACTATCCAAAAATGTAACCGATTTTAGTTGCAAATGGTTTCCACCTTAAAACAATTTGAAACAAAAATAGCGCGCTAACGCAACCCAAAGAACGTATTCATGAAGTAATTGAAGAAGACGAGATCGTGAAACCAAATTTCTATCTACAAAATTAAAATAATTAGAATCTTCATGTTATATGAAATGTTATTTTTTTATTTGATATGTAGTCAGCCTCCGTGACCTTTTGTAGGAATACCCTCTTATTTCAGTTCTTCTCTCAGTCACGTACCTTGATGCAATATTCAGTTAATGCAGAAAAGTGTTTATAGCCAAGAAATCAAACAACGCACAAAAAGGAAGCTGAACACTAATTTTCTTGTTCAACAAGGGAAGTTCACATTAAATATGCTGTCATCGTACACTTAAAATAAATGCTGATCTGTTATCCCAGAACACTCATAGAAACATTAAATGACATGTTAATGACTGGTCAGATGCGATGCTGTCCAGCTGCCAACTCTCCCATGCATGGCTAGCTGCACCAGCCCAGGGTTTCTCGTTCCATTTTGAGATTTCAATCAATCAGGTATTTATAAAGCGCAACTTATCACCTGGCGGTCTCAAGGCTCTTGGGGGGATGCAAATCAGTTGAAGAGTCAAGTCTTGAGGTCCTTCCTGAACTGGATCAGCGAGGGGGGTTGCCTGAGGTGGAGAGGCAGCGTGTTCCAGGTCTGCGCTGCGATGTAGGAGAAGGATCTTCCTCCAGCTGAGTTCTTGCAGATCCTAGGGGTGGAGGCGAGGGCCAGCTGGGCGCCACGGAGCTATCTGATGGGAGTGTCGAAGGAGAGGTGGTGGGTGAGGTAGGCTGAGGTGTGTATTCTATGGGCCTGTTACAAAGTGATCTCTTTTTTTTGATGGTCGACCCCAGTTTTTAATTTATTTTGGGACTCTCCTATTGGTAATCTTGAACTCCAGAATTGGAACATTGCTATCCAGTGCCCAGTGTATGTGCTCTGACTCTTAAAACATGTTGAAATTGACTTAAAACCTGACTGCCACATTTAACATGCATATAACATACCAATAGGCCAGATTCAGACAGGAGACTCCAGGATGGTTTTCAGGTAAAAATTACTTAATTTTGGCTGTTTCCCACATGAAATTGCCTCTGCTTCAATAGAAGGCAATGGAAGAAATACATTCTCCCAATTTATTTTTTTAATTTCCCACTTTCCCCTTCATAAATGTTGACGTGTGGTATAAGGCTGTAGTATATGGTGCAGAAATACACCCATGGCATGGAAAGTTAAATGCCACTTGTTGACTACACCACCTATTGTGCCATCCACTACAGTGGCACTAAAAATATGGCTCCACGCCTACCCTACCTACAAAGTGTGGTTGATGGCGTTTCAACCCAAACCTATATATATCGGTATCACCAGGCTGTTCAAGTTATGGAGCTGCAAAAATTGATTAGTGCAAGGGTCAAAGATCTCAGTAGTTAGGGATAAGGTTTAGGATCACCAGTCAACAATATTGCCTCACAGCTGGTTGGTGATCAATCGTCACTTAGAGCAGCAATCACATTTAAAACAGCGGTACAAAGCATCCAAATGGTCACAAGCCAGCAACGCACGTGCCATCACTGGTAAGGCAGGAGCCTATATCCTCATATTGGATCCTGTTCCAACAGAGATGGCTGCATTGGTCATAATCCTTTTTGACAGGCAAAGAACTTCCTTTTAATTATTAGTAAGTTAGTTTTTAAAAGTTGGACTTGTTGAAATTAATGTTACCATATCACTACAGCGACAAACCCCCAAAAGTTAGTTCACTGTGGGAAGCCTAGATGTCCTATGGAGAAAACCAGAGTGGCAATTAAAATAGTAATACTGCTATGTCGGGAATGGGACCAGCTAGAAAAATAGTTAAATCACTATTAGTAGTTATTACAATCACAATTCAATCACAAAGTCTGATTTGTAATACAATTTTTAAAAAGTTACGTTTTCCTTGCTTGAGCCTTCAGGAGTCTAAATAGTGTTAGCCTCTAACAGCTTGTCAGCCTGTATTTGGCCTGAATGAGGTAGGCCTTAGATGTGAACGTCTTCCCAGGAGGTACACAATAGGTCAGTGTTAGGAGTGGAGTCTCTAGTTGGCACACGTTTGTCCAAGTAGGAACCACAATACTAGTCAGGATAAGTCAAACACAATCCAGATTATCCTGTGTCCACCCTTGGGTAGCTTGGCTCTGAGCAGTTAGGCTTAATTTAGAAGGCAATGAGTAAAGTATTTGTGCAATAAATCATACAGTAAGACAGTGAAAACACCACAAAACTACACCACACAGGTTTAGAAAAATAGGTAATGTTCATCTGAATAAAAATAAGGTAAAAACGGCAAAGATCCAATAGTCCAAAGTTGAAATATACTTTTAAAAGATTTAAAAGAGTCTTAATCTTTAGGAATGAACAGTTGTCTCTTTGTTGCATACAGAACCTGGTATGCGTCAAAAATATCACACACGGAGACTACAGAGGAGGAGATGCGTGGAAAAATAGAGTGTTGTGTCGGAATTTCTAACACAGCACAGACGATCCATCGTTTCTTTCCACACTGCAAAGGGTTTGTGTTGTTTTTCGGCGTGCAGTCTTGGTTCCTCACTGCAATGCGGGGATCTTTTGACGTCCAGGTACGATGCAGGGAAAATCCTTGAGATGCTGGAAGTAGACACGGGCACTGCGTCGATGCGGAAGGCGATGCATCAAATTTTTGTCACAAGGTTGGCGCTATGTCAAATATCCGGGCAGGAAGTCGGGGCTGCATCATTCCGGTCGGCTGTGCAGCAGTGTCTCGGTTGCAATGCAGGCTTTGCATTGATTCTGGCAGGTGGTCTGTCGATTTTCGACACACAAGGAGTTTCCTAAAGAGATGAAGGCCCTCATTATTTGACATTGGCAGTTAATGCCACCTACCACCACGCTGACGGCTGCCAACATACCACTGCGGTGGTGAATATCCGTTCGCCATAGTATCACGCACACACACCAATCAGACAGAATACAGCCACATACACAAATCCCCCAGACCAAAGGTCAGTGATGATGTAGCGGTCCCAAAACCCGTGCCGTTACGCCAACAAAACTACGCCCACCACATTATGATCCACGAATCACCTCCGTGGGCATTCAATGGCAGTAAACCATTGGCGGTACATACCGCTGCGCTCAGAATCAACACCTATATACAAAACAACACCACATTGGCCAATACCAAAAGCACACACCTGACACCCATACACAAACCACCCACCCACACCACTATAAAACACACACCCACATTACCCACAACCCTTTATGATTACAAATCATAGCCACCAGACTGACACCAAGACCACTTAAACAACTATACACACACCACTTACACCCATACATCCCTCACGCACTCCACATTATACACCCCACCACATTACTTAACACACTCTCACCAACACACAACACCCATAGCACCACAAAGGCACCCCCGTTTCACTGAGGAGGAGTTAAGGGTCATGGAGGAAATTGTCGGGGTAGAGCCACAGCTGTTTGGAGCACAAGTACAGCAGATATGCATTGTAAGGAAGATGGAGTTATGGCGGAGGATTATGGACAGGGTGAACGCTGTGGGACACCATCCAAGAACAAAGGACGACACCTTAAAGAGGTGGAACGACCTACGGGGGAAAATATGTTCCATTGCAGCAAGGCACCCTCTCGCCATAGAGAGGGCTGGCGGTGGACCACCACCTCCTCCCCCACAGCTCACAGCATGGGAGGAGCAACTACTGGCAATACTGCATCCTGAGGGACGTGCTGGAGTAGCTGGAGGACTGGACACTGGTAAGTCAATATTTACTACTTATCACCCCCATACCTGCATGCCATCTCACACCCTCACCCTCACTCCCATCACTCCACTCCATCCCACACACTGCACCTACACATATGACTAACCCCAATGCCAAGCCCTGTGTGCTATACCAGTGCATGGACACCCCTCCCAGCCCTGCATGGACACCCATCACTAAAGCATATAGAGTATAGGGAAACTAACATTCCCACAATACATCACCATACAAAAAAGGTGGCAGGGCAACAAAAGCAATAGAGGGGAAGCCAGGGATGTACAAATGTCATACACATGAAGCATAATACATCACTTACATCCCCACCGGTACCCCAGCTAATGTCAGTGAAGAGGAGGTGCCACCACTCTCCAGTCCCCCAACAGAAGATGCCCTAGTGATGACAGTAACACTGGACTTCTGGATCTGGATGACCTACCTGGCCCATCAGGGACCACTGGACAGCCGGTTACCTAAGCTCACTCACAGACCACCACAGAGCCTCCCCCATCAGGATCCAACACCACAGCACCCACCCAGCGTATCCACATCTTTGTCCCCAGGACACATCAATCAGCAGTGTGCCTACCTGTACGGTGACCCCAGGCCATACCTCGCCCCCAAGACAATCAGGGATCAGGTGTCAGTGAGCACACCGTTCAGGGGACAGAGGCACAAGCCAACAGAGACACTGGGAGGACTGCTGTGTGCCAGGGGGAGGACAGGACAGGTAACCGACCGTCCAGGAGGCACTCCACGAGATCCTGGGAGACTACCAACATTCCCAGGACATGATGGGCCAGATCCTTGACAACATACAGGAGAACAGGCGGCTATAGGAGGGACAGTATCAGGGAATCAGGGAGGACTTGCAGGCCGTTAACACCACCCTGATCTCCATAGCAGGGGCTCTGGCAGTCATAGCCAACATCATGAGGGAGGCAACAGCACACCAGCGGGCCCCTACATCTAGCCAGATCATTGACCAGCCCTCCACTCCAACTGCCGCTAGTTGGCAGGAGGCCCCGCCACAGGACCCACAGGCCACCAGTATCCCTCCCCCTGCGGAAGGTGAACCACCCCGCAGACGTTGCCTGCGACCTAGACAGAAGCCAGAGACACTTGCCAAGACCACCACTAGGAAATGAGACTCTCCTGATTGTCCCCCTTGTGTCCCACTCAGTCACCTTGTCCACCTTGAACTGCCATTGCTCCCATTCCTATGGCCACTTGGACACTGCACCTGCGCTACAAACAGACTGGAACAATACCCTGGACTTTCCTCCATCATCACCCCATTCTATTGCACTTTTCCCTCAATTTGTTAGCACTAAAATAAACACCTTTGAACACAGCTCGACTACTTGTATGTCATGTGTTGAAAAAGTGTATTTATGGAAACGGTTACATCCATTGCAAATTAACTGCACATTGTGAGAGCATTTAAATAATGACCTGTAGCTGGCCGTAGTCAGCACATCAGTACACAGTTCTCACAGCATCAACATATGTAAAATGATAAACCATAGGTGACAGTACGTAGAGGCAAAGGTAGTTAATGCCATCATGCCACAGCCACATAGAATACACCAATAGTCATAGAAATGTGAAGTTTCACTGTCTCACCTGTGTTATTGGAAGTACTGACGGATAACTGATGCGCTGTTGTCCTCATCCTCATCTTCAGCCTCTTAATCCTCACTTCCATCAGGTCTACTGCAGCCACAGGGGCATCGCCTGCCTCCTCCTTCTGCAGAAAAGGTACATGATGCCTGAAGGCCAGGTTGTGCAACATGCAGCATGCCGCTACTATCTGGCAGAACTTCTCGGGTGAGTAGCAGAGGGATCCACCTATCAGATGGAGGCATCCTTCAGGAGGCGAAAGGTCCTTTCGATGATCGGTCTGGTTGGCCCATGTGCCTCATTATAACGTTCTTCTGCACTTGTCCTGGCATTCCTCAGAGGGGTCAGCAGCCACGATAGGTTTGGGTAGCCAGAGTCGCCTGCAGGTATTGAGTGACAACATTTAGCCACACCCAATCCTATGAGGTTAACACCAGAGGCATCCACTAACATACACTGGGTGGGGACCAAGGCTCACCTATTAACCACACCCTGTGCCTCTGTAGTTGGGCCATCACATTGGGATGCTGCTATTTCTCAGGACAAAGGCATCATGCACCGACCCAGGATACTTAGCATTGACGTGGGAGATGTACTGGTCCGCCAGGCACACCATCTGCACATTCATGGAGTGGAAACTCTTACGATTCCTGTACACCTGTTCATTTTGGTGGGGGGGGCGAACACAATATGTGTCCCGTCAGTCGCCCCAATAATATTGGGGATATGTCCCATTGCATAGAATCCGCCCTTGACAGTGGCCAAATCTTCCACCTGGGGGAAAGCAATGTAGCTGCACAAGTGTTTTACCAGGGCAGACAACACTCTTGCCAGCAGGATTGAGAATATTGGCTGTGACATTCCTGCAGTCAAGCCCACAGTCACTTGGAAAGAACTTGTCGCTAGGAAATGGAGCACTGATAGCACTTGCAAAAGAGGGGGGATCCCAGTCGAATGACGGATAGATGAGATCTGGTCTGGCTCCAACTGGGCACACAGCTCTGTGATTGTGGCCCTGTCCAGTCTATAGGTGAATATAATGTGCCTGTCCTCCAGTGAAGCTAAGACTACCATGGGTCTGTACATGGGGGTATGTCCCCACCTCCTATTCATCCGCAGCAGTAGGTATCTAAGGGACACAAGAGTGAGTAGGCTGTCACAATTTGAACAACAAAACCACAACAGCAGTCAACAATGGTGCACTTATGTATTGAGACAGTGTTAATGGCGAAGTATGTGCCAATCTAATCTGTGACGGAGCAATTGTCGATATACCTGTTCCCCCCCCCGAAATGGCGACCACCTGTCCTGTATGTAGGGACAGGTGGAAGTGAGGTAACTCCGCCGACATTGGGCGGTCTTGCACCGCCGTGCAGTTCTTCATTGGATACTATGGGGCTCTATGGAGTAAAGTGGCCAATGGGGATCTACGCCAGCGGTGACAGTGTACACCGCGTGGATGTGATTGCCATTTTCTAGCTCAATCCTCACTTGTTTCCTGACCTTCAAAAGGAGAAGACCTACACTATGTGTGCTGCTGTGACCTGTGTCTGGAACCTACCATGGCCCGTGTGACCAGAGAAAGGGCCCCTGCCTTCACTTCAGAGGAGTTGGAGCGACTGGTGAATGGGGTCCTACCCCAGTACGAACAGCTGTATGGGCCTCCAGACCGACAGGTGAGTACACTTTGGCCATGATGCATGTGGCAAGGATGCATGGAGATGTGCGTGCAAGTATTGTGTAAGGGCGGGTGGGGGGATTGTCCGTTGGCGGTGTACATGTTGTGCGCTGGCCTATGTGTGTGCTAGTGGTGATGGAAACGGGTATGGTGGGCCATTTGTGTGACAGGCTGGACTGTTTGTTTAATGTGGTTCTCCTCTCTGTATTCCCTCTGCAGGTCAGCGCCCATCAAAAGAAGGCATTATGGCGTGCCATCAACAAGGACATGCAGACCCTGGGGGTCTGTGGCAGGCGGGCACCCACTGTCGGAAACAGTGGGACGACCTGAGACGCTGGGCACAGAAGACCGTGGAGGCCCCGCTGGGGATGGCCTCCCAACGAGGAAGGGATGCCCATCGGACTCTGACCCCCCCCTGATGGCCTGCATACTGGTGGTGGCCTACCCTGAGGTGGATGGGTGCTTGAGGGCATCACAGCAGCCACAAGGGGGTGAATACAGTGGGTATCAATACATATTTTGGCGTGTGGAGTGGTATCTGGGTGGTGATGTGTGTTAGTGGGTGCCCCTAAGGCCAGGCCAGACATTGCAGCGTGGGTCATCTGAAGGGTAATGGGTGAATGGCAAATACAGGTGACCTAGCTTTTTAGCAGTCCATTTCAGCCAGGGCATTGTGGGTCCCAGGAGTGCTGCAGTTGGTGGGGTGTGGTCCTCATCTTGCCTTAGTGACTAGCCATATCCCTAGTGCAATGCATAGTGCTTAAGCCTGTTCCCTGTGTGTGACGGTGATGTGTATGACAACTGTACTGTTGGTGCAGTCATTAACTCAGTGTATCCTTGTTTTGTCATCCTGTCCTTGTGTGCATTAGCATCATCTGGTGGAGGAGCAGGGGCACCGGTGACAGAGGGAGCTGCATCCCACATAACCCAGGAGGCAGAGTCCACCGACGCCGAGGGAACCAGTGGGACGGAGGGCGAGGGGAGCACCACAGTGGAGACTGGAGGAGAGATCAAAGACTCAGATTCCTCCTCCGATGGGAGCTCCCCGGTGGTGGCGGACACCTCTGTGACCATCCCAGCTGCAAGTACATCTGCCACCTTCTGTAGCAGCACCCCCATCCCAGCAGCCCCTCAGTGAGTTTCCCGTACCGCCCACCCTCAGGCCCTGCCCCAGTGAGCCCTGCTGCCCTGAGAGATGAGGCTATTGACCTCCTGAGATCCATCTCTGTAGGGCAGTCAACCATTGTGAATGCCATCCAGGGGCTGGCATCCCAAATGGACCAATGCAATGCATTCCTGGAGGGCATTCACAGTGGATTTGCGGCGCAACAGAGATCGATTCAGGCTCTGGCCTCCTCTCTGATGGCAGCCATTGTCCCTGTTTCTACAGTCTCCCTCAATATACCACTTCCCAGTCCCATTCTCCTCAACCCCAACCCATCCCAGGCACACATACAGACGAGCATGCACACAAGATATCACCCAAGAGTGGCACAGGCAAACACAGGCACTACTCTTCATCCCACAAGCACTCACGCAAACACCATACAGTTGCAGACACGACAACATCCACTGCCTCTACTGTCTCCCCCTCCTCCTCCTCCTCCTCCATCACCTCCCTTCCAGTCATGTCCACACTCACACCTGCATGCACTACATCAATATCCACTACCAGTATCACCACACCAAGCAGAACACACACCTTACTGGCAGACACCTCCACAACAGCCATGCACACGTCCCCTCTGTCCTCTCCCACCCTGCACCACCAGGCAGGAAGGGGAAGAGCCCTTCCACCCCTGCCAGGAAGGGTAAGATATCCACGCCCCATGTACTGGAGGAGACGAAGCCTTCTACTCCAGCGGAGGCTGTCAGGGTGACACCTACACCACCACCAGCTGTCACGGGCCCCCACCACCAGCTTATGAATTGCAGCCATCAGAAAGTGCAGTGGCTGCAGATGAGGCTCCTCCATCCACCACCACACTGCAGCCATCAGAAAGTGCAGAGGCGACCCAGGAGGCTCCTCCATCCACCACCACACTGCATCCGTCACCGCCAGCGGACCCCATGTAGGCCACACTCCAGGGGCTGCTGTACGGGTTGCCCCCTCCAGAACTAGTAGGAAAGTCACCCACTCCAGAGATTATGGCCTTGCACTCCCCAGAACAGAGCAATGGGCAGGTCGCTCCCTCCAGAACCAGTAGGCAAATCATCCACCTGAGAGACTGTGGCCTTGCACTCCCCAGGACAGAGCAATGGGCATGGAGCCCCCTCCAGAACCAGTGGGCTTGTTCCCGCATCTTGCTGAGGTGCTCCCCCTCCTCCCGAGGTGCCTGCCTATTTGCAAACTGATGTCCCTGCAGTGTACTATCCAGATGTGGTCAGGATTCGAGATGGGCCTTAGACTGTGCCCCATGGCCATGTGGGCCCTTTGAATATTGGATTGGGCAGTGTCCCTTTGTATACATATGTTCATATCTGTTTAATTGACAAATCAAAGTTATTTTGATGTTGATCTGATTACAATCACTTTCGTCCATTCCTGTTGTCCTTGCATTTTTCTGCCGTTTTTCGGGGACAAATTGTTTTTCGAGTGCAGCTGGTTGTGTGTATGGTGTGTGTGTGTGTCAGGTGTGGGTGTCGTGCGTGTGTGTGTCAGGTGTGGGTGTCGTGCGTGTGTGTGTCAGTCTCATTTTCCTCCCTCCCTCCCTTATGTGCTAGGCAGCTGTACTCACCATCGTCGTCTTTGTCGGCGCTGGTGTTCTCGGTGGAGCATTACATAGATCATCGGAAAGACTTGCAGTTCGGGTTACATGGCAGTGTTGTCCTTCCCTGCGTCTCTGATGGTGAGTCCTTTCTCTTCAGTGATGCGTTTCCGCCAGGCTTTTGATGGTGTTGGTACAGCCCCAGAAAAGGTGGGGTAGTGATGTGTCTTAATATGGTAGGCAGTACTTTGTCTTCCGCCTGGCTGTTGGCGGCTACCGCCGTGGTGAGTGTTGTTTCCGCACTGGCGTTTGGTGTGTTACATTGGCTGTCTATGGGAGTTATCAAAGCCATGGTCATAATTTGGCGATACTAAACGCCAGCCTGTTGAAGTCTTTTTGGCCCTGAGATTTCAGAAAACAGGAGGGAAGCTCAATCCAAGCCATTGGAGAGCACTTTTTGGGGAAGGCAGAGTTCTTCTCAGCAAAGTCAGAGGCCAGCACGGCAGCAGGGTAACAGCAGGGCAGCAATTCTTCTCAGCAAAGCAGTCCAGATGAGTCTTTTGGGCAACTAGGCAGGGTGCAGGTGTAGGTCCAGAAGTGTCTGAGTTGGTGTGGTCAAAGACCCAGTTTATATACCCCAAAATGCCTTTGAAGTGGAGGAGACTTCAAAGAGTGCTTTTGAAGTGCACACGTTCCCCTTTCAGTGAAATCCTGTCTGTCAGGGACCCAGTAGGGGGTTTGGCAGTTGATTCTGTGAGGGCAGGCTACTGGCCTTTGTAATGTAAGAGTCAGGCCCTCCACCTTTCCAGCCCAGCAAGACCCATTCAGTATGCAGATGAGGGCTGGTGTGACTGAGTGGCCTGTGTTTGTGGTTGTCTGGGTGAAATGCAAAAGGGAGCTGTCAACTAGCCCAGCCCAGACATTGATTGGAGACAGGCTGCAAGGCACAGATGGTTTTTAACTGCATATAAATGCCCACTTTCTAAAAGTGGCACGTAAGAAAGTAGCCTCTTTTCAGCATGGTTACCCCCACTTTTTGCCTGTTTGTCAGTGTGTTTGACTTTGTTCACTTGGATTCTGCTAACCCAGACCCCAGTGATTATGGTCTCTCCCTTCTAACTTGGTAACTTGTACCACTTTCACTCCACATTTGGCATACTGATACCCCATGTAAGTCCCCAGTATATGGTACACAGGTACCCATGGCATTGAGGTACCAGGGGATCCCCATGGGCTGCAATATGTATTATGCCACTCATGGGGAACCCATGCAACGTGTTTTGCAGGCCTGCCATTGCAGCCTGCGGGAAAGGGTGCATGCACCCTTTTTCACTAGAGGTCACTGCACCAGGTCACTGTAAGTCACCCCTATGGCAGGCCCTCCTAGCCCAGAGGGCAGAGTGCAAGTACCTGTGTGTGAGGGCACCACTGCACTAGCAGAGGTGCTCCCATGAACTGCAGTGCCATTTTTATGGACTTTGTGAGTGCGGGGACGCCATTTTATGCGTGTACTGGACATAGGGCACTACCTATGTCCAGCTAGACAATGTTAACTCCGAACCTAGGCATGCTTGGTATCAAACATGTCGGAATCATACCCCAATACTGTAGTCAGTATCGGTAGTATGATTCCATGCACTCTGGGGGCTCCTTAGAGGACACCCAGCATTGCTCCTACCAGTCTTCTAGGGTTTTCCAAGCAACCCAAGCTGCTGCCATCCCTCAGACAGGTTTCTACCCTACTGCTGCTTGAGCAGCTCAAGACCAGGAAGGCAGAACAAAGGATTTCCTTTGGGAGAGAGAGGTAACACCCTCTCCCTTTCAAAGTAGGTGTTACATGGCTTGGGAGCGGTGATGGGCACATTTGGTGCCCTCCATGCATAAACCAGTCAACATCAGTTCAGAGACCTACAGCGCCTGCTGTGGCTCAAAACTGGACAATGGAAAGAGAGTAACCACTCCCCTGTCCATCACCACCCCAAGGGCGGTGCTCAGAGCTCCTCCAGAGGGTTTCTGGGTTCTGCCATCTGGAATCCAAGGTTGGCAGGGACCTCTGGAAGCATCTGAGTGGCCAGGCCAGGCAGGTGGCGTCAGAGCCTCCTCATGATAGCTAGTCACCTGGCTAGGTGACCAGTACCCCTTGCAGGGCTATTTAGGGTCTCTCTTTTGGGTGGATCCTCAGATTCAGCTTGCAGGATTCCAGCAGGACTCCTCTGCAACCTTACTTTGACTTCTAGCCACTGAAACCGCGACTGTACCCTCCAGGAACCGACAATCTGCATCCATGAAGAAGACTCTTCCTGCAACACTGTTTCCACGGTTCCTTCCAGCTTCTGCAACATTTCCCCAGCTGTGCATCCTCTGATGGCGACAAGTCTTCAGCCTGCATGAGAAGGAAGAAGGAATCTCCCTTGGAGTGAAGGAGCCACTCCCTTGCATCCGCAGGCACCTGAAGCAATGACGACCAGCTGCGTGGATCTCCTCTCATCCTGAGCTGAATGGATCCTGCCCCACAGTTGGTGGTCCAGAGTGGTCCTCTTGGTCCTCTCTGCTAGCTGTCCAACTTTGGTAGAGGTCAGCCTTTGCCTTCCCATACACAACAGTACCCCCGTGGGCTGTTTCGCTTGCAGCTGCCAAGGCTTGTTTGCATCTCCACCAAGGAATCTTCAGGCTGCGTGTAGCACCAGCCCCCAGCACTTCTTCCTGTGACCCACAGCCCTCTGCGTGGTTCTCTTGCAGCTTGGGACCCCTCTTCAGTCGTGCTGGGTGGGCCCTTCTGCGACTCCTGTGGGTGCTGCCTTTGCATCTGTGGGCTCTCTGTGTCACTGAGGGTCCCCTCTGACTCCCCCTCCTTGGTTAAGTGCTCCTGTGCCTTGCTGGTCCCCGGCAGCTCCAGTATCCTCCGACCGCAATATTTGTTGCATTTGCTGAGGCTTTTTGTTGGTGGAATTCCTGTACCGACACCCTACTGTAATTCTCCTTCCAGCATGGGACGTCATCTATATCCCTCCCGAACTCTTCACCAGCTCTAGGGCTGCAGTGCTGACCTTCTCATCACTGTTGACCAACTCCTACAACTTCAGCTGGGTGGGTAGTATCTCCTTCTCCTCCTGAACTCCACTATGACTCTTGGACCTGGTCCCCTCTCTCCATAGGTCTTCCTCTCCAGGAATCCACTGCTGGTTCCTTGCAGTCTTGTCTGGGTGTCTTCTTTACTTCTTTTCCTTCCTTTTGGGTGGTATGGGGAAATTGCAGTCATTTACTCCTGCTTTCCTGGTTGTGTGGGGGGAGGGGTACTATGGTACTTACCCCTGTGGTTTTCTAGTACTCACAGCTCCCCTCTACACATTCCACTTACCTAGGTGGGAGTTCTGTGTTCGCATTCTATTTTTTTAGTACATGGTTTGGGCTCCCCCAGGGGTCATATTTTGTTCATTTGCAAGTGCACTGTTTTCCAACCTTTTATGTGCCTAGTACTGTCTACTAGTATATACAATTAGTGTACTACTTACCTCCTGTTGAAGGGGTGCCCTTCTAGTATCTTATGGTATTGTGTGACCAAAAATGAAGCATCTTTATTTTTGTACAATTTAGTGTTTTCTTTCATGTGTGTAAGTGCTGTGTGTCTACAGTGGCTTTGCATGAGATTTGCATGCCTCCTAGATAAGCCTTGGCTGCTCATCCACAGCTACCTCTAGAGAGCCTGGCTTCTAGACTCTGCCTACACTACACTAATAGGGGATACCTGGACCTGGTATATGGTGTACCTTAGGTGCACACCACACTCCAGGGCAGCTTCCTAAATGGCATTTCTAAAATAGTAATTTAAAATCCAACCTCACCAATAACCAGGATTTTCTATTACTATTCTTACCATACTAAATATGACCTGGTTACCCTTTTCAGGTCAGAGTCTACCACTCAAAAAGTAGATGAGGCATTCCTAATGCTAGTCTGTGAAAGGCGCAGGCCTCACAGTAGTGGAAAATGAATTTAGGGATTATTCACTACCAGGACATATAAAACACATAGGTACAAGTCCTGCCTTTTATCTACATTATACCCTGCCCTATGAATTACTTAGGGCCCACCTTATGGGTGATTTATATGTAGAAGAAGGGGAGTTGAAGGCTTGGCAAGTACTTTTAAATGCCTAGTCGAAGTGGCTGTGAAACTGCACACACAGGCTTTGCAATGGCAGGCAGGAGACATGGTTAAGGGGTTACTTGGGTGGTGGCACAATCAGTGCTGCAGGCCCACTAGTAACATTTAATTTGCAGGCCCTGGGCACATGTAGTGCACTTTACTAGGGACTTATAAGTAAATCAAATATGCCAATTGGGAATGAACCAATGTTACTATGTTTAAGGGACAGAGCATATGCACTTTAGCACTGGTTAGCAGTGGTAAAGTGCGCAGAGTCCTAAAACCAGCAAAAACAGTGTCAGAAAAGTGGAGGGAGGCAGGCAAAAGGTTGGGGGATGACAACCCTAAGGCTGTCAGGTCTAACAGTCATTTTGATTGAAAGGGTGGCTTGAATGAAAAGGATGACTCATCTGAGCTAATCAGAATAATAAGGGTGGGGCTATGGCCATATTAGCACAAGAGTGTCAAAATCCTGCCTGGCAGGGCTGTTTGAGGCACATGTAAAATGTTTGTTCCCTTGAAAGGGATCAAAACAGGAATTCTTGTGTATCCTGTGTGTTGCACCTGGCCCTTTTTACAGGGTCATCTCCATTCTTTTTGCCTCCTATTTTTTCTGACCTGTTTTTGTTGGCTTTAGGACTCTGGTCACTTTACCACTGCTAACCAATGCTAAAGTGCATATGCTCTCTCTCTATATATATATTGTTGATTGGTTTTCCATGACTGGCATATTTGATTTACTGGTAAGTCCCTAGTACAGTCCACTAGAGGTGCCCAGGACCTGTAAATCAAATGCTACTAATGGGCCTGCAGCACTGGTTGTGCCACCCACATTGGTAGCCCTGTAATCATGTCTCAGACCTGCCACTGCAGTGTCTGTGTGTGCAGTTTTAAGCTGCCAATTCGACTTGGCAAGTGTACCCACTTGCCAAGCCTAAACCTTCCCCTTTCTTGCATATAAGACACCCCATAGGTAGGCCCTAAGTAGCCCCATGGGCAGGGTACAGTGTGTGGTTAAGGTAGGACATATACTAATGTGTTTTATATGTCCTGACAGTGAAATACTGCCAAATTCGTTTTTCATTGTTGCAAGGCCTATCTCTCTCATAGGTTAACATGGGGCTGCCTTTAAATATGATTAATGCGTAGATTCCCTTTGGGAGCAGATAGACATTTGGAGTTTGGGGTCTCTGAGCTCACAATTTAAAAATACATCTTTTAGTGAAGTTGGTTTTGAGATTGTGTGTTTGAAAATGCCACTTTTAGAAAGTAGGCATTTTCTTGCTTAAACCATTCTGTGACTCTGCCTGTTTGTGGATTCCCCGTTTGGGTCAGTTTGACAGTTGGGCTGTTCACACCTCTCCTCTAGACAGTGACACAAAGGGGGCTGGGGTGTAGCCTGCATACCTTGATTAGCCATTTGTGCTGGAAGGGAGGGAGGAGTGGTCGTTCACACCTGAAAGGACTGTGCCTGCCCTCACACAATGCAGTCTCCGACCCCCTGGTGTGCGTCTGGGGCCTGGTCTGGGCAAGGCAGGATTTCACAAACAAGAGAGACTTTTCTTTGAAGTAAGCCTACTTCAAAGGGCAAAATGGGTATAAGAAGGGCACCCAAAACCACAGACTTTAGAATCTTTCTGGAATCAAGAGGAACCTCTGCCCAGGAGAAGAGATGAAGAGCTGAAGGAGGAGTACTGTCCCTTTGCTGTGTTGCATTGCTGAACTGGCCTCCAGTTGCTGCTTCTGCCTGAAAAGAGTGCAAAGGGTGAACTTTGCTGTGTGTCCTGCTTGAGAAAATTCTCCAAGGGCTTGGAGTAGAGCTTGCATCCTGTTGGAAGTCTCAGGGACACCAAAGACTTCAGTTTCCTCGACCTGCAGCACTGGGAACTGTGTGTTTTGTGCTGTTCAAGAGGAGAAACCACTGCTACGCCACCAACAATGCCGCTGGCCTGCACCGTGACCTGCCGACGCCACACGGAGTCGCACTGCCCTGCTTTGCACCGCGACCCTGGTCTCACCGACGCCATCATCGGACGACTTCACTGAGCCGCTGCCGCACCGCGACCTGTGGGCCCGCACTCCGGCATCACCTGCTCACACCGCAGCCTGGGCATCCCGATGACGATGCTCCTGCTGACACCGGCGCCGCTGCCTGCACCGTGGCCTGTGGACACCGCTTGTGAGGAGTACGAAGCACCGTCCCGCAGCCCCGGTCCACCGACACCAGTAACATCGGCTCCAGTGTCGTCACCAGGCATCCTTGCCTGCACCGCCACGGTGGACACCGCTCGTAAGGGTCACGAAGCACCGTCCCGTCCCACACCGCTGGCGTGGGCCTACCGACGACAGCGCTTCCGCAACTACACCGCCGCTGCCTGCACCGTGACCTGTGGACACCGCACATTGCACCACCCCGCTTCACACCACAGCCCTGGTCTCACCGACGCCGCTGGATGCCGTCACCGAGCCGCTGCCTGCTCCGTGACCTGTGGGCACCGCACGTCGCATCGTCCCACTTCGCAATGCAGCCCGACGCCATCCACACCAGCGCACCTGATTACATCAGCCCAGAGTTCGATCACTGAGGTGCGTGACTTCAAGGGCCTGATGACTCCTACACCGACTCCGGAACCGACGCAAGCGTTGCTGCTCTCCGGAGCTCACCGCGAGGATTAAGACTACCTGCAAATCCAAGGTACTGTTTGCGGGTCTTCCCGACACCGTAGCTGTCCCGCAACGCTGCAGCCGGCCTGAACTGTTGGTTTTGCTGATCACGACGCCGTTATAGCCCCAGGTGGAGCTATTGACTTCAAGGAACTGTAGTTTTTAGTAAATCTTGCAGAATTCATATTTTTCCTACTGTATGTTGGCTTTTTATCATATTTGGTCTTGTTTTATATAGATAAATATTGGCTATTTTTCTAAAACTGGTGTGGTGTCCTTTTGTAGTGTTTTCACTTATTACTGTGTGTCATGTGCAAATGCTTTACACATTGCTTCTGAGATAAGCCTGACTGCTCGTGCCAAGCTACCAAGGGGGTGAGCAGAGGTTATCTGAGCAGGTATCTCCCTTATCCTGACTAGAGTGAGGGTCCCTACTTGGGCAGGGTGCAAACCCACTTCTGACTAGAGATCCCATTTCTAACACTGTGTCTGACTACTGAAGTGCCCTGCCTTTGTCTTACCAGACGTTTGTCTTCTATTTTGTTGTGGGTCCAGGGCCTGCAACAAACTGGATTTTAGTGCTAGATGTAGAAGGGCACTCAGATTTCCATAGTACCCTCCCATACACATACCTAGCTCTCAGAGCTACCTTTAGTGTGGCTGAAGACTTCAGTCATCTTTGCATTGCCCTGACACAGGGCACTGTGGGCCTGCTTGCAGTAATGCAAAAAAAACTACTGGAAAAGTAGGCAGGCTAGGGCCAGGGAACCTTTACTCCATTGGTCAGAAAGCGACTAGTAGTGACTTAGGGTGCCCCCCCACCCACACACTGGTGTATTTGTATTGTATTTTGCATTTGTAAAGCATGTTAAACCAAAAGGTATCAACGTGCTAGGGACCAGGTTGTATGAGAAAAAGCAAAAGCAGAAATGTGCACAGGCGTGGGGGTGAGCCAGACCGAGAACAGCCAAGTTTTTACCAGCCTGCGAAATATCATGTAGGAGTCCGTTCCTCTGATGACATCAGGCAGCTTGTTCCATAGCATGGCCCCAGCTACTGTAAAGGCTCTTTCCCCATCTCGTTTTCTGGAATCTGGGTACATTGACCGTCCTCTGGCTTGTAGTTCTCAGCAACCTACTAGGAACATACCAGGTAAGGACAGACCTAAAGTAGTTTGAGCCCAACTGATGGAGACCCTTGAACACCACAAAGCTGGACCCTCACCCAGCCTCCCTTAGAACATTCTCTGGACCTGAGGAAGATCAGAAGAGGACTGGTCCTGTTGTCCGTGACCTGACAGGAGCACCTAAGGACTGTACCTGCTCCCTTTTCTACCCAGGAAAATGAAGTGGACTCCAAGGGTCAACAGGCTGGCCATCTAGGGTGGATAAAGGGACACAACAAGCAGCCAGAGACCTTTTCATGGAAATGCCCAGCTGATCAATAGCAACTGAATACAGAGTGAACTTTGCTGTTAACCTCTGCCTCAGAGCCTCATAGCCTCTATATGCACTCCCCTGTGGTCCTAGGGACCTTAGACGACCTGTGATTGTTTGGACATCAGAAGAAAGTTTGGAAGCTTTTGAAAACGTCTCCTCCAGATCCTCAGCTGGACCCACCATAAACAGGATCAAACCGGCAGCTCCAAAAAGTGAGATTGGATTTCAGGTTCGTCCTGCTGAAGGATTTCTATACCTAAAAAAATGAATAGGTTCTATTATATGTTGGGACTTAATAAGATTTTCAGCAAGAAATCTCCAAAGCTCCAGAGGTGCAGGAAGTGTCTGGCCTTCAGTGCCATGGTGGCTATTACAGTGTCAGCAACAACCCACTGAGGTTCCCCTTATTGGATTTTGTCATTTTGGTCTTATTTTATGTTAGAAATGGGGTCTCTGGTTAGCAGTCAGTTTGCACTCTGTCCAAGCAGTGACCGTCACTCTATTCAGGGCAATGGAGATATACACTTAAGATAACCCCTTCTCCCCCCTTGGTAACTTGGCACAAGCAGTCAAGCTTAACTCAAACGCAATGTAGAAAGTATTTGTACCAACACAAATATAGTAAAAACACTATAAAATGGACACCACACCAGTTAAGAAAAATAGCCAATATTTATCTAACTCAGACAAGACCAAAATGACAAAAATCCAACATACACAAGTAAAGTTATGAATTTTTAAATTCAAGAGTCTTACTCTATAGAAAACAATGGATACATTGATGTTACACAAAGTACTTGGGTGCATAAAACGTAAAGCCACACGGGCAAGCGTGTGTCTGAAAAGTCAGCGATTTGTCAATTCCTTACTCGTGAGTGAGGCCATGTGTAATTTCTTCTCCGATCTAGTAGGCGATGCATCATTTTTATCTCACGCAAGAGAGCAATGTGTTGATTTACAGATGGGCACCTCGGATCTGGGCAGGTTCACTTTCATTTTGAGGACCGACAACAATGCATGCAAAATCCGGCTACATGGTGATGAGGAACCACGCTGTGTGGGGGCTGCGTCTATTTTAGCAGCCACAAGTGGGTGTTGCTTCGTTTCTCCAGCCACGATGCAGGTGATGAGTAGATTTCCCAGCCGCGATGCAGGTGATGAATCGATTTCTCAGCTGCGATGCAGTTGGTGGGTTGAATTTTTCCCACACACCTCCTGTGCATGGATTTCCACTTTGGTTCCACCAGCTTCACCTTTCAAAGGCAAAGGGACTGGAGAGGGCACATCGTGGCAGGGTAGGAGTCTCAGCAGAGAGTCCAGTTGCTGGCAGAGGAAGTCTTTGATGGCCCTGAGACTTTAAAACAGGAGGCAAGCTCAGTCCAAGCCCTTGGAGGCATTTCACAAGTAGGAATATACCATAAAGTCCAGCCTTTGTCTTCCTTCAGGGAGAAGCCGTAACTGCAGGCCAACCCAGCATAGCACAGTCACAGACAAAGAGGCAGTACTCCTCCTCCAGATTTTCTCCTTGGCAGAGGTTCCTCTTGAGTCCAGAATTAATCTAAAATTCGGGAGTTTTGGGTCCACTCGTATACTCCTTTCTGCCTTTGAAGTAGGCAAACTTGAAAAGAAAGTGGTATGTCTTACCTTGTCAGCAGAATACTGGGTAGGTAATAATGGGGAATGTGGTAGAATTCGGTAGTGGTGAGTGTTCTAGGGAACAAACTTGGGTGGCGGTTGGAAGTGAGAGAAGGAGGTGACAGACGTGTGCTGCTTTACTATGAACTTGTAACTTCTGCTTAATAAATAAACTTTGTGGAAATATTACCAACTACGAGCATACTTCTACAACGTGGTGACGATTGGATAGAACCGGGAATTAGAAGGAAGGAAAACGTACATACTACGCGACTACGCATCATTCAGCATTCGGCAGCATTTCAGGCAGCACACGTATGCAGGTACATGTCATTCTTCTAATGGATCATTAATCAGGCGCATCGAGAATTAACTTGCCACCACGCGATTTTTAAATTATTACCTGCTCTGGACAAGTTTAGCGGTTGGACATGTGACTTCATTACTAACCACCGGCGCATGGTTAACTGAGAACTCTTCTCACGGAATATTTGCATCCTCATGTAAGGTGACGTCAGGCACGTTACGTGACCTTACATGACGCCATTTTGGATTTGCATCCTTAATACTTACATCTTCACATAAGGTCATGTCTGGCAGGTTGCGTGACCTTAAGCGCAGGCCATTTTAAGTAGCGCAACAGAGATTTTAATGGGTGTCGGCTGCAGCAGGATCATTTTGCTGCATTTTATTGTTAATTGGTGCTACATCAAAATGCATAGGATTTCTTTACTTCCGTTTTAGAAACTAATTATTGAGAAGTAAGTTGGTGAACCACCATCTCAACATCTTTATATAGTGAGGCTAAAATCTGCTATATACTGGAACTAAAATCTGGAATTTCTACTCTGTTTAAATAGTTCACCCTTATTTTTACTTCTTATGTTTGGTTGGAATTTGTGGTGAAGTAAGGAGAGTGGACTACTCCATTACTGGTGAAGATTGGACACTAAACATTTCCACTAGTTATATTAAAAAAGTGCACATAATTTTAGCCTCAGTTCCCTTCAGGCATTTTGGCCTTCCATCAGTTCCCCAACAATAAAATAGGGAGAATAGAAAACATTATTTATTAACTATATTCAAGCTGTGGATGAACTTAACAAAATGTCTCCAAAACATATGAAAATAATGTTATTACACGCACTGGGTCCACAGGGGTTGAAAATGTATTCTCAAATGACTAAAGCTACAATTATGAGTGATGTCAATGTTTTTGATGCTGCAATTCATGATCTAGACATATATTTTAAACCTAAAGTTTGCCTGGGTATAACTTGATTCAAAATTTTCCAACGTAAACATAAAAAAGATTAACCTATAGATGATTATGTTGCTGATTTAAAGAAATGGGCAATGGACTGCAGATTTGCTGTATTTGATGATGAGCATACAAGGGATCAAGTGGTTATGCACACTTGTAACCCTGCGATTCAAGAATGGTTATGGGTTAATGGTGATTCTACTCTTGGTGATGTGTTAGCTATATTGCACAAAGCTGAGATTTCTAGCAGGTGTGCTGTGGCATTAAAACAAGAATTAAAAAATTAAAAGAAAGAGATACTATTTGCAAGCTGAAAAATAAAACATTTCATGACACCTTCAACAAAAGGGATAAGGAGAAAAAAAACAAGACAGCAACTTAAGTGTTACCGTTGTCATAGCAAGGAACATTTAGCCTCTAGCAAAAACTTTCCAGCGGCTGAACAAAAATGCTGCGACTGCAGCATTATAGGTCGTTATGCAAAAGTGTGCAAGAAAAAAAAGAAATGCATTAAATAAGTTGGCGAGGTTGATAATGATGAACCAACCATGAGTGATGAAGTGGATGTTGAGAAAGTGGCTAATTTGTGCGGCAATTTGGTTATGAATGTTAGAAGTGAATGTTCTAAGCCCAAACCGGAGTGTAATATGACTATAGGTGGAGTAACATTAACTATGTATGCTGATTCTAGTTCAGCCTACACTATCATTAATGAAGAGTTGGGGAAAACTGAATTCATACATAAGGTTGGTGAATACTTAGGTGGTCATTATGACATTGGCGGTGAGTGTTAAAGTGGTGGAAATACCGCCAACAGGCTGGCGGTGAATACCGCCAAATTATGACCATGGAGGTGATACTTCCCATAGACAGCCAATGTACCACACCAACCACAAGAGCGTTAACACCACTTACCACGGTGGAAGCCATCAACAGCCAGGCAGAAGCCAAGGTACCTGCCACCATATTATGACATAGCAAGCCGCCAGGATTTCCGGGGCGGTACCAACGTCATTAAAAGCCTGGCGTAAACACTACACAGAAGACAAAAGACTCACCTTCAGGGACACAGAGAAGACCTCCGCCACCATGGAACCAGAACTTCAAGCCTTCCTGATGCTCTTCAACGCTGGCGAAGACGACTACGGTGAGTACAGCCACCTAGCACACAAGGGAGGGAGAGAAGAAAAGGAGAGTGATACAAACACATACACCATATACAGAACCAGCTGAAGAGTAAAACCAATGTCACGCAGGACGCACGTTAAATTAAAACAAGGACCACATTGAGAATTAACGAACACTGTAATTTGATGTCAACAGCCACCATATTGTCTATTCAAAAGCAAATGCAGGCGTCAATGTCCAGAATGGGCCAATGGCCAGTCCAAAGTACAAAAGGGCCACATGGCCACAGGACACAGTATAAGGCCCAACTTGACTTCTGACACAATCCGGAATCCACTGTGCAGGGGCATCATGTTGGAAATGGGCAGGCAACTCAGGAGGAGGTGGGGTGGGCACCTCAGCTGAAGTGGGGAACATGCTCACTGGTTCTGGAGGGGACTCCTTGCCCATTTGTCTCTGGTGAGGAGTGTAAGGCCACAGTCTCTGAAGTGGGGAACATGCCCACTGGTTCTGGAGGGGGCTCCTTGCCCATTTGTCTCTGGTGGGGAGTGTAAGGCCACAGTCTCTGAAGTGGGGAACATGCCCACTGGTTCTGGAGGTGGCTCCTTGCCCATTTGTCTATGGTGGGGAATGTAAGGCCACAGTCTCTGAAGCGGGGAACATGCCCACTGGTTCTGGAGGGGGCTCCTTACACAACAGTCCCTGGAGGGTGGCCTACATGCCCTCTGCTAGAGGTGAGGGCTGCTGTGCCTCTGCTGGAGTTGAGGGCTGCTGTGACTCTGCTGGAGATGAGGGCTGCTGTGCCTCTGCTGGAAGTGAAGGCTGTTGTGCATCTGCTGAAGGTGAGGGCTGCTGTGTCTCTGCTGGAGGGGAGGGCTGCTGTGCATCTGCTGGAGGTGAGGGCTGCTGTGCCTTTGCTGGAGGTGAGGGCTGCTGTACCTCTGCTGGAGGTCGGGGCTCCTTGCCCTCTGCTAGTGGAGGGGGCCCCTTGCCTCTCTTTGGTGGTGGAGTGGGAACCTTCCCTTTCTTGGTGGAGTGGGAACCTTCCCTTTCTTTGGTGGTGGGGTGAGATCCTTGGCAATCTTTGGTGGTAGAGGGAGATCCATGTGTCCCCTCTTGTGATGGGTCCCCTTGGCCTTTTAGATGTCACTTGTGTATTTGCCTCAAGGACTAGGAGGTGCCTTCACTGTCCCCATCTCCTGTCCCTTAGTTGTCACCACCCTAGTCCTCCCTTTCTGAGGCGGAGGTGTGCTTACAGTAGGAATGGCAGTCGTTACACTCTGGGGCCCCTTTGTGCCAGCAGCTGATGATTTGAGAACAGTGGCAGACTGTTTGGCTGAAGTGCTATGCTGGGTCATTGGGGCCCTGTTCTTACAGGCAGGATGGTGGGGTTGAGGGGGAGGGAAGAGGTCAAGATGTGCAAGGAAAAGGTTCTTAGGGACGTTGGGGTGGGATGTGGGAGAAGAGATGGGAGTGGAGGTTGAGGGAGTGGTTTTCGGAGGTGTATGTCTGCTGGACTTGGGTGCAGGTGCATGGGCAGTGTGCATGTGTGAGGTGGGTGGCTGTTGGGAGTCCGAGTGCATGGGTTTGTGTCTCTTAGGAGGGGAGCAGACACAGTGGGAGGATACAAGGGGGACGCGTGGATGGATGTTGTGGAGGTGTCTGCAAGTGAGGTGTGTGTGCTGCTTGATGTGGTGATGGTGGTGGTGGTTGATGCAGTGCATGCAGGTGTGAGTGCGGATGTGACTGTGAGGGAGGAGAAGGAGGAGGGGGAGACACTGGAGGCAGTGTATGTTGTTGTGTGTGCAACTGTCTGTTGTTTGTGTGAGTGCTTGTGGCCTGAAGTGTGCTGCCTGTGTTTTACTGTGCTCCTCTTGAGTGATGTTTGGTGTGCATGCTTGTCTGTATGTGTGCATGGGATGGGTTGGGGTTGAGGAGACTGGGACTGGAAAGTGGTAGTTGGAGGGGGGACGGTGGGAACAGGGACACTGGCTGCCATCAGAGAGGAGTCCGGAGCCTGAAACGATCTCTGTAGAGCTGCCAACCCACTGTGGATGCCCTCCAGGTATGCATTGCATTGCTGCATCTGGGATGCCAGCCCCAGGATGGCATTCACTATGGTTGACTGCCCTACGGAGATGGATCTCAGGAGGTCAGTAGCCTCCTCACAAGGGCAGCAGGGCTCACTGGGGGAGGGCCTGAGGTGCCTGGGGCGAAGGAGATGCCCACCCTCCTGGGTGAGGGGGCACGCTCAACTCTGTGGAGGGGTACTGGGAGGCGGTGCTGGTACGGTGGTGGCGGCTGTACCTGTAGATGGGTGGTTCCAGAGGTGTCCGCCACCACCAGGGAGAAGGAATTAGAGTCATTGTTGTCACCTCCTGTCTCCGCAGTGGTGCTCCCCTTACTCTCCGTCCCACTGGTCCCCTCAGCGTCAGTGGACTCTGCCTCCTGGGCCCTGTGGGATGCAGCTCCCTAGGCCGCTGGTGCCCCTGTTCCACTGCCAGATGATGCTAATGCACACATGGACAGGATGACAGAAGAAAATAAGGGAGGGAGAGAAGGGGAGGACTGGGTCAATTACAGCACCAACACTGCAGATGGCATACACATTACTATCACACACAGGGATCAGGTTTGAGTACTATGCATCGTAGTGGCATTCCATTGGCTAAGTACCACATCAAGATGAGAGCTAACCACAGCCAACTGCACCCCTCCTGGGACCCACTAAGCCCTGTCTAGGTTACAAGATTTTGCTATACATCCATTTACCTTGAGCTGGACCACGCTGCAATGTCTGAGCTGGCATTAGGGGGTACCCTATAAGCCCACCTAGCTGGTTTACAAGATTTTGCTATACACCCATTTACCTTGAGCTGGGCCACGCTGCAATGTCTGAGCTGGCATTAAGGGGCACCAACTAATTTGAAACCCACCACCAGGATCCCATGCCAGGCAACAAAAATGGTTGTCACGCTCACTGTATTCACCCCCTTTTGGCTGCTGTGCTGCCCTTGAGCGCCTATCCAGCTCTGGTCTCCATAGCAGGGGTGCTGGCTGATCTGGCCAACATCATGAGGGAATATACAGTACACCAGCGGGCCCCTTCCGCTAGCCAGTCAATTGAACAGCCCAACACATCTGCTGCAGCTAGTAGACAGGAGGACCTGCCACAGGACCCACAGGCAACCAGCACCCCTTCCCCTGCAGAAGGTGAACCACCCTGGAAACATTTCCTGCGACCCAGACAGATGCTAGAGACCCTTGCCAAGACCAAACCACCGCCAGGAATTGAGACCCTCCTGAATGTCCCCCTTGTGGTCCACCCTGTCACCTTGTCCACTTTGAACTGCCATTGCTCCCCTTTCTATGGCCCCTTGGACACTGGACGTGTGCTACAAACAGACTGGAACAATACCCTGGACTTACCTCTACCATCACCTGATTCCATTGCACTATTCCTTCTATATATTTATCTAAAATAAACTCCCTTGAACGCAACTTGAGTGATAGTGCTTAATGTGATGAAAATGTGCAATTATGTTAACAGTTACATCGTGCGCAATTGACCTGAACATTGTGATAGTATACAAATATTGACCTGTAGCCTTCTGTAGTCATCACATCAGTACACAGCTGTAATAACACCAACATCTGCAAATTGAGAAGACATACGTGACAGTCAGTTGAGATGCAAAGGAAGTGACTGCCATCCTGCTACAGCCACACTGAAAACATAAATGATTAGAGGAATGGTTAGTTCCACTGCCATACCTGTGTGTCATTGGAAGTACTGCCGTATCACTGATGTTGTGTTGTCCACATCCTCATCCTCATCCTCTGCCTCCTCATCCTCACTATCCTCAGTGTCCACTGCTGCTACAGGGACTTTCCAGTCTCCAACTCCTGCAGATAAGGGACATGTCGTCTGAGGGACAGATTGTGGAACATGCATCATGCTATGACTATCTGGCAGACCTTCTCAGGGGAGTATCACAGGGATCCACCTGTAGATGGAGGCATCTAAACCTGGCCTTCAGGAGGCCAAAGGTACATACTATTATCCACCTGGTTCACCCACGCGCATCATTATACCGATTCTCAGCCCCTGTCCTGGCATTCCTCACAGGGGTCAGGAACCATGACAGGTTTGGGTAGCCAGAGTCACCTGCAAGAATTGAGGGACAAACATTAGCCTTACACAATGGTTTGGGGCATGAAGCCTGAAGGCATAGACTGACATATATTGGGTGGGGACTCAGGCTCACCTATTAGCCACACCCTGTGCTTCTGTAATTGTGCCATCACATTTGGGATGCTGCTATCCCTCAGGACAAAGGCGTCATGCACCGACCCAGGATACTTGGCAGTGACATGGGAGATGTACTGGTCCGCCAGTCACACCATTTGCACATTGCGTGAGTGGAAACTCTTTCGATTCCTGAACACCCGTTCATTGTACCGGGGGGGACAATTGCAATATGTGTTCCATCAGTCTCCCCAATAATATTAGGAATATGTCGCATTGCATAGAATCCAGCCTTCACAGTGGCCAAATCTTCCACTTGGGGGAAAGCTATGTAGCTGCACATATGTTTGAGCAACGCAGAGAAAATCCTTCCAGCACTATTGAGAACATTGACTGTGACACTCCTACTGCCAAGCCCACTGTCACTTGGAAAGAACCAGTTGCCAGGAAATGGAGCACTGATAGAACTTGCACAAGAGGGGGGATCCCAGTGGGATGATGGATAACTGATATCAGATCAAGCTCCAATTGAGTACACAGCTCTGTGATTATGGCCCTGTCAAGTTTATAGGTCAGTACCATGTGCATGTCCTCCAGTGCAGCCAAGTCCACAAGAGGTCTGTACACAGAGTCTTGCCTCCTCCTCCTATACCTCCGCAGTGGTAGGTACTAAGGAACACAAGAGTGAGAAGGGTGTCACAAACTGAACAATGGGACCACCACCTCAGTGTAACTGAGCATGTATGTAATCGGACAATGTGAGTGGCAATGTATGTACAATTTACAGCAATGACACATTTTCTAATTTCTGATTGCTGTCCACCACCATAAAATGGTGATGCCTGTCCTGTAAATATGGACAGGTAGAAGTGATGTAACTCCCCCTGCGTTGGATGTCATGGCGGAAGGCGATCTTGAACCGCCATGCTATTCATCTTTGGCTATAATGTTGCTCTATGGAGTAGAGTGTCCAATGGGGATCACCGGCAGCAGTGACGGTGTACACCGGCGGGGATGTGACCGCCATTTTCTGTCTATAGCCTCACTTGATTCCTGACTTTCAACAAGACAACACCTTCACTGTGTGTGCTGCTGTGGCCTGTGTCTGGATCCTGCAATGGCCCGTGTGACAGGGGAAAGGACCCCTGTCTTCACTTCGGAGGAGTTAGAGCACCTGGTGGATGGGGTCCGACCTCTTTATGGACAGCTGTATGGGCCTCCAGACCAACAGGTGCCTACACAATGGGGACAATGCATACAACAAGGTTGCATGAAGATGTGTGTGCTGGCAGTGTGTCATTTGGGTGGGGGGTATGTCTGGTGGTAGTGTACATGCAGGGCTCCGAGTGATGTGTGTGCCAATGGAG
Source organism: Pleurodeles waltl (assembly GCF_031143425.1). Taxonomy (NCBI): domain Eukaryota; kingdom Metazoa; phylum Chordata; class Amphibia; order Caudata; family Salamandridae; genus Pleurodeles; species Pleurodeles waltl. The sequence goes on from NC_090442.1 coordinate 259,865,009, forward strand.
ATGGAAATGTAATTTGTGGGCTATATGTATGACAAGCTGGATTGTATGGTTAATGGTTTCCTCCTGTCTGTATTACCTCTGCAGGTCTGCGCAACATTGGCCAATACCAAAAACACACACCTGACACTGACTGATACACAAACCACACCCAAACACCAACAGCACTATAAAACACACACCCACATTACCCACAACCCTTTACAAATACGGAAAATGGCCAAGAGATAGCCACGCAAATCACAGCAACAACTACACACACCACTAACACCCAGCCATCCGTCACGCAGCCCACACCCCACCACATTACTCAACACCCACTGCACAACACACACCACATAATACCCACGTCCCCAAAAAGACACACCCGTTTCACTGAGGAGGAGTTAAGGGTCATGGTGGAGGAAATCGTCAGCGCAGAGCCACAGCTGTTTGGAGCAGAGGTGCAGCAAATATTACCAGCCAGGAAGATGGAGTTATGGCGGAGAATCATGGTGAGGGTCAACTCCGTGGGACAGCACCTAAGAACAAGGGACAACACCAGGAAGAGGTGGAATGACCTAGGGGGAAAGATACGTTCCATAGCAGCAAGACACTAGCTCACTACCTAAAGGACTGGCGATTGACTCCCACTTCCTCCCCCACAACTCACTGCATAGGAGGAGCAAGTCTTGGCAATACTGCATCCTGAGGGCCTGGCTGGAGTCAGAGGAGGACTGGACTCTGGTAAGACAACTTTCAACAATTATCAGCTCCATACCTGCATGCCATCACATACCCTCACCCTCACTCCCATCACTCCACTCCATATAATACACTCCACCATCACATCACACTAATCCCAATGCTAAGCCCTGCATTCTATACCAATGCTTGTACACCCCTAACAGCCCTGCATGGACACTCATCACTAAAGCATGCACAGCATAGGGAAACTAACAATCCCACCATACACCAACATACACAAGTAAAAGCTGCCAGGTCAACACCAACCATTGAGGGGAAGCCAGGGATGTACAATATGTCATACACATTAACCATAACACATCATTTACATCCCCACAGGTACCCCTGCCAATGTCACTGGAGAGGAGGTGCCAGCACTATCCAGTCCCCAAATAGAAAAGGCCCACAGTGATGACAGTAACTCTGGTCTTCAGGATCTGGGCAATCTGCCGGGCCCATCAGGGACCACTGGACAGCCTGTTACCCAAGCCCAGTCACAGATCACCACAGAGCCTCCTCCATCAGGAAACAATACCACAGCACCCACCCAGCATACCCAAACCTTTGCCCCCAGGACATGTCAATCAGCAGTGTGCCCACCTCTACAGGGACCCCAGGCTATACCTTGCCCCCAAGACAACCAGTGACCAGTGGCAGAGGGCACACGGTTCAGGGGACAGAGGCACAGGCCAACAGGGAAACTGGGAGGAGTGCTGTTTGCCAGGGGGAGGACAGGGGCAGGGAACCGACTCTCCAGGAGGAGCTCTCCGAGATCCTGGGATCCTATTAACATTCCCAGAACATGATGGGCCAGATCCTAGACAACGTGCAGGAGAATAGGCGGCTGCAAGAGGGACAGTATCAGGGGATCAGGGAGGACTTGCAGGCCATCAACAACACCCTGATCTTCATAGCAGGAGTGCTGACAGACATGGCCAACATTATGAGGCAGTGTCACACCGGCGGGCCCCTGCCACTAGCCAGTCATCTGAACAGCCTTCCAATTCCGCTTCCGCTGGTGGCCAGGAGGCCCCGCCACAGGACCCACAGGCCAGCAGTACCCCTCCACTGCAGAAGGTGAACCACCCCGCAAACGTTCCCTGCAATCCAGACAGAAGCCAGAGACACTTGCAGCATGCAACGACTATCTGGCAGACCTTCTTGGGTGAGTAGCACAGGGTGCCTTCACCTGTCAGATGGAGGCACTGGAACCTGGCCTTTAGGAGGCCAAAGGTCCTTTCAATGATCCTTCTGGTTCGCCCATGTGCCTCAATATAACGTTCCTCTGCCTGTGTCCTGGCATTCCTCACAGGGGTCAGCAGCCATGACAGGTTGGGTAACCAGAGTCACCTGTAAATATTGAGGAACATCATTTAGCCACACATTATCCTATGTGGCCCACATCATAGGCATACTCCAACATATACTGGGTGGGAACCAGGGCTCACCTATTAGCCACACCCTGTTCCTCTGTAGTTGGGCTATCACATTTGGGATGCTGCTATTCCTCAGGATAAAGGCATCATGCACCAACCCTGGATACTTAGCATTGACGTGGGAGATATACTGGTCCACCAAGCACACCATCTGCACATTCATGGAGTGGAAACTCTTATGATTCTTGAACACCTGTTCATTCTGGCAGGGGGGACAAATGCAATATGTGTTCCGTCAATCACCCCAATTATATTGGCGATATGTCCCATTGCATAAAAAACGGCCTTCACAGTGGCCAAATCCTCAACCTGGGGGAATGCAATGTAGCTGCACATGTGTTTTATGAGGGCAGACAACACTCTTGTCAGTACTATAGAGAACATTGGCTGTGACATTCCTGCTGCCAAGCCCACTGTCACTTGGAATGAACCAGTTGCCAGGAAATGGAGCACTTGTAGCACTTGCACAAGAGGGGGGATCCCAGTGGGGTGACGGATAGCGGATATCAGGTCAGGCTCCAATTAGGCACACAGCTCTGTGATTGTGGCCCTGTCCAGTCTATAGGTGAGGATAATGTGCCTATCCTCTAGTGTAACCAAGTCCACCAGGCATCTGTACACGAGGGCATGTCTTCATCTCCTATTTATCCACAGCGGTAGGAGGCTGTCACAAACTGAACAATGGAGCCAGAACAGTAGTCCGCAATCTGTAAACATGTAATGGGACAGTGCAATTTGTCTAGTATGTGCCTATTTATCCTGTGACGCAGCATTATTCCATAGGCCTGTCGCCCCCCCTGAAATGACATCCGCCTTTCCTGTGTGGAGGGACAGGTGGAAGTGAGGTAATGCTGCTGACGTTCTGCACCGTGGCGGTAGGCTTTCGGGAACCGCCGCACAACTCCTCATTGGTTATTATTGGGCCCTATGGGGTACAGTTGCCAATGGTGATCTACACTGGTGGTGACAGTATGCACCGCCGTAGACGTGACTGCCATTTTCTATCATGTTCCTCATTTGTTTCCTGACCTTCCATAGGAGAGGACCTACACTGCATGTGCTGCTGTGACCTATGTTTGGAACCTACCATGGCCTGTGTGACCAGGGAAAGGGCCCCAGCCTTCACTCCGGAAGAGTTGGAGAGACTGGTAGATGGGGTCCTACCCGAGTACAGACTGCTGTATGGGGCTCCAGACCAACAGGTGAGTACACTGTGGGCACGATGCATGTGGCATGAATGCATGGAGTTGTGTGGGAAGGGATCGTGTCAGGGAGGAGGGATGTCCTCTTGGCTGGGTACACGTTATGTGCTGGACTATGTGTGTGCCAATGGTGATGGAAACAGGTATGGTGGACCATTCATGTTGCTGGCTGGACTGTTTGTCTAATGGTGTTCTCCTGTCTGTATTGCCTCTGCAGGTCAGCGCCCATCAAAAGAAGAGAATATGGCGTGCCATTGCCAAGGAGGTGCAGACCCTGGGGTTCTATGGCTGGCAGAGCACCCACTGTCAGAAGCGGTGGGAGGACCTGAGACGCTGGGCACGGAAGACTGCGGAGGCCCAGCTGGGGATGGCCTCCCAATGAGGAAGGGGTGCCCGTCAGACCCTGACCCCCTGATGGCCCGCATACTGGCGGTGGCCTATCCAGAGCTGGATGGGTGCTTGAAGGCATCACAACAGCCACAAGGGGTGAGTACAGTGGCCATCATTGTAGCTCACAGCTAGAGGGGTGGTATCGGGTGGTGGTTGTGTGTCAGTGGGTGCCCCTAGGCCAGGCCAGACATAGCAGCATAGGTCCTCTGGTGGCTAAGGGTCTGAAGGGGAAATACTGCCTACCTAGCTTGTTAGCATCCACTACTGGTCAGGGCTGCGTGGGTCCCAGGTGTGCTGCAGTTGGCGGTGTGTGCTCCTCCTCATGCCTTGGTGGCTAGCAATATAACTGGTAGTCAGTGCATAATGAGTAGGCCTGTACCCTGTGTGTGAGGGTGCTGTGTACGCCAACTGTGGTGTTGGTGCAGTCATTTACCCAGTGTATCCTTTGTCCCTCTCCTCCCCTTTCTTGTTTTGTCATCCTGTCCTTATGTGCATTAGCATCATCTGGTGGAGGAGCAGAGGCACCAGCGACAGAGGGAGCTGCATCCCACAGGACCCTGTAGGCACAGTCCACCAACGCTGAGGGCACCAGTGGGACAGAGGGTGAGGGGAGCACCACGGCGGAGAATGGAGGGGACAATACAGACTCTGATACCTCCTCCGATGGGAGCTCCCTGGTGGTGGCAGGCACTTCTGTGACCACCCCAGCTACAGGTACAGCCACCACCCCATACCAGCACTGCCCTCCTAGCAGCCCCTCAGCGAGTTGCCCGTGCCCGCTCACCCAGGAGGGTGGGCATCTCCTTTGCCCCAGGCACCTCAGGTCCTGCCCCATTGAGCCCTGCTGCCCTGAGTGAGGAGGCTAGTGACCTCCTGAGATCCATCTCTGTAGGGCAAAAACCATTGTAAATGCCATCCAGGGGCTGGCAGCCCAGATGCAGCAATCTAATGCATTCCTGTAGGGCATTCACAGTGGATTGGGGGTCCAACAAAGATCGATCCAGGCTCTGGCCTCCTCTCTGATGGCAGCCATTGTCGCTGTTTCTATGTCCCCCCTCCAAAGTCCACTTCCCAGTCCCATTCTCCTCAACCCCAACCCATCCCAAGCACACAGGCAGATGAGCATGCACACAAGACAACACCCAAGAGTGTCACACGCAAACACAAGCACCACACTTCATCCCACAGGCACTCACACAAACATCATCCAGTTGCAGACACAACAACATCCACTATTTCCACAGTGTCCCCCTCCTCCTCCTCCACCTCCCACCCAGTTACGTCCACACTCACACCTGCATTCACTATATCATCATCCACTACCAGCATCATCACCACACCAAGCAGAACACACACCTCACTGGCAGACACCTCCACAACATCCATGCACACATCCCCTGTGTCCTCTCCCACCGTGTCTGTCCCCCTCCTAAAGTACACAAACGCAAGCACTCAGACACCCACAGCCATCCACCTCACAACAGCATACAACCCATGCACCTGCACCCAAAACCAGCAGACAAACACCTCCAACAACCACTCCCTCATCCTAGACTCCCATTACTTCTCTCTCGTCCCACCCCAATGTCCCTAAGAAGCTTTTCCTTTCCCAGATTGACCTCTTCCCTACCCCTTCTCCCCGTCCTGCACGTATGGCCAGGGTATCAAGGACCCAGCCAAGCACCACAGCCAAACAGTCCACAGGCCCAGTTTCAGCAGCACCTATTTGTGGTGGAAAGGATTCCAGGCCACAAATACTGAAGGGGAAGGAGCCTGTACCAATCACCAAGAAGCGGAAGGGGCCTGCACCAGCCACCAACCAGGGGAAGGAGCCTGCACCAGCCAACAAGAAGGGGAAGGAGCCTACACCAGCGACCAAGCGGGAGAAGGAGCCTGCACCAGCCACAAGGAAGGGGAAGGAGCCTGCACCAGCAGCTGTCCCAGAGCCCCCACGCCAGCTGTGGTTGTGCAGCCATCAGAGAATGCAGGGACTGAGCATGAGCCTCCCACAACCACCACCACAGTGCAGCCATCGGAGGGTGCAGGGGCTGAGCAGGAGCCTCCCACAACCACCACCAAAACAGTGCAGCCATCGGAGGGTGCAGGGGCTGAGCAGGAGCCTCCCACAAACACCACCACCACAGTGCAGCCATGTCAGGGTGCAGGGGCTGAGCAGGAGCCTCCCTCAACAACCACCACCACAGTGCAGCCATCGGAGGGTGCAGGGGCTGAGGAGGAACCTCCCACAACCACCACCACCACAGTGCAGCCATCGGAGGGTGCAGGGGCTGAGCAGGAGCCTCCCACAACCGCTACCACAGTGCAGCCGTCACCGCCGGCAGACGCCATATAGTCCAGCCTTCATGGGCTGCTGTGCGGCCTGCCCCCACCAGAAGCAGTGGGTAGTCACCCACCAGAGAGACTGTGGCCTTGCACTCCCCAGGACAAAGCACAGTGCATGTTGCCCCCTCCAGAACCAGTAGGCAAGTCACCCACTTGAGAGACTGTTGCCTTGAATTCCCCAGGACAAAGCACAGGGCATGTTACCCCCTCCAGAACCAGTGGGGAAGTCACCCACCAAGAGACTGTGGCCCTGCACTCCCCAAGGCAAAGCATAGGGCATGTTGCCCCCTCCAGAACCAGTGGTCTTGTTTTCGCATCCGGCTGAGGTGCCCCCTCCTCCCCTGAGGTGCCTGCCTATTTGCCAACTGATGCCCCTGCAGTGTTTTCTCCGTATTGGTGCAGGAATCGAGTGGGGCCTTGGACTTTTCCCTGTGGCTATGTGGCCCCTGTGAACTGTTGAATGGGCAGTGTCTCTTTTTGTACATTTGTACATATCTGTAGCATTGCCACATCGACTTATGATTTTTGATGTTGATCTTATTACAATCACTGTAGTCAATTCCTATTGTCCTTGCATTATTTTGCCGATTATCGTCAACAAATTGTTTTTCTTGTGCAGCTGGTTGTGTGTACGGTGTGTGTGTGTTGTGCGTGTGTGTGTCACTCTCGTTTTCCTCCCCCCCCTTGTGTGCTATGTGCTGTACTCACCGTCGTCGTCTTCGCCGGTGTTGGTGTTCATGGTGGAGCATGACGTGGAAAATCATCGGGAAAACATGCAGTTCGGGTTCCATGGTGCCATGGTTCTTCCCTGTGTCTCCAATGCTGAGTCCTTTCACTTCTGTGCAGTGTTTCTGCCAGGCTTTTGTTGGTACCACCCCGGAAAAGGTGGGGGGTTGATGTGTCTTAATGTGGTGGGCAGTACTTTGTCTTCCGCCTGGCTGTAGGCTATCTTTCGGAGATATCACCGCCATGGTCATAATTTAGCTGTAGTTACCGCTAGCCTGTTGGCAGTAATACTGCCACTTTATCACCCACTGCCAGGGTCATAATGAGGACCTATGTTCGGAGCAATTCATAGAACAAATGATGAACTACATATTGTATTACACAATCGTTTGGGAAATACATGTATATAATTCTTTTGGAGATATATCTATTCGTTACAGTGGTAAATTAATGTTTCTCTTAGGCTTTGCTATTTAAGTTTTATTTTATAAGTTGTCCTTTGTGGATTGTGTATAAAGGGGAGGATGTGTTATGTGTTAACTTAACAACAGAATACTGGGTAGGTAATAATGGGGAATGTGGTAGAATTTGGTAGTGGTGAGTATTCTAGGGAATACACTTGAGTGGCAGTTGGAAGTGAGAGAAAGAGGTGACAGGCGTGCCCTGCTTTACTATGATCTTGTAACTTCTGCTTAATAAATAAACTACGAGGAAATATTACTGACTACGAGCATATTTCTACAGAAAATCTCTGTTGTTCGCAAGATCCTGCCTTGCCCAGGCCTGACCCCAGACACACACCAGGGGGTTGGAGACTGGATTGTGTGAGGGCAGGCACAGCCCTTTCAGGTGTAAGTGTTAGTTCCCCCTTCCCCACTCTAGCCCAGGAGACTCATCAAGATGTGCAGGCTACACCCTAGCTCCCTTTGTGTCACTGTGTAGTGGAGATTCGCAAGCAGCCCAACCAGTTGCCTGACCCAGAAAGGGAATATACAAGCGGGCAGAGGCACAGAATGGTTAAGCAAGAAAATGCACACTTTCTAAAAGTGGCATTTTCAAACTGACAATCCCAAAACCAGCTTTGTCAAAAGATGTATTTTTAAATTGCGAGTTCAGAGACCCCAAACTCCAAATCTCTATCTTCTCTCCAAGGAAAACTGCAATTAAAAGATATTTAAAGGCAGCCCCCATGTTAACCTATGAAAGAGATAGGCCTTGCACAGTGAAAACCGAATTTGGCAGTATTTCACTATCAGGACATGCGAAACACATCAGTACATGCCCCACCTTTAACATACACTGCATCCTGCCTATAAGTTACCCAGGCCCTACCTTAGGGGTACCTTAAATATACAAAAAGGGAAGGTTTGGGCCTGGCAAGTGAGTACACTTAACAGGTTGAATTTGCATTTTTAACTGCACACACAGACATCTCCCTCATTTCCACTATCGCTGGTGTCAGAGAAGCCACTAGGAGTTCGAAAGAACCACTTTGTGGGGGCAAACAACACTGTTCCATGCAATCCAGGATGTTAGCAACTTGATGTCCTAGATGGAATTCACTCTACAGTGTCTGGCTTACAGAGAGATTCCCTCTCTCCTATGCTTCAGCTGATACCAGTGCTCTCTGCACACCTGCTGCTTATCTACCCCCTGCTCCCAATCCCTCCGACACCATTATACCTCCTGCTCCTTTTCAAAGCCCTGACAACATTCAACTGCCTTCTCCATTCAAAGCCCTGATCCCATTCAACAAACCTCTTTTATTTCTCCCTCTGGCCTAATCTCTCAACCTCCCTTCATACCTGTCCCACCAATATCCAAATTCCTTCGTTCCTATACCCACACATATTGCCATCCCAAAAAAACTCATCATTCCCATTGGTTTCATCCACAAACAGCTGGCGCTGCCTCCACTAAAAGAAAAGCCTAAAAACCGCAAAATGTCCATATGTTCCAGGAGGATGAAAAGCCCTTTAAGAAGGACCTTGCATCAAATATCGGAAAGCAAGCACAACACCTGGAGGCAATTGTATATAGACTGTGACAGGACACATTTTATTTGCCCCAACCCCCTGTAGTTTTACTTTTATTCATTCTTTCTTAAAAGACATGTAATGACCCAGAACAAGAACATTTTTGTTACCCCTTTTTTATTTAAAATGCATTGTTTTATTTTATGATTTTCAAAAATTCCAATGGAACTTGTTGTGTCAGTTACTTACTTGTAGATATATTAGGTGTAAAATGTTATATTGTTTGTTATATTTGACTGCATATTCCACTATGTTGCCTAGGTTTACTTCAATTTCCAGATCTTGGGATTTCCTATGTGTTGCATTGTGGGAGATGCAGTTCATTCCCTTTCCCAAGTGTTGTAAAGGAAGAGGTAGTGTTGTAGTGAGGGCATAGTGTGAGTGGCATCCAGATTGGTAGTGTGTGTGACATTTAACTGTAGTATTTGTATGATTAAATGTAGGACTCCCTTGAAATATTGGAGTTCAGATATTGGGTGCCACATTTAAAGACGTAAAATCCTGTGACTGAGTAGTGCAAATATGTACTTGAGGTACATGGTTGCATTAAGTGATTAAGGAGAGTGTAGTAAGTAGGTAAAGTAGGGTGACATTTAAGGCCTGATTGCGATCTTAGCGGGCGGGGTTACTCTTTACCAGCCTCTTTAGCAACCATTAGTTGTGCAACGGCTTTCTTAACTTTCTTTTGGCATATCGAGGGTGAGGCACCTGCAACTGCCCCCCTAGTGAGGATAGCAGGCACATCACTAGCCTGATTCTCCAGGTGTAAGACTCTAGCTTTTCTGTTTACCTTCCCAGGCATCTTTCTATTTCTGTGTAAAGTATTACTCATTTGTGTGCGGATTTTGCAGGTACTAGCCTCTTCAAATATTTCTTCTGTAAATATAGCATTTTACAGTTCACTCTTGACACCACTGATGTGCTTTATGTTCTCTTAATACACACACACATTCTTTTTCGAGCGAGGAGTACGTCTGTCCAATATGGGTGTGTAGAAGCCTTTTGCAGTTCAGCCTGTGCTTTATTTCTCAGATTGTTTAATCTCATCATTTTAGTCTCTATCTCTGATCTATCTAGCCATAGTTTGAAATAAATATATTTGAAAGAAATGAATAAATGCATCTATTTGAAAGAACTAAAAAAAGAGATAACTATGGAGTTTAAAAGTGAACTCTCCCCCGCCATGTCTTCATATTGGACGTGTATTCAGTTGCTATGTCAATTTAAGAAGGATGAGAAAGTCTTAAACCCTCCCATATCACTATGTAGGAGATTATTCTTGTTTAAGATTCAATTATCACAGATCACTACATTTTTTGGGTTAAGTGGGATTATCCTTTCTTTGTGTCACCAAAAACAATATCCATGTCTTCCTCTCCTACCTCTATGCCATTTCAGTCATGCCTCCTTCTTTTCATAATTGGTTCAAAACCTATTCACCATCCGTAACAATACCCTTACTGTCTATAGCCTCAGCTTTCGGATTTATACCTGCAAAAAGGACTCATCTAACCTTCAGTGTTAACTGTTTCTTAGGGTATATTAATCTTAATGACACAACACGAGATTTTGTTCTGGGGGGGCGTCTCACGCCGGGATGGTAATGGCATTTTGTATTTTCCCAAAATCAGAAATAATGTGAGAAATCCAGAAATGTTTTATTACCAAGAGGCAGTGAGGTCCCACTCTTACCCACTCGTCCCCAAATCTAATGGCTAAGTAGCACCTTATGCACCTCTGTACAGTACCTTTTCACTGCAGTTACACCATCTCTTTTGCAAAAAAAAGTTTCTCTCGCCATAACCACTGGTACAATCAAGAGCAGCAGCATTTTTATCAGGGTGCTTTCAAACTGCAAACTCCACGGTGCTGTTACCACAAAGTGGCAGTCTGCTAAGGTGCTGTTGCCGAAGGCCTTAATGTAGGAAAGTACCATCTTGCCTGGCATGTTACCCCCATATTTCACTGTATATATGTTGTCTTAGTCTATGTGTCACTGGGACCCTGCCAGGCAGGGCCCCAGTGCTCATAAGTATGTGCCCTGTATGTGTTCCCTGTGTGATGCCTAACTGTCTCACGGAGGCTCTGCTAACCAGAACCTCAGTGGTTATGCTCTCTCTGCTTTCCAAATTTGTCACTAACAGGCTAGTGACTAAATTTACCAATTCACATTGGCATACTGGTACACCCATATAATTCCCTAGTATATGGTACTGAGGTACCCAGGGTATTGGGGTTCCAGGAGATCCCTATGGGCTGCAGCATTTCTTTTGCCACCCATAGGGAGCTCTGACAATTCTTACACAGGCCTGCCAGTGCAGCCTGGGTGAAATAACATCCACGTTATTTTACAGCCATTTACCACTGCACTTAAGTAACTTATAAGTCACCTATATGTCTAACACCTGGTGAAGGTTGGGTGCAAAGTTACTTAGTGTGTGGGCACCCTGGCACTAGCCAAGGTGCCCCTACATCGTTCAGGGCAAATTCCCCGGACTTTGTGAGTGCGGGGACACCATTACACGCGTGCACTATACATAGGTCACTACCTCTGAATAGCTTCACAATGGTAACTCCGAATATGGCCATGTAACATGTCTAAGATCATGGAATTGTCACCCCAATGCCATTCTGGCATTGTGGGGACAATTCCATGATCCCCGAGTCTCTAGCACAGTACCGGGGTACTGCCAAACTGCCTTTCCGGGGTCTCCACTGCAGCTGCTGCCAACCCCTCAGACAGGTTTCTGCCCTCCTGGGGTCCAGGCAGCCCTGGCCGAGGAAGGCAGAACAAAGGATTTCCTCTGAGAGAGGGTGTTACACCCTCTCCCTTTGGAAATAGGTGTGAAGGCTGGGGAGGAGTAGCCTCCTCCAGCCTCTGGAAATGCTTTGATGGGCACAGATGGGGCCCATCTCTGCATAAGCCAGTCTACACCGGTTTAGGGATCCCCAGCCCTGCTCTGGCGCAAAACTGGACAAAGGAAAGGGGAGTGACCACTCCCCTGACCTGCACCTCCCAAGGGAGGTGCCCAGAGCTCCTCCAGTGTGTCCCAGACCTCTGCCATCTTGGATTTAGAGGTGCTGCGGCCACACTGGACTTCTCTGTGTGGCCAGTGCCAGCAGGTGATGTCAGAGGCTCCTTCTGATAGGCTCTTACCTCTCTTGGTAGCCAATCCTCCTTCCTTGGTAGCCAAACCTCCTTTTCTGGCTATTTAGGGTCTCTGCTTTGGGGAATTCTTCAGATAATGAATGCAAGAGCTCACCAGAGTTCCTCTGCATCTCCCACTTCACCTTCTACCAAAGGATCGACCGCTGACTGCTCAGGACGCCTGCAAAACCGCAACAAAGTAGCAAGACGACTACTAGCAACCTTGTATCGCCTCATCCTGCCGGCTTTCTCGACTGTTTCCAGGTGGTGCATGCTCTGGGGGTAGCCTGCCTCCTCCCTGCACCAGGAGCTCTGAAGAAATCTCCCGTGGGTTGACGGAATCTTCCCCCTGCTAACGCAGGCACCAAAAGACTGCATCACTGGTCCTCTGGGTCCCCTCTCAGCCTGACGAGCGTGGTCCCTGGAACTCAGCAACTCTGTCCAATTGACTCCCACAGTCCAGTGACTCGTCAGTCCAAGTTTGGTGGAGGTAAGCCCTTGCCTCCCCACGCTAGACTGTATTGCTGGGTACCGCGTGATTTGCAGCTGCTCCGGCTCCTGTGCACTCTTCCAGGATTTCCTTCGTGCACAACCAAGCCTGGGTACTCGACACTCTATCCTGCAGTGCACGACCTTCTGAGTTGTCCTCCGGCATCATGGGACTCCCTTTTGTGACTTTGCGTGGACTCCGGTTCACTTTCCTTCCACATGCCTGTTCAGGTACTTCTGCGGGTGCTGCCTGCTTCTGTGAGGGCTCCCTGAGTTGCTGGGCACCCCCTCTGTCTCCTCCTCCAAGTGGCGACATCCTGGACCCTCCTGGGCCACAGCAGTACCGAAAAACCTCTACTGCGACCCTTGCAGCTAGCAAGGCTTGTTGGTGGTCTTTCTGCGTGGGAACACCTCTGCAAGCTTCATTGCGACGTGGGACATCCATCTTCCAAGGAGAAGTCCCTAGCTCTCTTCTTTCTTGCAGAACTCCAAGCTTCTTCCAACCGGTGGGCTCCTGCCCACTCTTGACACTGTCGCGATTATTGGACTTGGTCCCCTTGTCTTACAGGTACTCAGGTCCGGAAATCCACTGTTTTTGCATTGCTGGTGTTTGTTCTTCCTGCAGAATCCCCCTATCACGACTTCTGTGCTCTCTAGGGATAGTAGGTGCACTTTACACCTACCTTTCAGGGTCTTGGGGTGGGCTATTTTTCTAGCCCTCACTGTTTTCTTACAGTCCCAGCAACCCTCTACAAGCTCACATAGGTTTGGGGTCCATTCGTGGTTCGCATTCCACTTTTGGAGTATATGGTTTGTGTTGCCCCTATACCTATGTGCTCCTATTTCAATCTATTGTAATTCTACACTGTTTGCATTACTTTTCTTGGTATTACTTACCTAAGTTTGGTTTGTTTACATATATCTTGTGTATATAACTTATCCTCATACTAAGTGTACTCCCTGAGATACTTTTGGCATATTGTCATAAAAATGAAGTACCTTTATTTTTAGTAACTCTGTGTATTGTGTTTTCTTATGATATTGTGCATATGACACCAGTGGTATAGTAGGAGCTTTACATGTCTCCTAGTTCAGCCTAAGCTGCTTTGCCATAGCTACCTTCCATCAGCATAAGCTGCTAGAAACACCTCTTGGACCTGGCACAAGGTGTAAGTACCTCTGGTACCCACTACAAGCCAGGCCAGTCTCCTACACTTAAGGCCTAAGTAACTGAGTGGCAAAGACAGAGGGCCTTATTTAGAGTTTAGCGGACAGGTTACTTGTTGTAAAGTAGTACACAAGAGACACAATGGTGAAGGGGTAAGTGCGATTATTCAGCAACTCTGGAGAGCGGACCGTCCCTTGCTGGCCAGTGTTCAACTGCCTCCAGAGGAAAGTTTGTTCTTTTAAAAACGAGTGGAATTGAATTTCACTTCATGTTAAGCATGAGGCATTAACATGCAAAGTCCTATACAACACACCCCCTTCTGTTCCTCAAGATGGCTGCTTTACCATAGCAATAAATAAAGTACTAATAAAAAAACAAACTATTTCTAAAAAAAACGTAACAGAATGGGATGTAATAAACAGATAAGAAAAGGTCAAACACATCCTATTGTGTACATATGTAATCTAACAAAATAATGATCATATAGAAAATTAGGTTAAATTACAGCCCAAAACAAGACAAAAGAAAAACAATCAACAAACATAGGCCCTCATTACGACTTTGGCAGAGTTTACTGAAGACCGCCGCGTTGGCGGCTGCCAAAAGACAGCAATGGAGGCAGTATTCCGACCGCCGTATTACGAGTCACACATTGAACACAGCCAAAACACAGCCACGTATCTGAGACTGCCAGGACAACTGAGGGCGGGATAGAGGCGGTCCAACCACTAGTACTGCCACGCTGACTACATTCTACCCTCCAGATAAGGCCCACAAATCAGCACAGCGGGACTTGCACGGCGGAAAACCATTGGCAGTGCAAACCGCCGCAGACAAAAACCCACCTCAGCCAGAACACAACACCACATTGGGCAGTATGAATACCCCACACCCGAGACACATGCACATACCACACACACCTGCTCACTGCACCATATAACACACACAACCCACAATCCTTTGTAACCACAACTACTAACACAGACAGCAAGGAGCACGCAAACTGAAGACTCTGCACTTGTACACCTTAGGCACTAATACACTCAGCAATCAGCACACAACTGCACCATCAACACAATACACACATCGCTACTGCACATAAACACTACATCCAACCCGTACACAGAACCAAACCCCCCCCCACCAAGCACCCTACACTGCACCCTTGCACACAACACACACCACCACCCACAACACAACCACCATGTCCTGTCAAAAGCACCCACGATTCACAGATAATGAGTTGAGGGTTAAGGTCGATGTAATTGTCAGGGTAGAGCCACAACTGTTTGGAGCACAGGTCCAGTAAACCTCCATAGCCAAGAAAATGGAGTTGTGGCAGAGAATTGTCGGCAGGGACAACTCAGTGCGCAAATGGAGTTGTGGCAGAGAATTGTCGGCAGGGACAACTCAGTGCGCAACCATCCAAGGGAGGACATCAGGAAGAGGTGGAATGACCTCAGGGTGAAAGCCTGTTCCATGGCATCCAGATACCAAATTGCCATGATGAAGACTGACGGTGGGCCCCCACCTCCTCTCCCAGACTTTGTAACGTGGGAGGAGAAGGTCTTGGGCATCCTGCATCCTGATGGCCTGACTGGAATACCCAGAGGACTGGACTCTGGTAAGTAACTATCACTCCCCTGGCACTAAGTACTCCTGTCCAGCATGCTTCCCATCTCTCCACAAGTCACCCTATCTTCCATTCCACCTCCCACCCAATCATCTAATGCCCCTCCCCTGCATGCCACGCCACCAACCAACCACAATGCCCACATAGACTCTGCCAAATGCATGGATAGCACTGCCAATAACAATCACTACAACTCCCACAATGCACCAGCCCTACATCAAAACCTGCTTTGTCCACTTCACAGTGCAACTCCTGCATGTATAACTATTGCACCTGCTACCCCAACTGGATGCTTTGACTGAGGACCACTACATGACAATGACAGCAATGCAATCCTCATTCCTCAACCCTCAATGGAACATGGTACCTATGTCACAATACATTACCCACAAACAATGTCTGCAGTGCTGCATCTTTTATTGCCATAACTAGGAGTCAAGTCAAGCCACTGTATGCATCAGACAAAGAGACAACCAATCACACCTCCACCATGTAACATTCTTTCACTCCATCCACATGTACCCCTGCCACTGCCACCATGGAGAGGATGCCAGAGACAGACAGCCTTCCCCAGGATGAAGGCCCCAGTAAGGACAACACCTCTGGATGTCTGGACATTGATGTCTTACCTGGCCCATCGGGGACACCTGGGCAGTCCACCACTCCCAGGGCCACCCTGCCCACATCCAACCCCCCACCCTGCGGCATCAACAGCACACCCAACCCTTCGTCCCCAAACCTGTGTCCCAAGGACTGTACAATCAATAATGTGCCCCACAGTACAGAGACCAGAGTCGATCCCTCGCACCTAGGACAATGAAGGTCCTGGTGAGACTGAGAGTGGGCACACCAATCCAGGGACACAGGTGAAAAGGGGGCATTGGAGGGCAACTGTGGGCTAGAGGACAGGGCAGCCAAGGGATTCAACCGACCAGGACGCCATTTCCCAAGTCCTGGGAGCATATCAGCAATCCCAGGACAAGATGGGCCAAATTCTCACCATCTTAGGGGAAAACCAAAGGCTGCAGAGGGAATACCACCAGGGGGTTGTGCAGCAGTGGCAGGCCCACAGTGCCACCATGGCCTCCATTGCAGTGGTGCTCAGGGACCTCAGCACCATCATGCATGCTTCCTCCACCCACCAGCAGGCCCCTTCCACTAGCCACATACCAACTGAGCCATCCACATCTGCACAGCCAGTGGAATAGAGGTACTGCCAGGGGAACCACAGGCCACTGGCATCCTTCCCTCTGTAGCCGAGGAACATCCCCCACAAACGTGGTCATCCATCCAGACATCCGTCTGGAGCAGATGCCAAGACAAAACCCACTGCCAAGAAGTTACCCTCTCATGAACATTCTCCCTTGTGTGCCACTTAGACACCCTGTAGACTGTTCAATGTCATGTCTGGATTGTGGAGATGGTCTAATGACATTGGCACATGTGTGACTCCATCCTGCCTTTACTATGGATGTAAGCTTGTGTGTCACCCTAACCATTGAGTATGACCTGCTCTATCCATCTGCATTTGATCATTTGTGGCTCTAAGGTGTCAGTCTACTCCCATCTGTATAGCATACCTCTATAAGCAACTGTGTGACTCTCGTTTTATTACTGGGACTATATACATCAAGTAGTGGTAATCGTATTGACTCCATGTGAGGCAGCCATTACATTTCCACCACAGATATGGCCTGTATAGGACTGGACTAATGGCTTGATAGCTGAATACCCATACATTGGTCATCTGCTATCTATAGGGTATGTGAAGGTTGCTAAAGTTGGATACTTTTACATGTACATTTGATTTGGTCAGATTGCATTCATCATGCATTTCTTAGTGCTAGACTTGTGGGGATGAAACCTTGAACCCAAGAGGATTGTACTAGAGGTGGTAAGTGCCTAGGCAGAGCTCACCATTGTCAATATGTTATGTATATGCCATGTATGCCATTGTTCTAGCAATTACATGCAACATAGCATAGTTACTGCCTACATCATATCTCAATGGTTACTTGGGAGCACATCTGATGGAGTGGGACAATGTCTGCTAACCTTGGCCTAGCAGAAGTGGCAGATTAAGACAGGATTAGGTATAGCATGATTTATGAGATGTTGATGTGAATCAAATGTTGTATTTTCTCTCCTGAGGCTCCCCTATGTAGTAGTGGGATGTGTTGTCAGTCCAAAGGCAGTGGTGTTGGTCCATGTGTGCATAATGCTTACATGTATTTACCGTCTGAGATGTGTGTTGTCTGGACTTAGGTACAGGTATTCACAATTCTGGAACCGTATTTGTGTGTGTGAGGGTGGTGTTATCATGTTGTGAAGTCCTACTGGTGAAACTGCATGTGGGGTGGTATTGTATGTGTACCATGACGTAATATGTGTGTTCCTGAAGTTCCTCAGTTATGACACTACACTCAGTGATTGAGTATGGATGTGTAATATGTGCAATATGTGCCATTCTAGAGGCACTGAGATGTATGCTTAGTTGTGAAATATATGTGTTTGGTGTCTGTAGATCTTCCTCTGGGTTTAGGTCAGTGTAGGAAGTTGGCTCTGTATGTACTATTTCAAAGTAAGAAATAGCATGCACAGAGTCCAAGGGTTCCCCTTAGAGGGAAGATAGTGGCAAAAAGAGATAATTCTAATGCTCTATTTTGTGGTAGTGTGGTCGAGCAGTAGGCTTATCAGAGGGTAGTGTTAAGCATTTGTTGTACACACACAGGCAATAAATGAGGAACACACACTCAGAGACAATTCCAGGCCAATAGGTTTTTGTATAGAAAAATATATTTTCTTAGTTTATTTTAAGAACCACAGGTTCAAGATTTACAAACAATACTTAAGATGAAAGGTATCTCACTTAGGAACTTTAGGAACTTTGAATTAGCAAAATAGCATATACAGTTTTCACATAAATGACATATAGCTATTTTAAAACTAGACACTGCAATTTTCAGCAGTTTCTGGGGGAGGTAAGTGTTTGTTAGTTTTTGCAGGTAAGTAAACCACCTACGGGGTTCAAAGTTGGGTCCAAGGTAGCCCACCGTTGGGGGTTCCGAGCAACCCCAAAGTTACCACACCAGCAGCTCAGGGACGGTCAGGTGCAGAGGTCAAAGTGGTGCCCAAAACGCATAGGCTTCAATGAAGAAGGGGGTGCCCCGGTTCCAGTCTGCCAGCAGGTAAGTACCCGCGTGTTCGGAGGACAGACCAGGGGGGTTTTGTAGGGCACCGGGGGGGACACAAGTCAGCACAAAAAGTACACCCTCAGCGGCACGGGGCGGCCGGGTGCAGTGTGCAAACAGGCGTCGGGTTCGCAATAGGTTTCAATGGGAGACCAAGGGGTCTCTTCAGCGATGCAGGCAGGCAAAGGGGGGGCGCCTCGGGGTAGCCACCACCTGGGCAAGGGAGAGGGCCACCTGGGGGTCGCTCCTGCACCAGAGGTCAGATCCTTCAGGTCCTGGGGGCTGCGGATGCTGTGTCTTTACCAGGCGTCGGGTCTTTGAAGCAGGCAGTCGTGGTCAGGGGGAGCCTCGGGATTCCCTCTGCAGGCGTCGCTGTGGGGGCTCAGAGGGGTCAACTCTGGCTACTCACGATCTCATAGTCGCTTGGGAGTCCTCCCTGTGGTGTTTGTTCTCCACAAGTCGAGCCGGGGGCGTCGGGTGCAGAGTGCAAAGTCTCACGCTTCCGGCGGGAAACGTGTGTTGTTTCAAAGTTGCTTCTTTGTTGCAAAGTTGCAGTCTTTGTGGAACAGAGCCGCTGTCCTCGGGAGTTCTTGGTCCTTCTAGATGCAGGGTAGTCCTCTGAGGCTTCAGAGGTTGCTGGACCCTGTGGAACGCGTCGCTGGAGCAGTGTCTTTAGAAGTGGGGAGACAGGCCGGTAGAGCTGGGGCCAAAGCAGTTGGTGTCTCCGTCTTCTCTGCAGGTTTTCAGCTCAGCAGTCCTTCTTCGTCTTAGGTTGCAGGAATCTATCTTGCTGTGTTCTGGGAGCCCCTAAATACTCGATTTAGGGGTGTGTTTAGGTCTGGGGGGTTAGTAGCCAATGGCCACTAGCCCTGAGGGTGGCTACACCCTCTTTGTGCCTCCTCCCTGAGGGGAGGGGGGCACATACCTAATCCTATTGGGGGAATCCTCCTTCTGCAAGATGGAGGATTTCTAAAAGTCAGAGTCACCTCAGCTCAGGACACCTTAGGGGCTGTCCTGACTGGCCAGTGACTCCTCCTTGTTTTTCTCATTATCTCCTCCGGACTTGCCGCCAAAAGTGGGGCCGTGGCCGGAGGGGGCGGGCAACTCCACTAGCTGGAGTGCCCTGGGGTGCTGTAACAAAGGGGGTGAGCCTTTGAGGCTCACCGCCAGGTGTTACAGTGCCTGCAGGGGGAGGTGAGAAGCACCTCCACCCAGTACAGGCTTTGTTACTAGCCACAGAGTGACAAAGGCACTCTCCCCATGTGGCCAGAAACATGTCTGGTGTGTCGCAGGCTGCTAAAACTAGTCAGCCCACACTGGTAGTTGGTTAAGGTTTCAGGGGGCACCTCTAAGGTGCCCTCTGGGGTGTATGTTACAATAAAATGTACACTGGCATCAGTGTGCATTTATTGTGCTGAGAAGTTTGATACCAAACTTCACAGTTTTCAGTGTAGCCATTATGGTGCTGTGGAGTTCGTGCATGACAGACTCCCAGACCATATACTCTTATGGCTACCCTGCACTTACAATGTCTAAGGTTTTGCTTAGACACTGTAGGGGCATAGTGCTCATGCACTTATGCCCTCACCTATGGTATAGTGCACCCTGCCTTAGGGCTGTAATGCCTGCTAGAGGGGTGACTTATCTATACCTATAGGCAGTGTGAGGTTGGCATGGCACCCTGAGGGGAGTGCCATGTCGACTTAGTCTTTTTATCCCCACTAGCACACTCAAGCTGGCGAGCAGTGTGTCTGTGCTGAGTGAGGGGTCCCCAGGGTGGCATAAGACATGCTGCAGCCCTTGGAGACCTTCCCTGGCATCAGGGCCCTTGGTACCAGGGGTACCAGTTACAAGGGACTTACCTGGATGCCAGGGTGTGCCAATTGTGGAAACAAAAGTACAGGTTAGGGAAAGAACACTGGTGCTGGGGCCTGGTTAGCAGGCCTCAGCACACTTTCAAATCATAACTTGGCATCAGCAAAGGCAAAAAGTCAGGGGGTAACCATGCCAGGGAGGCATTTCCTTACAGTCAGACTAATCACATTTCTATACCCCAGATCTGTATTGTACACATCAAATGTCACCAGTGTGGGTATCTAACGTGTAGTGGCTTAATCAGTTATGATATCTATATTGGCATTATTGTACAAAGTGTTAGATCAGCCATGTAATATGATAGGCAGATGCTGTGTGGTGTGTGAGTGGAGTAGCCTTCACTGTCATGGATATTTTACAAAGGACATGGACTGATCAGCTGTTGTAACTGTACAGGTCTGATGTGTTTTGTTCAGTCAACTGCACATCCAATGGGTGATAGGGGTACGGAGAGGTATGATGTGAAATCAGGGAGTCATTTGTACTTCATCCAGGGCATGAAGTGCATGCAAACATGGCTTTGGTGGTGATCATGTGAATGACTCCAGTTGTGCTGACCTACTTGGATTTAGATGTAGGTGTTAGGGTTGGCATGCAGTGGCCGGTAGTAATGACATGTTGCGACAGGATGTCGGAAATGCATATTGCCACCTGAGATAGCCTAGCTAAGATATGTTTTCTCACAGATGTGCATCGTGAATGCCATCTAGGGACTGCAGCTCAAAATTCATTCCTGGAGAGTATTCACATTGCACTGGCTGGCCTACAGATATTTTTTAAGGCTCTGGCCTCCACACTGATGGCAGCCAGTCACCCTTTTTCTACCGTCCCCCCTCCACCTACCTCTTCCCAAACCCAAACCTCTCTTCCCAAACCCAGCCAAAGCACACAGACATACAAGCATGCATCCACCTCAACATCCAAGGGTAGCGCAGACAAACACAAACAAACCACAAGACCCACCACAGCATCCACACAAACAACACCCACCTGTAGACACACCAACGCTCACTACCTGCACAGACTCCCCCACTACCCCCACCTTCACAGACACTACACCATACACACCTGCAGCCACCACACCAACATTCACTTATATAGCCACTACTCCTATCTTACCCACAGTCAGTACAATATTAGACACACAGACATTCACACCAATCACCACATCCGCAGACACCACAACCGCTGACACACCCACATGCAGCGCATCTTCCATACCTGCAGACACCACCCCAACAGACAGTCACACATCCAGCATGGCATCTTCCAGCACCTTCTCCCCCTCCTCCCAAGACACATGAATGCCTGCACTCACCCACCCAACAGACACCCAGCACCCACAAGCATTCCTCGCATGCACATGCACCCAAAACATCTGCCAAGACACCTCCTACAACCACTTCCTCTACCTCCACTCCCAAGACTTTTTGCCATGTGTCTAAGAAGGTGTTCCTTTCAGACTTTTCCCTGTTCCCTACTCCTTTCCCACCCTGTGATACCCCCAAATGATCTGTATCCCTCCCCAAGTCCAGCCCTTCCACCTCCAAGTCCTCCCCTGCCCCTGCTAGTACCTATGCCCCTCCTCCTGCCAAGAAGTCGACCCCTCCAATGCCCAATTCCAAAGACCCCTCTCCCAAGCCTAAGCAGGAAGACCCACCTCCCTAACCCAAGCCCAATCCCTCCCCTTTCGTCCCCCAGTCCCTGAGGTGCCTGCCTGCAGCTTTGATGCCCCTACCCTGTGGAGGTCATCTAGCAGTCAGGAGTCATGTAGGGGCACACAGAAGTGCCGTTTGTGCCTTGTGCACTTTAAACTTTGGACTGGACAATGGCCTTCTATTAGTACATAGTTATTCATTTTTTGCCATATATTTATATTTACATTTATGATATCTGGGCCAACCAGTTGTTGGATTGATGGTAACATACTTGTCCTACCTTTCTTTACACATGGCTGTTTTGGTCTTGCCTGCTTTGGTTTGTGTGTGAGTGACATGTATGTGTGTGTTGGTTGTGGTAGTTGTGTGTCTGGGCAGCATGTGTGGGTGTGGCCCTGCCATGTGTCCCGCTGTGATGGCTGTGTGTTGTGTGTAAGATATGTTTGTGTTTGGAACATGCATGTATGTTGATAATTTATGTATTGTTTGTGTTGACATGTGTAATGGTGGTGTTGTGTTCCCTTGTGTGGTTGTTGTGTGTGCATGTATGTCTGTGTGGTGATGGGTATGTCAGAAGTGTTGTGTTGTATTAGCATGGTATGACGTATGCTTCGTTGTATGGCTGTGTGATTCTGTATATTGGTTGTCAGGTGTTGTTACTTGTTGTTGCATGTATGTAGTGTCATGTGGAGGTGTGTATTGTGTTATCTTGCCAAGGCGGTTGTGTTGTTGTGGTTGTAGTGTAATTGTGTGAATCAGTGGTGTTGTGTATTGTTGTGTTGGACTATGCCGGTGCTGAGTATCTGTGGATTGGTGTGTGTATTGCACATGTGTGTTGGCCATGGTGTGTGTAGTATAGATGTGCGTGGGCGTATGTGGGTGTGCGTATGGGTGCGTGGTTACATGTGTGTGTGTCGCCTTCATCTGCTATCCTGGATGTGTATGTTGTGTGTGTACATTGGCCTTTCCCTACAGGGTCATTGTCGCTGGTTCCGGAGTCGTTGTGCGAGCAGGATCAGTGGAAGGACATGCAGTTCAGGTTCCATGGTGGTTCCAGACAGGTATGTGTTCCAGAAGGTGAGTGTCTCCTTTTACAGAGTTGGTTTCTGCCAGGGTTTTTGTGGTGGTGCGACCGCAGCGGAAGCACTGGGGGTGTGCAGCCTCGTAATATGTCCAGTGGGAACATGCTACCCACCGGCATGAAGGTGGCTACTGCCATCTGTGGTGGCATGACCGCACTGGCGGTACAGGCAGTGATGTGGCTGTCTTCAGTTGGGAAGACCGCCATGGTCATAATTTGGGGGTCTTCTCTGCTGGCCCGTTGGCAGTGCAACCGCCACCACCGACATGGCGGTCCAGGTACTGCCATACTTGTAATGACCCCTTATATCTCCCCCTCTGTTAAATGAAAAATTGCAATTTTGTTGACAATCATGAGACAGACACTAATATCTACATATATAGAGAAACATGTACAACTATATCTCTTCAATTAATCTTCTTGGAACTTTGCTCTGTCAACACTATCTGGTTACAGGAAGCTGTAAATTGTTGTCTTCAATGTCGGAGACTGCCAATGATGGTAAGGAATCAGCACCAGTCACTGAGTTCTCATAAATAGTCTTTCTTTCACCAGCTTGATTTGAAGACCGATTAAACTCAGGCCTGAAGTGAGAAGAGTCTCTGGTAAGGGACTTCCCAGGTCAGTGGAGAGTCACCATGTGTCCTTTGGTAGACACTACTTGAAAAGGTTTAGCATTGTAAGGAGCATTAGATTTTCTTTCTCATAACTGTTGAGCAATCACCAAATCTCCTTTTCAAAATGAGAGATGTTTAGCATGTCGTTTCTTGTCTGTATACACTTTAATTTTCTGTTTTTGAACCAAGTCCCTTGTATGAATCAAGTTTTCATTACTAAATCTTTCTGTGGTCCACTGGGTTATCTTGATTGCCATTGCTCTCCTGAACATCAAAGTCACTATCATGACTCATAGCAGTGACAATCTGGGCTAACGATACAGCAGCTGATGTACTTGACTAAACAATGAAATTGATGTAGGCCTCAGCAGTTTTGGAAGGAGTACCATGACCTTGAATAGGCACTCTCAAACAGTAGTCAGCAGGATCTCT
Organism: Pleurodeles waltl; assembly: GCF_031143425.1. NCBI lineage: Eukaryota > Metazoa > Chordata > Amphibia > Caudata > Salamandridae > Pleurodeles > Pleurodeles waltl. The sequence continues at coordinate 259,889,157 of NC_090442.1, forward strand.
GGGTTTGGGAAGAGAGGTTTAGGTTTGGGAAGAGGTAGGTGGAGGGGGGACAGTTTCCTGGTTGATGCACAGTTATATAATCATACTCTTGCAGTCGTAGTCCCCATTGTTTAATTCAAAGAGACATTTTGGCTTTTGGATTGCCGAAGATGGTCAGCAAAGCTTGATGATCAATCACCAGTGTAAAAGGCTTTCCGTACAGGAATACATAGAAATAGTCACAGGCCCATGCTACAGCCAAAATTTTCCTATGAGGCTGAGGGTGAGCATGTTCTGTTTGACATAGAGCTCTACTGGCATAGGCCAAAATATGTCTTCCTGCATTTGGGCATCCACTATGCTGTGCACATATAGCACCTAGCCCAACGGGGCTAGCATCAACCACAATCTGTGTGTGTAGCTTTGGATTGCAGTACGCCATTTTTGTAGCATTTTAGATGGTATGTTTGATGCTTGTGAAACTCTTTTCACATTCTCCCAGACATTTAAAAGAAATATGTTATGATCTTATGTGGGAGAGGGTTCTTTAAGTGGTGATCCTGTGAGTGGAATTCTTCATTGTGAGAATTCCACTGGGGGACAGTTGAAGGGAGCGGTGAAGGAAGGAGGCAAGAACTTCTGCTGGCTCATCTGTTGGTGGATGCTGTTAGAGGTTTTAATAAAGGAATAAAACCATCATCTTGTCAAATGGAGACGAGTTTCTACTGAGACATCCAACTTTAGAAGAATCCACGCATCGGATTACAAAGGGTATCGTATTCCGTATGGCCAGTGTTGTATTTGGCCTGAGTATATGTTAAAACATTACGGTTGCTGTGCTCCTGCCCACAGGCATTTTCTATGACTTTAAGCGATACATGAGCAGCACATAAGTAATCATTATAATCACCAGCGCAATCAACAGCAGCAGTTGCAGTTAAGCATGTGCATACTTGAATATCACGCACTGAAACGAGGACGGAAACATTTTTATTGTACTAATGCGTGCCATGTTTCTGCCGTGAGTGCGGCGTTCTTCATTGAACTCATGCGATTGAAGAGGTGCGCGCTGTGTACAAGCAATTAAATTTGAACACACTAAGCGCAAAATGACTGAATCTTTATTAAAGTTGCGCACATTTATGGATTGCGTGTTTTAATATGAACATTTCAATTTTGATGGTAAAATACTTCTCTTGGATTCTTCACCTGCTCCACGTTGTTATCGAGCAGTTTATGTGCCGAACTGAGCACCTCCTACAGGAAATGAGAAAAGACTAGTATGCTGACACTATTATAGTGTCATTTCCTGTTTAAACTCTGGAACATTCAGGAAGTGAAATAAGAAATTGGAACTCCATCTTTAGGAAATAATAGAAACGCAACTAAAAGGAAGTACTGATGTTACAAAATGTATTCTTACATTTTTTTAGGTTTAAATTATACTGAGCTTATAAGATGTCTCATCAATCTCCTCTCAGCCTGTCTCAACCACCACAATTCCTATCTGAACGGGATGAACCGATTTTACCTTGGAAGAAATTAATAAACTTGTTTGATTCTTATTTAATTGGTATTGGTGGTGAAGTTGGTAACTATATCGCATCGCTCAAGACGTTGGCTCAGACATGTGATTTTGCTGATCTGAGCCTTTAATATGTGACCAACTCATGCGTTGCACCAACAATCCTAGAGTCCAGGAGAAATTATTGGCGAAGAATCCATCATTACAGGAAGCAATAATTATCGCTGAAAGCATGGAACATGCTATTCTCTGGGTGAAAGAAATGAAAGATGTGGGTCCCAATCCTGGTACTCACATAGACTCTGGATCTGCATCTATGTTAGTGAGGATTTCAACTTGTGATTGTGTTCAAGAAAATGATCTTGTGCAGAAAGTTACTGGGAAAACGAAAATTAGTAGTGATGCGCAGAAAGAAACCAAGATCAGATGTTTCAAGTGTGGAAATGTTGGTCATCTGGCAAACAATCCTAAACATTTTGCCAGGAATGTCAATTGTAGGAATTGTGGAAAGAAGGGGCACTTAGCAAAAGTTTGCAAAAGTTTTAAAGTGAATATGGTTGATGAGTCAGCTAGTAATCAACAGATGATATTACATTTTGACTGTACAAGTACCGGAAACCTGCAACCCAATGGGAGTAAGGAGGATAAATTAGTCATGCCAAAATGTGATATTGGAATTGGGGGGAAAACTGTTCCGGTACTTGCTGACTCAGGGTCTCCTTTCACATTAATAGGAGATAAAAATTGGGAGAGAAGTTTTGGAATTGATAACATTGAGTTAATCCCACCTGACATTGATCCTATTGGATATGGCGGACAGAAAATTGATTTATTTGGATACTCTGTAATGTCAATAAAATTTAAAGGGAGTGAGACAGTGGGAAAAATTGATGTAGCCAAACTTGGTGACAATCTCTTGGGTTTGCGTCATCAGAGAGATTTGGGAATCATTTTTAACCCAAATGCCCCTGATCAAGTTCTCTCTATCTCCAATTTGAGTGATGATGCAGAGATCGCAAATGAGTTTCCAGAAGGTTTTAGCGATAGGTTGGGACTGCTGAAAAATTTCAAACACAAGATCATTTTGAAATCCAGTGCTAAACCAATTGTATATAAAGTAAGGAAGGTACCGCATTTGATGTTGCAGCAGTAACAGGCAGAACCCAACAGGTTATTAAGCTTAGGGGTCATAGAGTAGATTGAAGCCTCTGAGTGGTTGGCACCTATAGCTTTGGCTCCCAAGGATAATGGATCATAGATAAGGTTGTGTGTTGACCTTAGAGGCCTCAATCAATGTATATGGGTAGACCGACAACCGTTACCGAATATTAATGAGACTCTGACTATGCTGACTGGAGCTAATGTGTTCAGTGTTTTGGACTTATCAGCAGCATACCATTACATCTTACTTCATGAGGATTTGAGACATCTTACCTCCTTTGTTACTCTTTTGGGGGGCATTCAGGTTTGTTAGGATGTTTTTTGGGTTAGCTTCTGCTGCTGTCTGTTTCCAAAGGGTGATGAGAGGAGACTCAAGGGTCTTGATTCGATTTTATTTTTTCAAGATGACATATTGGTTTATGGTGAGGACACTGACACTGATGTTATCTTAAGAGCTGTGCTTAGGAGATTGAAAGAAAATGGTTTGACCTTGAAAAGAGAAAAATGTAAGTTCAGAGTTGGCACTGTTTCATTTCTCGGTCACACATATCTGGAGATGGTATTAAACCCAAACTAGAGTTGACTAAGTCGAGCATGTCGGTACTGACACCTGTTGACAAGGACCAAGTGCGGTCATTTCTTAGTCTTGCTGAGTATTACTCTAAGTTTGTTAAACATTTTGTGAGCGTAGTTCAGCCTTTGAGAGTAATTCTGAAGAAAGGTGTGAAGTTTGAATGGTCCCCAGAATGTGCAGAAGCATTTAATGCAGTGAAGGATGACATTAGAAAAATGACCACATTGGGCCATTTTGATGTCAGACGCAAAACAATTTTGTCTACTGATGCCAGTCTTAAAGGCCTTGGTGCTGTACTCTCTCAATTGGTGGATGGAGAGGAGAAGGTGGTCGCTTTTGCTTTGTGTTCTCTTAAAGGACCAGAAGAATGATATTCAGTGATAGTGCGTGAAGCACTAGCCTGCACCTGGGCCATAAACCATTTTAAATATTATCTATGGAGTTTGCCATTTATACTCAGGAGTGATCACAAGCCCCTAGCGCAGATGTTTACCTGATGGAATATTGAGAGTACTACACCAAGGATCAAACATTGGGTAGAAAGTTTATTAGATTTTAACTTCTTGGTGGAGTATTATCCCGGAAAAAAGAACATTCCTGCGGATTTCCTTTCTACGATGCTTTTGACAAGGCAGAATGGAATGAAGAATGCAGTAAATACAGAATAGTTTGCAGAATAGTCACGAATTATGTAGTGCAAGGGTGGCCATGTTTGAATAATTGTCAGGAAGGTGCTGAAGCATTTTGGAGTGTTAAGGACGAATTAAGCATCATAGATGGAAATTTGTATAGGGACAGCAGATTGGTTCCACCTACCGGCTTATATGTCAAATTAATTAATTTGGCCCATGAGGGACATTTAGGTCAGAACCTTACCAAGTCTAGTATTAGAGAATGTTATTGGTGGCCAGGGTTAGACAAACAAGTAGAGATTATTGTGAAGGATTGTGTACAATGTGCCAGGAATGACAAGTCTAAAGTTGTACGGACTGCCCCTTTATCTCCAGTTTCTGTTCCAGATGAACCATGGGTCAAATTGGGTTTGGATTTGGTTGGACTATTTGAAACTTTACCACCCAATGAAAGGTTTGTGATTGTTCTAGTTGATTACACTTCTAAGTGGGTCACTGCTAGTTGTGTACATTCTATTACCACTAGAGCTGTACTAGAGTTTTTGACTGAGGTAGTTGCTTGTGAGGAAATTCCTAAGGTTATAGTGACTGATAATGGGGTCCAATAAACTTCATTAGAAATGAGGAAATTCCTTAAGGACTTAGCAATCTCCCATTATCGTACTGCACTATATGCTCCTCAAGCTAATGGATTAGTGGAGAAGATGAATCAGTTGGTGAAAGCGAGTGTTCAGGTAGCTCTAGAGAACAAAGTGCCTTTAAGGATTGTGCTGAGAGAGAAGTTATGGGTCCATAGGAATGCACCCAATGCTGTTACAAGGATGTCCCCTTTCTGTATTTTGAAGGGCAGGTTGGCAGGTTCTAAATTGAATCCTTAATGTTTACATTTTAAAACCCAAGATGATGTTGAGTCAGATACCTTTAAATCTGTTCATACCAGAGTGATTGCGAATCAAGCTAAAAACAAGAAGAGGTTTGATGAATGACAATGTGTGAGACAGAGGAATTGGCGTGAGGGAGATTTGGTGTTTGTCAAGAAGCCAGTCTAGTGTACCAAAGGGAAATCCAACTACATGGGACCGAGGAAGATCATAAAGGTGAAGAAGAAAGTGGTGGTACTTGAAGGTGGTGAAGTTTGGAGTATGTCTCACCTAGCCAAATGTACCAATGAGGGGGAAAAGTAAGGTATATTGCCCAATCTGGGTGAGAGTGAGGATTTGAGAAGTGTGAAGAACAGAATCTATCCTAAACATCTTACAGACTTTGTGAAGTAAGCAATGGAATGTCATATATTTATGGAAACGGTTGATATTTAGTACATATTTTTGTAATAGGTTATTTTGTGATTTCTATATTATTTTAGCTGCAAAATTGTCATTATATTTCTGGTATATATGTTTATAATGTTGTTTTGTTATATTGGATGAGTTATGAAGGGGGAAGATGTGTTATGATCTTACGTGGGTAGAGGGTTCTTTAAGTGGTGATGGTGTGAGTGGAATTCTACATTCTGAGAATTCCACTGGGGGACAGTTGGATAGAGCGCTGAAGGAAGCAGGCAAGAACTTGATGTGCTGGCTCATCTTTTGGTGGATGCTGTTAGAGGTTTTAAGAAAGGAATAAAACCATCATCTTGTCAAAATACATTTCTTTGTTACCTCTCGTATTGGAGCACTGACAGTGGCAAAGTTCTTTATGTATCATAAACAGTAGCTGGCCATTCCAAAAAAAGAACTTGCCATTGAAACATCTTGTGGAGGTTCAGCATTAGTAAAGGCTTGGACTTTTGCAGGATCAGGCGTCATGCCCCCATCAGAAATGATATGGCCAAAGAACTTCAATTTTGTCTTATTGAACTCACACTTGTCTGCCTTTAAAGTCAAACCTGCATCATTCAGTAATTGATATGGTTGTGTGAGGGCTCTAACATGCTCTTTCTGTGTAGCTTCAAGTAGCGATTCAAGTTTTTTTTCAACAGCTTCTTGTAAATGAAAAGCAACTCGTCTGTGTCTCTGAGCAACAGGACAAACATACTCAATAATATGGAGGGTCTTTAGCTTTCCTAAACCATGAAACAATGAAGGAAATTGCCTTACTATTTTGTGATAAGCATTCATGTTGTAATTCACTGAAATCAGTCCCATGACACCAGCTGGGTTGAAAATGAGCAAGCAGGCACTTGCAGCTGTACCTTGAAGCACATGGATCGATGTTTGTACATTTGTTTTGTTATGTTTCACTGTCACCATAAACAAACCTTTACTTTTCATGGGTGTCAGTGCCTTCAAAGTGTACACTTTGGTCTTTGACGGCGTAAGCCACTGTAATGGAGACAGCTCATTGTATTTGTCTTATTGCACTGTCGCATTATATTTACTGAAGCACCACTTCGATAATGAAAGGTATTGAACATCCATTTTTTTTCAGTGTAATCTGTGGACAGTGTTTGTATAGTTTCATTACTCTGGCACGTCAACTTTTCTTTGACTGACTTTTCTCCTCACAGGCAACCAGTCCGATGTGCAAGTTCTTCTTAAGTAAGTGTGATGCTATTAATTGTGTTTGACCAATGACTTTGTGTTTCACCACTGCGCATATTAGTTGCTCAGTGTTCACCAGTAGCACATTACATGTTGGGTTCAGTTTAGCTGCCTATTGGCTTTAACATGGCATTAGACATAACATTTGGTATTTGGATTAGCTGCCTATTGGCTTTAACATGGCATTAGCCATTACATTCTGTATTCAGTTTAGCTGCCTATTGGCTTTAACGTGGAGTTAGACATTGCAGTTGAGACATTGCAGATGAGCTGTGTTTTTCCAAGCTGTGTTTTTCCACATGATAGATCAAGCTGTGTTTTTCACACTAGACCCTAGCTGATAAGAGCGCGTAGATTTTGTGTTTACCTCTCAATCCAGTCTGAGAACAAGTGAGGCTTGGAGAATTGGCCACTCTCCAAGTTTCTTCGGTTCTCACACTGAGTTTGCTTTTAAGGGGTGGCTCTGGACAACAGAGTTAGATTGAAACTATCTTGACTTCAGACAGGAACCAGACGTCAGTTGCCTGTCCCCGTTTGGGTAGAAAATCTCTTTCTCGCAGTTGAACCGGAGTCATCAACTTGAAGCCCCAGAAAGATGAAGCTGAGTTGTAGGCCCTACAGCCTTGCCCTACGGTGATGCAATTCTGTCTTTTATGCCTTTGATTTGAAGTTATGCTATAATATAATCACATGTATTTGCTGTGTACATTGCAACTGAGAAGTACTTTGATATATTTTGCTTTCATTGCTGCAACTACTTTTGAACGTGTGCTTCCAATCTACTAATTTCGTCTCTCAGGAACCTCGTGGTGAAGTAATAATAACAATAAATGTCTTCTTTAAACTGAGAAGTGCATTCCAGAGAGGTTTTGTAAGCTCGGTCATAAGATAAGAGAAGGAAAGCAGAACAGTAAGCAATGGCATAGCACAATCACTTTCTTCACATTCACTTATTATTGAGGCTGAAGACCTGTTTCACGATGATTGTGATGACGATCGCCTTTGTTTAGTATCTTTTTGCCTCATATGATGTTGCTGCTTAGCCTTGTGGGCGTCCATTGAAAGTAGCTTCTAGAATGTCGGCGGTTACTTTGTCCTTGCATTGTGAAGCACTTACTTTTTTCTTCACTTTTCACATCATCACAAAATGGTTCTCTTCACCACAGCCTTTGCATATGTGACCAATGGCAAGACACTTTCGTTTGTGTGGAAAAGTAGATCCGCACCTGAAGCAAAACTTATTTTTGCATGTAGACATCACTTTGTGTCCTTCAATCTTTTGTTTCAAATTACTTTTCACACTCAGGACTGACTCGCTCTGGCCTGCATGTCGGCAGCTGGTCACTCAGCACATTCCTCAGCTCTGGCAGCCATTAACACTCGCTCCAGACTAAATGTTTCTCTCAGCATTCATTGTATGAATTAATTGGACATGCATCCATCGATCACTCTATGCTCCATGGCTCCTTCATCATTAAATTAATTGAACGTACAGTGTTTGATGAGTGTGTCAAGTATTTTCATGAATTCTTCAATTGTTTCACATACTCTTTGACATTCTTGATTGAAAACATTTAGGGCCTGATTACAACTTTGGAGAACGGTGTTAATCCGTCCCAAATGTGACGGATATACCACCTACCGTATTACGAGTCCGTTATATCCTATGGAACTCGTAATACGGTGGGCAGGATATCCGTCACATTTGGGACGGATTAACACCGTCCTCCAAAGTTGTAATCAGGCCCATTGTTCATAAATGTTTAGTATTAGATTAAGCTTGATATTCAATGCATTCTTAATCTGACGGTATCTAACTTCTTTGACAGTTCTTCCCATTTTCTTTAGGACTTCTTTCATAACATCACTAGCAAGATCTTTAAGATACTTGATTATCATCCTGTTATCAGTCTCTTCAAGTGCATCTATGAAATCTTCAAATATTTCTGTTGATGCAGTCCATCTATTGCCAATGTTTTGCTTTTTGGCAGTGTCAAATGGTGGTAGTGGTCTGAGGAAACCAGCAGCATTGTAACTGTTCATGGAAGTGGCTGATGTCAAGGGGAGAGCTCTGTCAAACTCTGTCGACTGTCACTGGAAATCTGCATCATCACTGAAGCCCGACGATGTTTCAGCCTCCATGTTATCCAAGACAGTCTTTGAAGTTTTGACCTTCTTCTTTGTCTCAATTGGAGCCCCGTCACTCATGGAGAGCTCTGGAGTTGTTCTGAGTCATCATCTGGCAGCTTTGATGGCAAGCCGCTTCAGCTATAGGACAGTTCAGTAAGCACAACCCCAGTGCTTCTCCTTGGGTTTCCTCGCTCGGTGCTGAGGTTGTAATACTCCACTTATCAAGACTCGGGTAAGAGTAATAATAGAATGCTTCTTTTTTACTTGTAAGCCAGCACTATTTGTTATCTGACAATTGTCTTTAACTGCATCTTGTAAACCTGGTTGAATCCGCCTTCAGCGTTAATGTTTCGAATACTGTATACATCGCTGTACCTTTTTGTAGGATCTTGTTGTAGTTTCTTGACCAACAATGCGTAGACATTTCCGTGAAGCTCTCTTTCCATTCACATGCTTCACACCAGCTGGAGTTGCTTTTTAACTCCTCATACGCAAACCATCAACTCGGCACTTTGACAAAGGTACACGTGGTACACACTAGCAGTTTGCTTGGACCATGGCAACATCTCCAGAAGAGCACTTTCTTCTTTGGGTTACTTATCATCTATCTCATTGCCAGTTGTAGCATCTTCCCTAGATGTTGCCGTCTTGCCCGCTGGTGTCCTCCTTCTCCCGAGTGCTTGGCCCCGTGTGACTGGCTGAGTGATTGATTTCCCCCCGTTTTCTTCCGTGTATCCCGAGTGCTTGGCCCCGTGTGACTGGCTTGAGTGATTGATTTCTCCCCGTTTTCTTCCGTGTAACCTGAGTGCCTGACCCCCCGTGAGTGCCCGGTCCCCCTGCCACGTTCTCTCACCCCCGTTGTTTTCTCTCCGGCCCCCTCGCCGTTCTCTGGCCCTCGCCTCGCTTTTTGCCTCTTTTTCCTCGGCTTTTGTCCACTTTTGGCCCCCTCGCCGTTCTTCGGCCTTGCCGATTTTTCCCGCCGTTTTTCGCTTTTCCCCGCCTACCCTCCCGCCGCCCACCTCCCAGCTGACCCCTCCTCCCCCAGCTACCCCATATATGGCGGCCGCTGCGAGGCGGAGGTAGCGACCCTTGACCCCAGGGTAGGTCGCTCCCCCACCTCCGCAGCGCCACCAGTGCCTGACTGCCTCCTCTCACCAACTCTCAGCTCCGCTCCAGCTGCCGTCTTGCCCGCTGGTGTCCTCCTTCTCCCGAGTGCTTGGCCCCGTGTGACTGGCTGAGTGATTGATTTCCCCCCGTTTTCTTCCGTGTATCCCGAGTGCTTGGCCCCGTGTGACTGGCTTGAGTGATTGATTTCTCCCCGTTTTCTTCCGTGTAACCCGAGTGCCTGACCCCCCGTGAGTGCCCGGTCCCCCTGCCACGTTCTCTCACCCCGTTGTTTTCTCTCCGGCCCCCTCGCCGTTCTCTGGCCCTCGCCTCACTTTTTGCCTCTTTTTCCTCGGTTTTTGTCCACTTTTGGCCCCCTCACCGTTCTCCGGCCTCGCCGATTTTTCCCGCCGTTTTTCGCTTTTCCCCGCCTACCCTCCCGCCGCCCACCTCCCAGCTGACCCCTCCTCCCCCAGCTACCCCATATATGGCGGCCGCTGCGAGGCGGAGGTAGCGACCCTTGACCCCAGGGTAGGTCGCTCCCCCACCTCCGCAGCGCCACCAGTGCCTGACTGCCTCCTCTCACCAACTCTCAGCTCCGCTCCAGCTGCCGTCTTGCCCGCTGGTGTCCTCCTTCTCCTGAGTGCTTGGCCCCGTGTGACTGGCTGAGTGATTGATTTCCCCCCGTTTTCTTCCGTGTATCCCGAGTGCTTGGCCCCGTGTGACTGGCTTGAGTGATTGATTTCTCCCCGTATTCTTCCGTGTAACCCGAGTGCCTGACCCCCCGTGAGTGCCCGGTCCCCCTGCCACGTTCTCTCACCCCCGTTGTTTTCTCTCCGGCCCCCTCGCCGTTCTCTGGCCCTCGCCTCGCTTTTTGCCTCTTTTTCCTCGGCTTTTGTCCACTTTTGGCCCCCTCGCCGCTCTCCGGCCTCGCCGATTTTTCACGCCGTTTTTCGCTTTTCCCCGCCTACCCTCCCGCCGCCCACCTCCCAGCTGACCCCTCCTCCCCCAGCTACCCCATATATGGCGGCCGCTGCGAGGCGGAGGTAGCGACCCTTGACCCCAGGGTAGGTCGCTCCCCCACCTCCGCAGCGCCACCAGTGCCTGACTGCCTCCTCTCACCAACTCTCAGCTCCGCTCCAGCTGCCGTCTTGCCCGCTGGTGTCCTCCTTCTCCCGAGTGCTTGGCCCCGTGTGACTGGCTGAGTGATTGATTTCCCCCCGTTTTCTTCCGTGTATCCCGAGTGCTTGGCCCCGTGTGACTGGCTTGAGTGATTGATTTCTCCCCGTTTTCTTCCGTGTAACCCGAGTGCCTGACCCCCTGTGAGTGCCCGGTCCCCCTGCCACGTTCTCTCACCCCCGTTGTTTTCTCTCCGGCCCCCTCGCCGTTCTCTGGCCCTCGCCTCGCTTTTTGCCTCTTTTTCCTCGGCTTTTGTCCACTTTTGGCCCCCTCGCCGTTCTCCGGCCTCGCCGATTTTTCCCGACGTTTTTCGCTTTTCCCCGCCTACCCTCCCGCCGCCCACCTCCCAGCTGACCCCTCCTCCCCCAGCTACCCCATATATGGCGGCCGCTGCGAGGCGGAGGTAGCGACCCTTGACCCCAGGGTAGGTCGCTCCCCCACCTCCGCAGCGCCACCAGTGCCTGACTGCCTCCTCTCACCAACTCTCAGCTCCGCTCCAGCTGCCGTCTTGCCCGCTGGTGTCCTCCTTCTCCCGAGTGCTTGGCCCCGTCTGACTGGCTGAGTGATTGATTTCCCCCCGTTTTCTTCCGTGTATCCCGAGTGCTTGGCCCCGTGTGACTGGCTTGAGTGATTGATTTCTCCCCGTTTTCTTCCGTGTAACCCGAGTGCCTGACCCCCTGTGAGTGCCCGGTCCCCCCGCCACGTTCTCTCACCCCCGTTGTTTTCTCTCTGGCCCCCTCGCCGTTCTCTGGCCCTCGCCTCGCTTTTTGCCTCTTTTTCCTCAACTTTTGTCCACATTTGGCCCCCTAGCCGTTCTCCGGCCTCGCCGATTTTTCCCGCTGTTTTTCGCTTTTCCCCGCCTACCCTCCCGCCGCCCACCTCCCAGCTGACCCCTCCTCCCCCAGCTACCCCATATATGGCGGCCGCTGCGAGGCCGCGCAGCGGACACGCGCAGCGGGCGTGCCGCTGGCGTGCCGAAGGCGCGCCTAAGGCAAGCCCGTCTGCGCCCGTCCGCGCCTGGACCGCGCCCAGCGCCCGAACCCCTGGCCCCCGCAACCCCCGCCTGACCTACGACTCCGCCACCCTCGCCAACCTCAACCCCGACCGGACGCCGGGCTGCCACCGCGCCACCCCGAAACGAACCCACGGACCCTTCACCTGCAGCAACTGCCGCTTCACCTGCCAACGGACTCACACCGCTCCCGTCAAGAACGACTCCCCCGGAAGCAATCTCCACTGCATCCTGGTCAACACCCGATCCGTCCACAGGCATGCCATCGAACTGTGGAACCTCATCAACTCAACGAACCCTGACATCGCCTTCCTCACCGAGACCTGAATGAACCCCCCCTCGGCACCCGACATCGCCATAGCCATCCCCGACGGCTACAAAATCATCCGGAAAGACCGCACCAACCGCACCGGAGGAGGCATCGTCATCGCACACAAAAGCTCCATCCGCATCTCGACCCACACCGACGACTCACTCCCTGACGCCGAACATCTCCACTTCACGATCCACAGCGACCCCAAGACCACCCTCAGAGGCACCCTCGTGTACAGACCACCAGGACCTCGCACCAAGTTCAGCGAAGACATCGCAGACTTCGTCAACCCTCACTCACTCTCGTCCACCAACTACATCCTCCTAGGAGACCTCAACTTTCACCTGGAGAACCTCACCGACAACAACTCCACCGCCTTACTGGACAACCTCGCCAACCTGTGACTGAAACAGCTAGTCAACACCCCCACCCACTACGCCGGACACACGCTCGACCCCATCTTCTCCTCCAGCAAACACATCACCTTCAGCCACGCCACCAAACTCACCTGGTCGGACCACAGCTGTGTCCACTTCAGCTTCAAGAAGACCACCATGCATCACCACACCCAGCAACCACCAAGAAGACACTGGAATCATATCACCACTGAACAGCTCGCATCAACCCTCTCCCAGAACCAACCCACCAACACCACCGACCCCAACGAAGCCGCCAACAACCTCACAAGCTGGATCTCCGACTGCGCCAACCTCCTGGCCCCCCTGAAGACTCAAGCTAACACCAACAACCACAAGAAAAACTCCTGGTTCACCCCCGACCTCAAGGACTCCAAGAAAGAATGCCGCGCCCGCGAGAAGAAGTGGCGCCTCAACCAGACCGAGGAGAACATGTCAGCTCTCAAGGACGCCACCCGCCAACACCACCAACACCTCCGCGCCGCACGAAAAACAGCCTACCGGAACAGACTTGACAACAGCGCCCACAACAGCAAGGAACTATTTGGCATCGTCAAAGAGCTCTCCAACCCGGACGCAGAAAACAACTCCATCCCTCCCTCACAAGACCTCTGCGACTCCCTCGCAACCTTCTTCCACCACAAGATCACCGATATATACAACAGCTTCACGACCGCCAACGCGAACCCCCCCCGGAACCCGCCACCGACATCACCACCATCCTCACCTGGAGCCCAACCACCACCGAGGAGAACACCCGCGTCATGAACTCGATCCACTCCGGATCCCCATCGGACCCCTGCCCGCACCACATCTACAACAAGGCCGACAACATCATCGCACCGCACCTCCGAGACGTCATCAACGCCTCCCTCACCACCGCCACCTTCTCGGAGAGCTGGAAACACGCAGAGCTCAACGCCCTCTTAAAGAGACCCACAGCAGACCCCACCGAACTCAAAAACTTCTGACCCATCTCTCTCCTACTGTTCCCCGCCAAAGTGATTGAGAAAATCGTCAACGCTCAACTCACCACCGCCCTGGAAACCAACGACTCCCTCGACCCCACACAGTTCGGTTTCAGGGCCAACCACAGCACCGAAACCGCCCTCATCGCAGCCACGGACGACATCAGAGCCCTGACCGACAAGAGAGAAACCGTGGCCCTCATACTCCTGGACCTCTCTGCAGCCTTCGACACGGTCTGCCACCGCACCCTAATACGCCGCCTCAGCAACGCCGGCATCAGAGGCAAGGTCCTTGAATGGATCGTCTCCTTCCTCTCCGGAAGGACTCAGAGAATCCGCCTGCCCCCCCTCAGATCCACAGCCACGGAGATCATCTGCGGCGTACCCCAAGGATCCTCCCTCAGCCCCACTCTCTTCAACGTCTACATGACCCCCCTGGCGAACATCGCACGCAAACACGGACTCGACCTCATATCCTACGCCGACGACACCCAGCTCATCATATCCCTCACCAACAACCCCACCTCAGCAAGGACCAGACTACATGACGGCATGAAGGAAGTAGCGAACTGGATGACAGACAGCCGGCTGAAACTGAACACAGATAAGACGGAGGTCCTCATCCTCGGCCCTACTCCCACCGCATGGGACGACTCCTGGTGGCCCCCCGCCCTAGGCAGCACTCCCCAACCCACCGACCACGCACGCAACCTCGGCTTCATCCTGGACTCATCCCTCTCCATGACCAGACAGGTTAACTCGGTGACCTCGGCATGCTTCAACACCCTCCGCATGCTCCGCAAAATCTTCCGCTGGATCCCCACCGACACCAGGAAGACCGTCACCCATGCCCTCGTCACCAGCCGCTTGGACTACGGGAACACTCTGTACGCCGGCATCACCACCAAGCTGCAGAGGAAACTCCAACGGATCCAGAACGCTGCCGCACGACTCATCCTGGACATACCGCGCCACCACCACATCTCCGTACACCTAAAGAGACTCCATTGGCTCCCAGTCAACAAGAGGATCACCTTCAGACTCCTCACCCACGCACACAAAGCCCTTCACAACCTCGGACCCAAACTCATCAACAACCGCGTCTCCTTCTACACTCCTCCGCGCACTCTACGCTCGACCGGACAGGCCCTGGCAGCCGTACCCCGCATCCGCAAAGCCACCGCCGGAGGAAGATCCTTCTCTTTCCTGGCAGCAAAGACCTGGAACTCTCTGCCCAGCCACCTTCGCGCCATACCTGATCACCTCTCCTTCAGAAAGCAGCTCAAGACCTGGCTCTTCGAGCACTGACCCCCCCCCCCCCACCAGCGCCTTGAGACCCTTTATGGGTGAGTAGCGCGCTTTATAAATACGAATGATTGATTAATTGATAGAGTGGTACCTGCTGAATAACTAGGCCACACATGGAACTGTAAATCACACAACTTTAGCGCTCTGCATGGACCTGTGAACTCCAACATTCTAAACCAAGCTTTCATATATTCTGTTCTAGCGATTAGGTCACCCATTGATACGGAGGCCTCGGGGAGCCAGAAAGGTTCTGCCCTAAATTATGCAAGACTCCATACTCGTTGCACCCAAACCCCCCCCAAAAAAAAAATGTATATATATTTTATCTGAAAAAAACAAAGGTTAGCAGGACGTTATAGTTAGGTTCTGAATTTACCTGTACAAAACCATAGAAATTTAGCTGTTATAGTTAGAGCTACAACGTGCACCCCACCATGTACATTTTTCTCATCAGTAATTTCATTGCAAATATTGCAGTGATAAAATCAATGAGGCCATAGAAGATGTCATGAATTATGTAATATGTGGGGTAATTAGCTGTGCATGGTTAGGGCGCAAGTTATAGTTATCTAAGGACATGATTTATAGTTACTTGAAATAACTTCGCTGAATTTCTATGGTTTTGTGTGTGTAAGTTCAAAACCTAACTATAACATCCCTCTAACCTTTGCTTTTTCAGTGAATACCTAAGGTTTTTTAAAGGCTAATTCCTAACTATAACATCCCTCTAACCTTTGTTTTTCAATGAATTTCTGTGTTTTTTTTCAACGGAGTGGGGGGTTAGCCGCAGGGCATCCAATCCCCTTGCCACGCATGACTTTCAGCTGTGTGTGGTAGGGATTGGCCACAGGGCCTGGCTGCAAGTCATGCCCTGCAACCAACCCCGACAGGCATCCAACCTTGCACCACGAACAGCGGGAGTTGGTCGCAGGGCCTGTTCTGCAGCCAGGCACACTAAGGTGGGGGTGAGGATAAATATCTGTGAAATGAGCATTGGTCCCAGAACGCATTCTGACCTGCTTGTTTATCCAAGAAGAGGCCACATTTTTGCGCAAAATGTCTATCCAACTGGAGTACTTTCTATTGCCTAATTAGTAAATTCTACCTCATTGGACAAATGTGTAGTGCATTTTCCACACTGCAGCTGTGTAAAGGAACACGAGGTAATGTCTCATGTGATCTTGTTTGTCTGTGATTTTGGCAATGTGCTTGTTCCTTGAGCGTCTTCATGTGGAAATATACAATAAGATGAATCCTCATGTAGAGAAAACAACAAGACTACAAAGAGTTGAATCTCTACCAAACAAGGGAACGCGTCTCCACAAGCGGCGAAAAATGCGCTCTGGAGGCTTTTTAGTAAGCTGTCCACCATCCTGGAAAAAGGCGGAAAGACGTTGCATACTACTAAGGTACATTGCATACCACTAAGGTATATGTGGCGGGGCCAATGGGCAGGGCTTCTAGGTCATTTTAGATACTCATAGCGGTAAAAGTGAGAATGATGATCTCTGGTCTCAACAGAAGAAGTAGCCAATTCATTACATAAGATATTGTGCTTGAAAGAGCAACGATGCAAACACCTCCATCACTGAATTCAGATGGGGAGCGCAGGGGGGAGCATCAAAGCCTCAGTGGGAGCATACATTGCTCCTGCATGCAGAGAGCAGCTAAAAATGCTGTTCCCTGAATGTGGGAGCAATCCTTTCTTACTTGGTGGGAGTTGTCAAAGTCCCCGCCAAGAGAAAGCCAAGTGCTATTTTCAGAGGGTGGCACCTCAGGAGATAGGGAGCCGGCCCTGGAGGTTGGCGGTCCCCATGGCATTAATGGCTCCAGGATGGGGCCCACCTCCTTTCAGTTTGCACGTGTCTGCCCCAGGGAGGTAGTGGTCCCTGGGCCATATATGCCCCCCCCCCTCTGCCTTTATTTTGGTATTTGGCCCCAGGGAGGAGGTGGTCCCCATGGTCCTACAGGGCTAAGGACGACCAGTCCATGCAGCCCCATCCAATTTACACGTAAAGCCCCGGGGAGGTGGTTCTCTCTGGGGCTCTTT
Source organism: Pleurodeles waltl (assembly GCF_031143425.1). NCBI lineage: Eukaryota > Metazoa > Chordata > Amphibia > Caudata > Salamandridae > Pleurodeles > Pleurodeles waltl. Next base: position 259,906,048 of record NC_090442.1, read on the forward strand.
AGGAGGGGGGCCCATGGGGCCCCACCCACATTTTTTAAATTAAGCCCTGTGGAGGTGGTGGTCCTTGGGGTTCTAAAGAGTCTATGGAGGGGGGTCTGCGCACCCCCCCTCCAATATGTACATAAAGTCCAGAGAAGGTGGTGGTCCCTGGGGCTCAAAAGGAGCCACATGCACCCCTCCATACTTTTTTTAGTATTCTGCATGCTCCTGGGACATGGCCCACCTGGGGGCTTAAACAAAAACAAGCATGGAAGACTGCTCCTTTTTTTTTTTCAATTTTGCCATGGATTTGCAGATCCTCTGCTATTTCACAGCAAAACTGGAAAAAATATGTTTTTGACCCCCCGCTGGGTCCCAGGGCATTTCCACCCTGCCCTATTTTCTTTATTTTTAATGGGGGGTGGGAAGGGTTGGGACTCAGCTGAGTCCCTGTCCCAAAATGAGTAACATATTTTTCGGGTGTGACAAATACTAAGGAACTTTTTGTGGTATTGGTTCTTTGAGTGGAGTGTGCACCTAGTACTTTTTTAGTTCCTCTGTAGCTCCTGTTGTGTATGTTTGCTTCTTTTCATCCCTTCACTTATTTTTATTTCGTTCTGCTTTTAGAGTGCCCTTTCATTATGACACGTTTTCTTTCCTACACTGTGGCATTTGCTAACATGTCTAATATTTAAGCAATTTTAATTCAAATAGTTTATTTTGCATATTAATTGAAATTCTAATCATTGTTTTTGTGTGAGTGTGAACCTCATTTGATAATCCTGCACTGCAGGGCGGTTTCCAAATCACAATGCTCCAAAGATATCTAGGAACCTATGTCTTTTAAAGAGTTGACTTCATTGCTTCACATTTAAGGCATGTGTTGGATATTTACCCGTAAGGAACGTTTTGTATAAAAGGACAGCATAGTAAGAATTGTACAAAGATCACGTATCGTCTAAAAGAACCTTGATGACAGTGATAATTACTTCAAGCGTAGATACATCGCAGGGGTTTACTTATTAGTGTGTACACACAGCAGGTGAAAAAATATATGTTATTAAAAACGAGGTTATCAGTATTTTCACATTCTTGCTCACACAACACTGATAAACTAGCAACTAAAAGAGAATGCCTTCACGTTTATTCAGATCAATTTATTTTCTTATAAATATGGTTTAGTCTGAGTAATGCTGAGTGTCTCAGGTTAAATATGAAAACCTACAATTATTAATGGAAAAAGGGTTATTTATATTCCAAGGTACTCAAAATAGATCAAAGCAACTAGGTTGCTACATAACACTACAGTTCATTGGTAGTGAAAACAATTTCCACTTGATGATGTTCTTGCTGCTTGCTAAAAATGGCCAAGAAACTTACCAAGGACAGATTATTTACGTAACAAGCCAAGCAATGGCAAAGCCAATAGTTCTGGTTAGTTTGTAATTGAAAATGTGTCTTCATTGATTGACAAGGGTGTGCGAGTGTGAATGAGCCTATTTAAGAATGATTAAATGGATGGTTGTTTGTGTACCCGGATGGATGCATAAGCGAGTGGCTGATGTGTAGTGCACTAGCAACTCAGCACCTAGAAGCACAGACACCAGCTACGTAAGGCCTATAAACATCAGGAAAAAAGCACCTACGAACATGGTCATCAGCAAGAAAGCACCTAAAAACTAAAGTCTCCTGAAACACAGAACCTTGAAGTCAATGCACCTGTAAGACAAGACCTAGCTAAAAAGGTCAGAATTTGGTGGTACAGGAGCACTCCCATAAATCTGAGGTTCTTGAACCCCACAAAACTCCTGGTTCCCACCACTAATTAAGAGCTGACATACCTGCAGGGGCTCTCTAGAAAAGCTTCAACTAGTTCTGCTCTACGAAACACTTGACCTTGTCACAGCGGTGGCCATCCCACCCTATTTAAGATGGGGCAACCACTGATAAGTGATGGCCTAAGTTCGGCCATTACCTTTGACTGCTGGAAAATGGAAGGATGACAAGGATAATCTTTTCTAGATGCCACTCTTCCCCTACCCTGACGACAATTGTTTCAGGAATGGTTAACCAGGAATATACACAAAAAGGTTTTGTGTTCCCAAAAACTTAAGAACTGAAGGAGCAGAACAGAGCACATAAAAGAGGAAAAAATAAGCATGCTCTAAAAAACATATCTAAGAAACAATAAACAAACTACAAACTGAAACAAGTACCTACTATACAAAAAAAAAAAAATGGGAATGAAATGCAGATGGGCGTTGCACGTGATGAAAGACAAACAATACGCAAAGTGTTGCGACCCATTGCCAACATGGGGCAGATGTAAGAAAAGTGGTGCTGCAACCAGTGCAGCGCCACTCTTCTTGAGCCCCTTAGCACCCCCTACAGCCACCATGTGTGTGCTGTATTTAAAATACAGTGCACCATGGCTCAAGGTATGAGGCAGTAGTGTCAACATTTTTGAAACTATTGATGTACTGTTCAGGGTTAGCGCCAAAATAGGGGTATAGGGTCCCATTGTAACCAATAGTGTTCTCCCTTTTAACGCCTCCTCTGAGCAGATGTTAAATGTAGCCACAAAAAATGACTCAGTGGAATCTCGTAGATTCCACTGCATCATTTTTGCGATTCACCTAACAGGGAAACACTCCCTTTGCATACATTATGCATGGCACATGCAAATTGTGGCACAAAGGGCGCAATGTATGCATTCCACCACTTTGTAAATATGGTGCAGCGTTTTTGCCATAATATCACCACATCAGCATAAAAAAATGACTCTAATGTGACGATATATGGCGCAAGGGGCTCTTAAATCTGCCCCATAGTTTACTGGCCTTTGTTTCTGGAAAGAAAAAGAAAAATGTCTCGAGAGGGATAACCTAACAGCATTGGATTGAAGTGCATACGCCAAAATGCCAGGTAGACTTTCATCACAGAAATAATTGGCAGGCAGATGGGACTCTCTGAATATGGAAGTAAGTCTTACACTGACCTTGTTGGCTAGAAGGCCACCTGACAAACAATAAATTCCCTTCATAGCTCCCAGATGTTCGGACACCAGCAATGCCTAGAAACAGAGGTATCATCAGTTCTTTAGAAGCTATGGAACCAGCATCCCAGCACCTATTAGGAACTGAGGCATGGCAGCAACACCTCACCTAGAAAAATGAAAACAATACTGTTGGACTTTTGCTTATGCAGGGTCATCCCCAGTCTTTTTGCCTCCTATTTTTTTTCTGACCTGTTGCTGTTGGCTTTTCAACTTTGAGCACTTTACCACTGCTAACCAGTGCTAAAGTGCATATGCTCTCCGTGTAAATTGTATGTAATTGGTTTATCCATGATTGGCCTATTTGATTTACTAGTAAGTCCCTAGTAAGGTGCACTAGAGGTGCCAGGGCCTGTAAATCAAATGCTACTAGTGGGCCTGCAGCACTGGTTGTGCCACCCACATAAGTAGCTCTGTAATCATGTCTCAGACCTGCCACTGCAGTGTCTGTGTGTGTATTTTTACACTGAAAATTCGACTTGGCAAGTGTACCCACTTGCCAGGCCTAAACCTTCCCTTTTCTTACATGTAAGGCACCCCTAAGGTAGGCCCTAGGTAGCCCCAAGGGCAGGGTGCAGTGTATGGATAAGGTAGGACATATAGTAATGTGATTTATATGTCCTGACAGTGAAATATTGCCAACTTCGTTTTTCACTGTTGCAAGGCCTGTCTCTCTCATAGGATAATATGGGGGCTACCTTTAAATATGATTAAAGTGTAGATTCCCCTAGAGAGTAGATGGACATGTGGAGTTTGGGGTCCCTGAACTCACAATTTAAAAATACATCTTTTAGTAAAGTTGATTTTGAGATTGTGCGTTTGAAAATGCCACTTTTAGAAAGTGAGCATTTTCTTGCTTAAACCATTCTGTGACTCTGCTGTGTTTGTGGATTCCCTGTCTGGGTCAGTTTGACAGTTGGGTTGTTTTTCACCTCACACTAGACAGTGACACAAAGGGGGCTGGGGTGTAACCTGTATTTCCTGGTTAACCATCTCTGCTAGGAGGGAGGGGTGGAGTGGTCACTCTCATCTGAAAGGACTGTGCCTGCCTCCGACAATGCCGGCTCCAACCCCCTTGTGTGTGTCTGAGGCCTTGCCTGGGCAAGGCAGGATTTCACAAGTAGGTGTGAGTCCCCTTTGAAGAAAGGTGACTTCAAAGACTAAAATGGGTATAAGAAGGGCACCCAAATCTACAGACTTTAGAAACACTTCTGGAACCAAGAGGAACCTCTGCCTGGAGAAGAGCTGATAGCTGAGGAAGAAGTGCTGCCCTGCCTGCCTGTGACTGTGCTTTGTGGAGCTTTCCTGCAGTGCTGCTTCTGCCAGAGTAATAGGGCAAACTCTGGACTTTGTGTGCCTTCCATCTTGTGAAGAAATCTCCAAGGGCTTGAGTTAGAGCTTGCCTCCTGTTGTTTGAAGTCTCAGGGACAGCAAAGACTTCTGTCTGCCAGCACCTGGAGTCTCTGGAGAGACTCCTGCTCTGACAAGTGGTGCCCTATCCAGTCCCTGGGCCCTTGAAAGGAAAGCTGGTGGAAATCGACTTCGGACGACTCCGGACCGATGCCGCTGCTGAATCCGGTGACGCCGCCTGCACCCGACGCTGTAACCTTCGCTGGAACGCGACGCTCTTCGCAGGCCGGACGCCGCTGCAGCCCCGCTGAAGTACGCAACTCCGTGGAAGTCGCCGCACCACGTCGTGATCGACGCCGCTCGAAGTGCACGGATTCAACGTTTCGCACAGACGCCGCGATTCCCGACTTCGCGCATCGGCTTGTTTTCACTCTTCACCAAAGGTACTGTACTTGGGGGTCTACACGACTCCGTGTCCGGCGCCGCTGGTGTCGGCTTGTTGGGAACGACTCCGTCACGACGCCGTGTTAACATCTCATCGAAGCATTTTTGTTTCTAAGCGCTATTTTTGAGTTTAATCTTTAAAAATTAATAACTTGACTTGTGTATGTCGGATGTTTGTTGTTTTGGTCTTGTTTTGTTTAGATAAATATTTCCTATTTTTCTAAACCGGTGTTGTGTCATTTTGTAGTGTTTTCATTAAGTTACTGTATGTGTTGGTACAAATACTTTACACCTAGCGCTCTGAAGTTAAGCCTACTGCTCTGCCAAGCTACCAAGGGGGTAAGCAGGGGTTAGCTGAGGGTGATTCTCTTTTACCCTGACTAGAGTGAGGGTCCTTGCTTGAATAGGGGGTAACCGGACTGTCAACCAAAGACCCCATTTCTAACAAATACCCAGAAGCTGGCAACATCAACAAAAGACCAGGGCCCTCATTATGAGCTGGCTAGTATTAATATGGGGACACACTCGGGCATGTATTTAGCCACATAAACCCGTCCATTACAAGACCCTGGAATAGTAAATAACATGTCTGATCTAGAACTAGAGCTACTGGCTCCCTTTTCGTAGGTATTGCCTGATCTTACTTATCTGCTTAGATTTATTACCTGTTCAAAGCAAATAGTAAATCTGAGTGAGAAGCCACAGTGGGACAGACTTTAGACTTGGGAGAATGTGACATGTTGCCTCTTACTCTTGGAGAGGGCTTGGTGGCGGGTAGTTTGAACCACCTCTGACCCCAGCAGTATTTTTACTCCATTTGTTTGCACACATAGTAAAACTAGTCCTGATATTGCGTACATGGTAATTTCCGATCCACGCACATTAGGCCACTCATATTCAGCCATAGAATTATCTCCCCAAAGATATGCTCTGACTTATTCGTAATGAGGGCCTAAGGGTTGTGGGGGCTGGGCATTTACCAAGCGAAAGATCATGCTGCATGCACATGACATGGATGGCACCTATTGCCCCAGCTGTCTCTGTCTGTGTTGGGCGAAGGTGGGCTATGATGGTTGCGCACGACAACATTCCTAGGACTTGTTAAACAGGCCCTCCCAGGCACATTATGGCATCTATCATGGAGTGTATTGGATGCACAGTTGTACTGTGTTTGGCTTTATAGCATGCAAATTAACGGCATGAACACCAGCTATTATTGAATGCAGTAGTTCCAACAGCCTCATCATTTGCTTGAAGTCTTTTATCACAGTATAAGTGGTTATTGCTAAGTGTTACAGTGGTACTAACAAATTGTCACAGTAACAACAGCATCATTTTCTGACGTGATTTTATTCTGTAACTGTATATGGAAGCTTTAACATCAATCAGGACATTAAGTTAGAATATCAGTGCTCATGATGTATTACTTTTTCCTACATATGACAAAATAGAGCCATGCGTGTATCACTAAAACTATTTCTGCCCGGAGTGTATTTAGGATAGTAGGTTACGGTAAAGAGGAGAGAATGATGGCAAAGATTTACAAAACTTCAAAAATGTTTATGGAGGAAACAGCAAGATATTCCTTGGATAATGTGAATAAAAACCTGATAAATATGTGTTGTAACTCTCTTGCACTCCTTGGTTAACCAAGTATTGGATTTAATTAGCTTGCAATTCAAGAGATTTTGGATTATTCAGCATGTATTAAGCCTCTGGTCTAATGAAATCACCAGATGGTGTGCTACACTGAGATCATGAGCAAAGCACAATGAGCTTCTTATGTTGTGACCTTTGATGGTAGCGCTTATTAACACATCAAACATTCCTCTATTTGTGTACCAGTAATGTAAGTCTACCAAGATGCTAATACCTGTGTTGGAGGGTACATTTTAGTAATTTTAGAAAAGCTGCACTGACACATATTCTTTTAAAAGTGCTAATGTTTTCATATGCAGTGGTCACAATTGTGCCAACTGGATTTACCAATGTGCTAATAGGATTTAATTAACACCAAAGCAAATGTTATACTCACAATTGACTGTTATTATCAAAACAAATTTGTTTTTCTAAATGTTATTGTGTAATTTATGAGTTTAAATAGACATGTGCATAAATTTAAATGCACTTCTCTGATACGGCTAACGAGATGCATTAACAAGTTTTTCAATTTATAATGAAAAGTTTTACTTATTCTGATGGTATATTATTAATGCTGAACTTACAAGTTTACATACTATGCATGTTTTATTAACAAGTATTTTAATACATTTATATTTCTTGTGTTAGCATATAGGCCTGCAGAGCTCATATTTACAGTCATGTAAAAGTGATGAATCATTGTTCTCGTTAACGTGAAATTTTCCTCTAGGTTCTATTCTCATGAGTAGCAATAGGTTCTTTGTTCAATTGCACAAGTTTAGTTTAGTAACTTGAAAAAGGAATATCCAGGCCCGTAGGTATAACTTGAAATAAATTGTTTTAACTTACATACAGATTCACATGGGACTGAGACAAGTCCATTGTACACTTGGGATGAAACTGGATTGTGCAAGTGAAAATAAATTGTTACTGAACTGTTTGGATTCACACAGAAAGAGGAGATGGTCCCAGATCAAACCTGAGAAAATACTGGACTGTTGCAACCTGACATATTATTGATTTTTGATTGGATGATGCCTCTTTTGCATGATGTGAGGCCACTGAACTGACAAATTAGAGCAATTTGTGTGATTTTCTATAGAATTGGACTTCGTAGGTTTCAGTCATTCTTTCCTTGGTTCTTGAGAACTCTTGACTCTGTGCAGTTCTCTCTCTGTACTTTCCTGATAATGCCTGGCAGGATTTTGCTGCTGATCTAATGCTTTGCTGAGGAAGAATCCTTGAACGCTGTCTCTTGAAGAGGTATATTTCTCTGCTGATTGCCATTTCCCTTGACATGTCCTTCCTCTTTTAGAAAAGAAGCGAGCATGCTGATACCCACCTATTTTATTTTTCTAGATAGTAATCTATAGCCCTAGATATATTTTTTACCCAAATTATTCTTTACTACTTTTGTATTTTGCCTGCATGTGTTTGTCCCCACACATGCATTTCCTAATGTGGTTAGCTCTAGGGATAACCTATGTTCAACCCAAAATTTGCATTCTCTGCTTAATTGAACTTGACTGATGTTGATACAGTCTGACCTGAGATTTGTTTCTGTGTTTCAGATTATGACTTTAATTATATTTATTGTTCTTCTTGAATGCTTAATTGTGTTAATGCTAATTCAATTAAATTTGTTTTGCAGCTTTGGGCAGCCAAAGGTGTTGATATATCTTTATCATCTGATTTTGCACACAGTCTTCATGACATTAGCTTTGTGGTTATAAAATAAAGCTTTGAAACTTTTCATTGATTGGAGTCTCCTTCTGTGGCTACATTGGTCATGGTGTCTAAACTGTTTGGGTTGTGTTAACGTAAATTTGTGTATGTTTCACCACACTCTTTCTGGGCCAAAAGGTCCGTCAACCTTGATGAACCTCGGTGAAGCGTTTGATTCATGTGAAGAATGAAAAAACGTGCTCGCACCTGTATCAGTATGTAGGAAGTTGGCTCTGTATATACTATCTCAAAGTAAGAGATAGTATGCATAGAGTCCAAGGGTTCCCGTTAGAGGTAAGATAGTGGCAGTATTAGATATTTCTAATGCTCTATTTTGTGGTAGTGTGGTCGAGCAGTAGGCTTATCAGAGGGTAGTGTTAAGCATTTGTTGTACACACACAGGCAATAAATGAAGAACACACACTCAAAGACTTAACTCCAGGCCAATAGTTTTTATATAGAAAAATATATTTTCTTAATTTATTTTTAGAACCACAAGTTCAAGATTTGAAGTAAATACATAAAATGCAAAGTACTACACACAGGTAAGTTAGGAACTTTGAATTAGAGCAATAGCATACACAGTTTTAGTAAAAATAGCAATAAGCTATTTTAAAAGTGGACACAGTGCAAAAATCAACAGTTCCTGGGGGAGGTAAGTAATGGTTAGTTTGTCAGGTAAATAAGACACTTACAAGTCTAAGTTCCTGGGCATAGGCAGCCCACCGTTGGGGGTTCAAGGCAACCCCAAGGTTTCCACACCAGCAGCTCAGGACCGGTCAGGTGCAGAGGTCAAAGAGGTGCCCAAAACACATAGGTGCCTATGGAGAACAGGGGTGCTCCAATTCCAGTTTGCCAGCAGGTAAGTAAGTACCCGCGTCCTCGGAGGGCAGACGAGGCGGGTTTTGTAGAGCACTGGGGGGGACACAAGTAGGCACACAAAACACACCCTCAGCGGCACAGGGGCGGCTGGGTGAGGTGTGCAAAGCAGGCGTTGGGTTTTGTATTGGTTTCATTGGAGGTAACTAGGGGTCACTCTAGCGGTGCAGGCAGGGCACAGCAGGGGCTACTCGGGTCAGCCACCGACTGGGCAGGGCAGAGGGTCGCCTGGGGGCTGCGGGTGCAGTTCTTGGTCCAGGCGTCTGGTGCTTTGTTACAGGCAGTCGCGGTCAGGGGGAGCCTCTGGATTCTCTCTGCAGGCGTCGCTGTGGAGGTCCAGGGGGGTCATCTCGAGCTACTCACGGGGTCGCAGTCAACTGGAAGTCCTCCCTGTGGTGTTGGTTATCTGGATCTCGACCCGGGAGCGTCGGGTACAGAGGGTGAAGTCTCATGCTTCCGGTGGGAAGAGTGAGGCCTTTGAAAGTTGCTTCTTTGTTGCAAAGATGTTGCTGTTGTTGAGCAGAGGAGTTTCTGGTCCTTAGGTGCAGGGCAGTCCTCTGAGGCTTCAGAGGTCGCTGGCCCCTGTTGGATGCGTCGCTGTTGCAGGTTTTCGAGTCAGGAGACATGCCGGTGGGGCTGGGGCCAAAGCAGTTGTCGTCTCCGTCGTCTCTGCAGAGCTTTCAGGTCAGTAGTCCTTCTTATTAGTTCAGGTTGCAGGAATCTCATTTATTGGGTTCTGGGGTGCCCCTAAATACTAAATTTAGGGGTGTGTTTAGGTCTGGGAGGGCAGTAGCCAATGGCTGCTGTCCTGTAGGGTGGTTACACCCTCTTTGTGCCTCGTCCCTGAGGGGAGGGGGGCACATCCCTAATCCTATTGGGGGAATCCTCCAAACTTAAGATGGAGGATTTCTAAAGGCAGGTGTCACCTGAGCTCAGGACACCTTAAGGGCTGTCCTGACTGGTGGGTGACTCCTCCTTGTTTTTCTAATTATCTCCTCCAGCCTTGCCGCCAAAAGTGGGAGCAGTGGCCGGAGGGGCGGGCATCTCCACTAGCTGGGATGCCCTGTGGCGCTGTAACCAAAGGGGGCCTTTGATGCTCACCGCCAGATGTTACAGTTCCCGCAGGGGGAGGTGAGAAGCACCTCCACCCAGTACAGGCTTTTTTCCTGGCCACAGAGTGACAAAGGCACTCTCCCCATGTGGCCAGCAACTCGTCTGGTTGTGGCAGGATGGCAGAAACTGGTCATCCTAACACTAGAAGTCGGATTGGTATTCAGGGGGCATCTCTAAGATGCTCTCTGGGTGCTTTGTACAATAAATCCCACACTGGCATCAGTGTGCATTTATTGTGCTGAGAAGTTTGATACCAAACTTCCCAGATTTTAGTGTAGCCATTATGTAACTGTGGAGTTCGTGTTTGACAAACTCCCAGACCATATACCCTTATGGCTACCCTGCACTTACAATGTCTAAGGTTTTGCTTAGACACTGTAGGGGCATAGTGCTCATGCACCTATGCCCTCACCTGTGGTATAGTGCACCCTGCCTTAGGGCTGTGAGGCCTGCTAGAGGGGTGACTTACCTAAGCCACAGAGAGTGTGCGGTTGGCATGGCACTCTGAGGGGAGTGCCATGTCTACTTAGTCATTTCTCCCCACCAGCACACACAAGCTGGGAGGCAGTGTGTATGTGCTGAGTGAGGGGTCCCCAGGGTGGCATAATACATGCTGCAGCCCTTAGAGACCTTCCATGGCATCAGGGCCCTTGGTACCAGGGGTACCATTTACAAGGGACTTATCTGAGTGCCAGGTCTGTGCCAATTGCAGAAGCAAAGGTACAGTTTAGGGTAAGAACACTGGTGCTGGGGCCTGGTTAGCAGGGTCCCAGCACACTTTCAATCATAACTTGGCATCAGCAAAAGGCAAAAAGTCAGGGGGTTACCATGCCAAGGAGGCATTTCCTTACACAGTATATATGCCACAAACGCACCCTCTAAACTCATCAGTAAGATGTTGCACCCAATATCTACACATGTATGTTATTGATAAGTCACACACCAAACTCCAGATTTACATTAGCATTAGTACTGCTGAAGCCCTCATTATGAGAGGCCACTTCATTTTGATGGGGCTTGGATTGCCAGTTATCAGTCTTGTCAGAAGTATGAGATTCGTAAGAACATCGCAGATCTGTTTACTCTCACCTGGAGATTTTGACTGCTTGAAATCTCCAGGTGACATTCCTGTGCAAAATGAGGAATTCACTTGGGAATTGGGCCCAAAGAGAAGTGCAGTCAACATACTTAGTTGTGGAATTGGAGTCTTTGACTTTTTGGTGGAAGTGGATCACTTTAAATAATACCTTTGAGGTCTGACTTCAAGTTCCAGGCCAAACACAAACCTTTGGTGGATCAGTTTACCACCAAAGGGACAGAAAGATCCAGTCCAAGAAATGTCTAGTAGCAGTTCAGACTGCAGAAGTTCCACTTCAAGACTGAAAATCCATCATGGGTTAGACCCATAATGGCAGATTGCATTTCTAGGTTGCCTTTATATGGCACTGAAGCTGAGGAAAGGATACAGGAGGACAATGAAGATGTGGTGAACACTTTAACAAACACCAGTAAAGACACCTGAGTGGTTGCTGCCACTTAGTTAACTTGAAACATTCTAGAATGTTGTTCAACATGTGAATGAGGTGTGGCCAGCTCCAAGGTGTTAGTATTCTGAGGTCAAAAGCTTATCAGCCCATTTCACTGAGTGGTTGATATGCACTGGGTTCTTGCCCTTATGTGCCTAGATAGTGTAGCTGGCACATGGAGCCATATTGGCATGCAGGCCTTGAAGAGAAGAATTAGAGAACTGTTCTGATGGCTAGGGTTAAACTGGTCTGTGGAGCAGTTTGTTTGACAATAATGTTGCAATCCCACTTTCCTTTTTTCCATCCTTTAATATGTATTTATATTTCTTTCCTTTCTCTTGCGCCTTTTATCCAGTCAAAATAGCACTTCTGCACAGTTTAGAATGTTGAAGAGAACTAGTTCTAGATAGGGATTTTGTGGGGAGATTGAGATGGTAAATAAAGTTTTACCTATCTCTTCTGTTGTACCTGATTACTTCAAATGTGTCTCATTCACTATTAGCAATAAACCGCAAGTTAGTGTCCCAAGTCCAGCTGCATCCATTTCATGGCCAGAAGAGGCCTGATTGCAAAAATGGGGTGGATATCATTGTGCCCCTACCTGTTTTGATGGAGGTGGTCAAGTATGGAACAGTGGGTGTAAATTTTACTCCTGTTGACCATAGGTTAACTTTGCCAAAAATGTCACCACGTGCAGGGTCACTGTACTGCTGGAGAAGTTATTTTCTAGGGAAGCAGTGCCTGATAAGGTAGTAACCGATAATGGCCCTCAAAATAATTTCTCTGGAGGTTTCAGATTTCCTTGGAAGTTTGAGTGTTAAGCATGTGACCACTTCTTTTTGTGGACATCAATGCCAACAGTCCAGTTGTCTCTGGATAATGGACTGGATTGGATTTAGGAAGTTGAGAATTTGATGTGGGCTGGTAACACTACTCTAAATGTTTACAGTATGGTTTATACTTTGTTGTTGAGGCGTATGGTGCCAAGATCAAACCTGAATAGACTGTTTAGGGAGGAAAGAGAATCTTGTGTAAATAAAATGTGTGATGAAGGAAATAGTATCAAGTCAAATATGAAGATAAGCAGAGTTGACGGTATTGTGGTTTGTGGGTATGTAATGTGAATAAAATGGTGAGGGAATTTCACCCCAAGTGATTTTCAGCCCCCCTAAGAATAGTGTGTGTCAAGGATTGCACGGTGAGGTTGAAGGATGCAAAGTCTTAAGGGAAGCTGTCAGTAGTTATTTCTGAACAGAAGGTATTGGATGGCGATGTTGCTGCTCATGACTCTGTTTTGAAACTCTGGGTATTTTGTGGGAATGAGTAAACATGAGAGAAAGGAGTTTTCCAAACTGTGCTTCACGAGGAGTTTTTATAGGTAGAGATCTTATAGGTGGAGGGTTCCTCCACGTAAGCTCAGGGACTATGTACAGTAGTGGTTCCCCTGAATAAGTGTGTGTCGGCTTAAATGTTGCATTATTAGCCATGTGCAAGGTTTGTGTTGTTTCTTGCTCTAGTTGAATGTTTTAAGGGGGAGGGCGATGTGTTGAGTCTTGATGGTGTTAAATCAATCTACTATCTGTATGGTCATAAAGAGAAATGTTAAGTAGAAAGTACTTCTTTGTTAAAGTTTCCTTTCAACTGCGTGAAGCAATTACTTCTAAGCGAGCTCCCTGTCTATCATGGTTGTAAGCTACTAATAAATGCTTACCCACAAGAACTATGTCTCTTTATTTTCACAGCTCACATTCGCTGCACTCAAGGTGACATCAACATTGGTTCTGGGTGGCTGACGCAAGGATGTTTTCCATGGGGGGGAACATGTTGGGTGACAGGACAGCTGCACGCTGAGCATCCTACCTGAGTTTCCCGGCGGACGCTGCTTCAGCGGCAGCTATCTCTCTAGGTACCTTCAGCAGGTACATGTGTTTCAGTGCCGGCTCCACGAAGACGGGCGGCTCGGGTGGGGCCGCAGGTTGGGTGTGCACCGCCCTGGAGCTCCGAAGGAGCCGTCGGGCAGCATCGCACTTTCCCCTCCGGGGGAGCGTGAGCAGAGTCAGCACCAGTCAGGTTGCTGAACAGGCTTTTCTCATTCACAAAGGTGGGAGACAACGGCCGGATGGTAAGAGGCTCCATTCCGGTAAAAGCCAGGCAAGGCGGGCATAAGAAGGAGGATAAAACGAGCATAATAACAAACTTAAGTTTACCTTTAGGAGGGGGAGGTGGGGAAGAGAAAGACAAACTTCAGGGTGGCAGTTTTTTCAGTGAGGAGGTCAGGAGCAACTCACAGAGAGTTAAAATAAAGCAGAAAACAAGCATTGGCAAAGCCAAAGTGACTCCTTCCTTTACAAGCCTATTTTAGGGCTCTACCAATGGTGACCCCTACTCCCAGTAGCAAGATGGAGCAGGATCTGTCTTTTTCGCAAGATGGGGAACTGGAGAGTCGGGGGATTACACCTCCCGTACTCGAGGAATCACTTCTGGACGGAGACCATTGTGACAGTAAGGTTAGGGTGAGTGTGGAGATGCTTGACTCTCCCGACCCTGTGGGACTTTCGGGGATTATGGAACCTTCCCCCCCATTTCGATAATCAGGGGCAGGGTATGCTACCGGAGCCCAGAAAATTGGAAAACATGTTTTTAGCACTCACAGAAAACATAACCAAGGGGTTTTCAGACTCAGAGGCAAATCAAGGAGAGATAAGGTTGGCTTGTGAGTCATTGGAAAAACATTTGATCTTCTGGCACTTAGGACTCAAGCCCTTGAGGAATCGGCTGAGACCATTAAAGGGGCAATAAGTAGGAACAAAGAGGAAATTAAATTACTAAAGGAAAGTGAGTGTAATTTACAAGAAAAATTAGAACATCTGGAAAACTCTTCAAGGAGGAATAATTTAAGACTCTTAAATGTGCCAGAAGGTGTGGAAGGAGATGACTTAAAAAAATATGCAGTTTCTCTTATTAAAAAGACACTGAGATTATGAAGGACATTCTGAGGATCCATAGAGATCCGTTTAGGAGGAACCCTTATAAGTGGAAGCCCCAGAAGATTTTGGTTAATTTTCAAACATATCTGTTGAAAGAGAAAATATTGGTGAAGGCGTTGGGTTTGGGATCCTTATAAGTTGAGGAGTTCTCATTTGAGATCAGGTCTGATCTTTCTAGTGTAACTTTAAATAGACAGTGGGAGTTGGGAAAACGATTGGAAGAGTTTAAAAGTGTAGGTGCGGTAGCTCAACTTAAATTTACGGCAATTATTTGTGTAATGCACAATAATAGAATGCACAACATTAGGGATCTAGCCCTAGCAGATGAAGTATTAGAAGGCATAAAGAAGGGAGATAGTGTATAAGCTACGCCGAGGAGCTCAAAGGAGCTCTAAATGAGACCTATGGTTCTGTCAATAGGAGGGGGGGTTCCCCCGGGTAGGAAGGGCAGTGTGTGAGGCACAGAGGGGATCATAGTAGGGGAGATTAGGGTTACACTGAGTGAGAAGCAGTTAGGAGGAAGCAATAAAATGTCTTTATACACCTCAGGCTACTCAGGTATAACTGGATAGGACTATAGGGCGCCAGAGAGACGGGGAAAGATTATTGCAAATAATGTCCTGGAATGTTAGTGGTTTAAGGGTTAAGGCTAGGGCTAGAAAAAGTTTGGAGTTCCTTAGGGATTGTCCAGCACATATAATAATTCTGCAAGAGACGTATTTAACCAAAGAGGAAACTTTAACTTTGCTTAAAACTCAGAAATGGATGCAATGTTATGTTTGTACAGATCATAATTTTAATACCAGGGGGGTAGCAATTTTTGTTAAGCAGCAGGTAAATGCAACACTAGTAGGGGCAACAACGGATAAATTAGTTAGATGGATTATAGTTACTCTGCAGTTGGAAGGAAGGAAATTTACATTGGTAGGCTTCTATGGCCCAGATTGTGATGATACAGAACCTCTTTGAAGGGTTTTTTCTTATCTCCTGGAGTTTTCAGATCCTGCTATCATGGCTGGGGACTTCAAGGTGGTTTTAGATAATAAACTGGGCAGGTCAGCAAAATACAGGTCAGTGGGTACGCCAAAATCCCAACAGTATCTTAAATTAATGAGGAAAGATTTCCAATTATGTGATTTGTGGAGACAAAGAGTAGGTGAGGAGCAGGAATTTTCTTTTCATAATAGAAAGTACAGTCATGCGTCACAATTTGATTATTTTCTAGTTGATAAGTCAGTGTGTGGTTTGGTAAAGGATATTATTTACTCACCCACACATTTGTCTGATCATGCGGCAGTAACTTTAAGAATGAGTTGTCCCCAGGAGGTTGGGGAGATAAGATGGACTTTGGACAGGACTTTGTTACTGGAGGAAGAGGTCATAGGTCTCCTTTGTAGGGATGCCGCAGAATATTTTAGGATTAATCACGGTTTAGCCTCTATAAGTATAGTTTGGGATACTTTTAAGGCTGTAATGAAGGGGAAGATTATAAGTCTTGTTAGTTATCAATCAATCAGTGATTTGTTTAGCGCGCTACTCACCCGGTAGGGTCTCAAGGCGCTGTGGGGGGGTGCTACTGCTCGAAGAGCCAGGTCTTGAGGTGCTTCCTGAAGGTCAGGAGGTCCTGGGTCAGACGTAAGTTGACGGGGAGGGAGTTCCAGGTTTTGGCGGCAAGGTGGGAGAAGGATCTACCGCCAGATGTGGTACAGTGAATGCAGGGGACGGTTGCGAGGGCAAGGTTGGTGGAGCGGAGCTGGGGTGTAGGGATGTGGAAGTTGAGACGCTCGTTGAGGTGGGCCGGTCCGGTGTTGTGGAGAGCTTTGTGGGCGTGGATCAGGAGCATGAAGATGTGTCAGAGTCACCAGATCCTCGAGGTCTGTGCACGTTCCCAACACGTTCACCAGTGAACAGCTCCAAGACTTTGATAGATAAATCACAGAGACTGAGAGAGTCCAAGAGGGGAAGAGGGGATTAGGAAGGGAACAGCTGGGAAGGAGACCTGTAGTAAGAAAAAGGTTAGAACACACAATATGAAAATTACATCTCCTGAAATCAATACTAGACTATGATTCTAAGCCTAGTCACTCCGAAAACATAAACAATCTAAGAGTTAAGTTTAAAATGACTAAGTTTCAAGATGGCTGGATACCTGTAGGGGAATCAAGATGAATTAAATGAAAACTTCCTTATTCAAGTACTTTCCTTTACATGAGAATCAGAAAAAACATTCTGACTAAATTTTAAACCAGTCATATAAATCCTGTTTTGAGAATGTATACTAGGACTATACAATATTGCATCTAGAAACTCTGGCCTTCTGTGTACTCTTAAAATGTTTCAACACAAATTGCGCATATTGCATATATATATATATATATATATATATATATATATATATATATATATAGTAAACACCATAAAAGGATTGTGCACCATAAATAACACAAATTAAACTTGAGGAGAGAATCGTGCGTCTTGCCAATTCGAGTGTTACCATGTAAAATACCAAGAAATGGTAGCACACAATGAATATCAAATCATCATTAATCGAATCGCGCGTCTTGCCGATTCGTAAAACACGATGTAAATGTCAAGGAATAACAGCTCACAATAAATAACAAGATCAAAGTACAATGAAACGAATTGCGCTTCTTTTGCCGATTCTTAAGCCACCATGTAAAATGTCAAGAAATGGTAGCGCGCAATGAACAACAAAGTTAAACGCTCATGAAACGAGTTGTGCGTCTTGCCAATTCGTAAAACATCATGTAAATATCAAGAAATAGTAGCGCGCAATGGACAACAATGTTTAAACACCATAAAACGAATCGCGCGTCTTGCCGATTCTTAAGCCACCATGTAAATGTCAAGAAATGGTAGCGCGCAATGAATAACAAAGTCAAACCTTTATGAAATGAATCGCGCGTCTTGCCTATTTGTAAACTACCATATAAATGTCAAGAAATGGTAGCGCGCAAGTTATCTGTTACTCATTTAAGAATTTAAACCAAGAATATGAAAATTCTAAATAACAGTGACGGGACAGTCCAACCACCGTCTTACCGCCTGGAACAATGATCACCAATGAAGGATTAGGGCAGAAGACTGGAAGATCCAAATAGGCCGCCAGGACAGGAGCTCAGGAAGAAGCTGCTGCTCTGCACCGGGACCTCTGAATAGTGAGCACTGGGAGTTGGGCTGGCTATCTTTTATAGAGTCTTAGCGCAGCCCAGAACCACGCCCAGGCATGTTGCAGGGAAAGTCTCTGGAAGGCCCTGGAAAGGGGCCACACCCTAACACACTCTGAAAACCTGCAGCAATACATTGCAAAGGAACAGTATTTGTAAGCATATTAAAAATACGTTTTCAGGATTGAACTCTGCAATGCAAAAGGTTAAACCACAACATATCAGCACAATGCATAAATTACTTTGTTTTGAGAGTGCTGGGTTTTTGCATTTTTGTCGCCAATAGAGCGCGTATTGCTCTGGTGTTGACAAGATGATCCTTTTGTTGACGGGGAGCCTGTGGAGGTCTCTGAAGTGGGCTGAGATGTGTTCGTGGCGAGGGAGGTTGAGGATGAGTCGTGCTGAAGTGTTATGGATGCGCTGGAGTTTCTTCTGGAGCTTGGCCGTTGTTCCTGCATAGAGGGCATTGCCGTAGTCCAGTCTGTTGCTGAAGAGGGCGTGGGTGACAGTTCTTCTGTTTTCCACAGGGATCCATCTGAAGGTCTTGCGGAGCATGCAAAGGGTGTTGTAGCATGAGGATGAGATGGCGTTGACTTGCTGGGTCATGGAGAGCGAGGAGTCCAGTATGAAGCCGAGGTTGCATGCGTGGGTGGTGGACTTTGGAGCCAACCCCAGGGAGGCAGGCCACCAGGAGTCGTCCCATGCTGATCTGTTGGGGCCGAAGATGATGATCTCAGTTTTCTCCCAGTTCAGCTTGAGGCGACTTTCTTTCATCCATTTGGCGATGGCGTGAAGTCCGGTGTGGAGGTTGTTCTTAGCGGTTGCGGGGTCCTTTGTGAGAGAGAGGATGTGCTGAGTGTCGTCTGCGTAGGAGACGATGTTGAGGCCATGGGATCGGATGATGTTGCAGGGTGGAGTCATGTAGACATTGAAGAGGGTGGGGCTGAGTAAGGATCCCTGGGGACTCCGCAGATGGTCTTGGTGGCCTTGGACAGGAACGGGGGGGAGGCGGACTCTCTGGGTTATTCCAGAGAGGAAGGAAGTGAGGAAGTTATAGAAGAAAGCAGTACAGGGAGCAATTGGAGGGTAAAGAGAAGGAAATTTGGTTATGTAACTCCGAACCGGAGGAGGCAGGTGACGAGGAGCAGTTGAATTACAAGAGAAGACAGTTGCGGCAGCAGCTGGAACTGGTTTTACAAGTAAAAATATCAAAAAGATGGGAAGCACATGAGCAAGCCCAATTTGAGAATGGAGAAAATATGGGGAAATTACTGGCCTGGAAAATAAAGAAAGATCAGACATGGGATAATATACAGGAGCTTGTGGACAGTTATTCAGGGGATTAAATTGACATCCCCGATGATATAAAAGAGGCCTTCCAAAAGTTTTTTATATCACTTTATATGGCGCAGGGGGAAGTGGAGGTTAAGGCAGTTGCGAACTGGTTAGATATGGATGCCCTCCTCCACCTTACACAGGATCAGCAGTCTTATTTGGTCAGACCCATCACGGAGGAGGAAATAAGTACAGTCCTAAGAAAGAGTAGTAGGGGGAGGGCGGCGGGAACTGATGGTATCCCGTTTAATTTTATAAGGTTTTGGATGAATCTATAATTCCTCTAATGGCTCAACTGTTTTCAGGGATTTTTGAGGAGGGTGCCTCGGCGCCAGTCTCTTGGCACGAAGATACCATTTCTCTTATTTTAAAACCAGGGAAATCCCCAGTAAGATGTGAATCTTATAGACCAATTTCCTTGCTGAACAGTGATTATTAACTCTATGCTAAGATACTGGCAAATAGGTTGAGTGGGGTAATTAGTGAACTGATTTATCCAGACCAGAAAGGTTTTATACGAAATAGATTTATGTATGAACATATGTTTAACCTAATTGGTGCTATCTGCTTCCCTACCAGCGTTATTGAATTTAGCGGTGGATTTTGGGTTACCATATTAATCCTGAAAAAACTGAGATACTGGTATGGAATTTGGAAGTTAATAACTGCTATACGACGAAATCTATGAGGTACTTAGGGCTATTAATCGATCAGGAGGTGGAACAAATCGCGGAGGTTAATATTAAGTCTGTAGTAACAGAGTGTAGTAAGTTGAGGTTAGGATGGGTACACCTTCCTTTTACAATAATTGAAAGAGTACATTTGGTTAAAATGATAATCTTGCCTAAGTTGAACTTTCTTTATAACTCTACTCCCCTACTAATGGATAATAGACTCTTGATTATGCTTCAACAGAAGATTAACTCTTTTATTTGGGTGCAAAAAGGCCTCAGGATCGAATGGAAGAAATTGCGCAGAAGAAAAGAGAAAGGGGGCCTTACTCTTCCTGATTTACAGTATTATGCGTGGACATTTCACCTTAAGAATGTTAGAATGTTATTTTCTTACCCTGATCGTTCGGCGGTTGGAGATATGCTTAATTGTACGGTAGCAACTGAAAAAGGTGCAGCTACATACCTTTTATATATGTTCGGAGATCCCAAGTTTTTCAAGAAAGTGAGGTTAAAAATATTCCATGATGCAGCCAAAGTTTGGTATAGGGTACGGCAAGTGGTAAAAAATAGAGTATTATTGTCATTGGGCTCTAGTTTGGGATTCCCCGGGAACACCTGAGTGTCTGACAGATGTGTTGGCTTTGCCTCTTAAGAGAGTGTGGATCCAATTCTGGGGGGATTTAGTTAGGGATGGTTCGTTGTTATCCTGGGAAGAGCTTACGGAGCGGACAGGAGGACATCTTGCAAGATTCAAGTACATACAATTGAGAAATTGGTCCCAGAAGGTAACAGTTAGGTTGGGGACTGAAAAGCAGTTGGAAGATAATATAATAAAAAATCATGGGAGCCTCAGGAAGGTTTCAAGTTGGAATTGGGGTTTGGTGGATGTGTGAGATGGGGATTTCAATTTGCCGTATTCCCTGTGGGGGGAAGTTGTGTCCTTAGATCAAGTACAAAGATGGTGGGAAATGTCAATGCGTGTCGTACATAAGGAAGTTAAACTAGCACCATTATTGCGGAACCATCTTTTTACTCTGCATAGGGATTTTATTACCCTGTGTAAGCTTTCTAAGATGCGAGGAGGAGAACCAGTCAACTGCGCAAAATGTGGTTTATCGAGAGCATCTGACATTCATATGTTTTTGGATTGTCCATTGGGACAAAGTTTTTGGGTAAAAGTTTGTAAGGTGATCTCAAGTACTGTGAAGCAACAGATTTTACCAAGTCTCCCCTTAGTAATCTTCAGTATACCGGAAGAAGGGAAAGTAAATAGAGTGAAGAAGATGGTATTATGTTATGCGATACTTCTGGCCAGGAGGGAAATTTGTTGCAAGTGGACATCTGTTTCCCCCCTTCATATATGGATTGATTCGAAGCACTTATTGGGATTTCAAAGTGGGATGTGGGGAGGAATGATTTAAATAAGGAAAAGAAGGTAGAGATGTGGTCACGGTTATGGAACAAAGGGGTATAGAAGAGTAATACTTGAAGGGGATGTATTATCTAGTTTTGTCCGATGATTAGAGGCCAGATCAATCTTTATCCTTAAACGTAAATATTTGCATTGAGGTTAAGTGAGAGAGATCTGGGCTCCCTGGCTTGATGTATCTCCATATATGAGTTAGGTTTCTTTCTTGTCTGGACGATATGGAGTTGATTAAGCCAGAGGTGTATAAGGACAAAAAAAAGAACTGTGTCTTTTTCTTTTCACATCTCACATTCACTGCACTCAAGGTGTCATTAACATTGGTTCTGGATGGCACTGAACCGACTGTCAGGTGAGGAATGTAATAAGCTTTCTTCCTTTGAAATTGCACTGTTTAATATGTTGGTTGGAGGCAAGTTGCCTTGGACTACTCAGACCACGCGAGCATGCTGTGCCAGTATGAGGAGTGGACAATAAAAATGTGTGCCAGCAGCAACATCTCACGAGAACACGGGCAAGATTAGGGTGACAGTTTTAGCCTGGGCCATTGGTTGAAACATGCCTTCAGTGCTATTTTTAAATAGTTTTCAGATGCTGGTAACTGTGTGCAGTGGCTTTGCTCCAGCCTCACCAAGGGTCCCACACAGTGACATGGTGGACTGATGCTTGCTGCATGGCAGTAGTAGCTGGAAAGGACATCCTTTCCCTGACATAGCTGACCCGTATTAAGAAGTCAAATGTAAAGAGACAAAATGCCATTACTCAACCTTATAGCAAACCAATTACTGAATGTCTAATGTTAGAGGTGATTCAAAATGCTCAGATTACCTACAGGTAACTTTCATTACTTCAACATCTTTCTTTTCAAAGGAGTCATCTAGTGAGCATTTGCCTCCTGCCTGCAGATGTCTCAACTTCAGGATAAAAAACTCCTTGCCCCTCCTAACATGGCCCACACAAGTACTTCCTATGCCAAGCTACTTTAGAAGGGGGAATGTGAAGCACTTCTTGTAATAACAAAGCTAATTTATCATCCATACTAAAAAGCAATTCTATCCCCAATACCATCCCGGGAGAGTAGGCAAGTTTGGAATTACTGTGAGGAGGAAGACAATGACTCGAAGTAATGAAACTTTACAGGTAAATAATCCAAGCATTACCTCCTCGCCTGTCTTCCTCCTCACAGTAGTCACCTGGTGAGTGTATACCAAAGCTATTACGAGAAAGAAAAACAACCAGAACAAGCTTGAACTGCTGCACCCTGTGTATTTACTTGCAAAACAGAAATGCATATTGGTAGACAATACCACTCCTCCAAAAGAAGAAGAAAACATTTCTCCCAACCTCGACTTACAGTGGAAAATGAAGGTATTGGGAGAAACCCATGTTGCTTATGCACAAATGGCCATTAACAAAGCTTCTTTAAAGGCATTGCAGGCTGAAGACATACGTCTAGTGGCTCTAACCTATGCAATAGATGGAAGAGGGCCCCCAGATTTTGAATATGGAAGGGAAATAGTTGCTTTTACCCATGCACCAAAGGAAGATTTGGTAGGTTTATGACCCCTTCCTTCCAGACCAAATGTAACTAAAAGAGCATCTGTGTGTCTAGAAGAAGATGTTCTGTGCAGATTAACAAAGTCCTGTGTAGATCCGACATGTGCCAAAGCTCTCCTGGACTGAGGATGGGTTAGGGAAAAACACAAGAAACACTAAATCCTGGGATCAGTAAAAGACAAAAGATACCTTTGGTAAAATGGTAGGATCCAGCCTAAGTAATGCCTTATTATCAAATAGCATTACAAAAGGGTCATGAGATAGTGGAGCCCCAAACTCACTTATGGCCTGGTTAAGAGTTTGTCGGACAGGATATCCCGTTCACCGTATTACAATTCCTATAGGATATAATAGGATCATAGTAAGGTGGACAGGATACCCATTGTGTTTGTGACGGAGTAACCCCATCCGCCGAACTCTAAATCAGTCTTCTCATGGATGTGGTAGCTACTAGAAAAGACACCTTGCAAGTGAGAAAGTATAGACCTACAGTTTCCATAGATTTAAAGGGGCTCTCTGTCAAGTATTTGAGGACTAACAGAAATTCCCAAGCTGCACCGGACAGTGGCATGCTGGCCTTCCGAGAGCACACCTCCTTAGAACATGATGAGCTAAACTGTTGAAACAACCAAACTCCTAACCTCTAATGGCTCTAAAAGCAGATCATAGGCTTTGAAGGGTGCAAACAGCTAACCCCCAACAGAAAGCAAACCTTAAAAAATGTGAATACTGAATTACCCTCACAAGATTAACCTGTCAGATTTAAGAAAATACATTGGGGTTAAAATCTCTCCAATGCCTCTCGTACAGTCAGCGAGTTGCAGATCTTCTGGAGTTCTGGATTGAAACAGCGATGTCGTGCAAAGAAGGTAGAGTCGCTGCCAAGGCTAGACGGCTGGACTGTCTCACTGAGAGAACTGTAAAGCTTAAAGAAGATTGGAAGGTTGTACAAACCAGAAAACGTAGGACCAGCAGGCGAGGATACCAAGATTGGTGAGACCAATCATCACAATTACTTCTGCCTAATCCAATATGATTTTACAGAAAACTCTGCTAGTATGATGATCGGGGTAAGAATATGAGTCCCTTTGACGTGGGAGCACTCATGACATCCACCGCCCATTCCCTGGGGACAAGAGGGAAAGCAGCAATTTTTGAAGGAAGCATTCTCCCAGGAGGAAAAAAGGTCCAGTTATGGAACACCTAGAGTCACATGCAGGGATTGAAAAGCTTGGGAAGACAGGGATATTTCCATTGAGGACAAACCCAGATTGTTGACAGGCTCATTCTTCTTACCTGCAATATAGACTGCAGAGAGAGACTGGGGGTTGACCCCTGCCCAAGTCCCTAGCTCATCTGCCAACTGATTCAAGGAAACAACCTTGGATCTTCACAGATAGTTGATATAGCCCCCTGGTTACCTGGCTGTCTGTATATATCTGAACAGACTGATTCTAAACATGAGGGTGAGAACGTGGAGTGCTTTGAAAACCACTGCAAATGCAATTGGAAAATGTCAGCATCTCTGTTTCCAATCAAAGCTCCTGAACTGAAGGATTGGCCCAAGTGGCTCTCCAACCCTAACTGCTGGCTTCTGAAGTCACAACAAGCACAGCAAGAGGGGCAAAAGGAATTCCCTTGCTCAAATTGCCTGACACCAACCACCACTGTTGCATTTGAACAATGTCCTGAGTCACTGGAATTTGTGCTTCATAGTTCTTTGAGGCCAGGTTCCAATGGCCTAACAATGGTTGAATAGGGGATAAAGATGAAGTTGAGCGAAGGGTTGCTGCCATCTCCCCTACACAGATAACCAGGTCCTTGCTATTGCGACCATCTCTGTGACAGGGACTGGAGATAGGAGATCAATTTCTGTTGCCTCAGGGGAGAGAGAAACACTGCCTCGTGATCTGTGGAGAATGGGGCACCAATGAACTGTAATCTTATAAGCAGGCCTATCTTCAGACCTGTTAAGAACCACACTCAATTACCAGTTTAAAAAATGAAAAAATTAAATCAAACAACAAAAACGCTTGCCTGCAGCCAGGACGCACAATGCAGAAAAACAAAACAAGAAGTGCTTCCACTTCGCTCCTCCTAAGGTAGTTTGACATAGGAAGTACTGATGTCAGCTGTTTTAGATGGGGTATAGGTTTTTTTTCTGTAGTTGGGACATCTGCAGACAGAGGGCAACCATTCACTAAATGACTACTGTGAGGAGGAAGACCGGCGAGGAGATAATATAGCTGACATTGCCAACAATACCAAAGGTGGGAGAGGGCTTCCCTTGTTCCCAGCATAGCCATTTTATACCCACTTGAGATTACCCACTCTTACTATATGAAATATAAGAAAAACAATGGAACTGGTTGTGGATGAGAGATCTGTTGCACATTCAGCTTGCGTTGAGAGAAATGCATTTATGAAATTGAGTCCAATGATCCATCCAGCAAAACCTGCACTCTTATAAACCAAGTGAAGTTCATATCTTTTACTTAGAGGGAAACTGAAAGTGTTTGTGGTCCGCATGATTTTACAGTATCTGGGTCTATACTTATTGATACAACTGGACTTTTATTTTAAAACACAGGGTATGCCACAGTAACATATCTAATCCAGTGAGTGAATAGCATTAGGAATAGTATGAAAGAATGAGAGAACCATCATGATATTGGATTAAATAATCCAATATAATTTATGGGTCTGTAGATGCAGAGAGCATGGTGCGCCAGGGTGTGCAGGCAATTCTACATAATATGTAAGGCTCAGGCATTCTTTACTAAATTAAGTTAGACATTTTTATATAAAGTTTATTTTAATGACAACGAAGGATAGTCTGCTTTTTAGTTGAAATATGTACTGTCATTTTATTGAGCACCCTTCAGAACAGTGTTATAAATAAACTGTCTTTTAAAAATTAACACACACAATATCTGGTAGCATGACTCAGAATATAGAATCCTGTATTACTGGCAGGCCTTGCTCTGCAGTCTCACGTGAAAGTTTCCAATATGAGAGTCTGCACGTACAAGCAGAGGGTGACAGAAATATTCTGGTTTACATAAAATGTAACAGGTGTTGCAAAAGGTTTTGACAATTATCACTAAGAAAATACATCGAATGATATAGCGGCCTCTGGGCCCTATTGTTCTACTAAGCACAGTTCATCAACATATAAAAGAAAAAGTAGTGTGAGTGTGGACATTGGGTTAGGAATCAAGGCCCATAATTATACTTTTTTAGCACCGCATTTGCGTCATTTTTTTGACGCAAAAGCGGCGCAAATTCACAAAAAATAATTATACTTTGTAAGCTTGCGCCGCTTTTGCGTAAAAAAATGACGCAAATGAGGCGCTAAAAAAAGTATAAATATGGGCCCAAGTTTGAAAGTCAAACACTAACATTGCAAATTCCGCAATGAAACACAAGTGCCCCCACTGGTGCAAGGAGACGGTGGTATCCCAATGTTGCAAAGGAGAACCACAGAGACAACTGTGGAGTCGTCCTTGGCTTAGAGTCCTTTGCCTGGGGGGCTGGCATGGATATATTTGGCTACGAGGGTGATTTTTGTTGAACCAGCTTTTCCGGCTGTGTTTGGCTTAGGAACGAAGACAGGGTGGAACAGAGATTTGTGAGGAAAAGAAGGAAAGCTTAAATGTTGTTATTTAAGCACTCAAAATATACTTCGAAAAGTGGCAAGGAGGAGCAAAGAACTCAGACAGAATAGGAAATGAAGGCAGGTGTTCTCCTGGACATGTGCCTGGCAGTCGATGAAGTACTGGTGTGTGCCATGTTGTACTTCATTTTCCAGGAAGGAAAGGGTAATTACCACCACCTCGTCCCCAGTCGAATTGGCCAAACATTTTACGATTACCTTAAAAGCAGTGTACGTCTATTTTTAAAGCTATGAATTTCAGAAAAGAGTCTTCTTTGTATTGCTGGAACATGGAACAGTATGGTTCAACTGATGATTTCAATAGCTATGTCTTAAGGAAAAAATATTTTTAACCATAAACTGTCCAGTTTAAATAATATAAGGAACATTGCAGATTTTAGTTCAGGTAAATGTTCCCTTTCACGTAAGCTATTTTAGGGTTGTTAGCTAGCTCAATGAAAAGATGCAAAATCCCATTCAGTAGATGAAAAACCTATCAGATACTTCTGGTGTGCAGCAATCACTCACCTAACCACCAGGTCTAAATAATCTGCCCTCGCGTGTGCTGTGTGTGACTAATTTAGTCACTGCAAATCCCAGGCGAATCGATTGATAGTGCCGAATTCTTAACTAGGAACGTATGTTATTTAGTTATAAGACACTTCATTGTCAATACAAGAAATACCTGAACACAAACTCTCCATCACACGCAGGATAACCCCTATACATTTTGAGACTTCGAAAAATGCACTGTTCTGATTAAAGTTTCAGTTCAACATGGGGAAACCCAGTGAACTGAAGGCTGGTAAGAAAGTAAAACATTTTTTGTGTATTGTTTTTGATTTTTAATTGCAGTCAAAACATAGAAATACATCATACAATTTATCTGAAAACATGTATTCATTCAGTTGAAGCAAGGAATGTTTTCTGACATCATTAGTAAGGGGTTGCTTAAATAAAAAACTTTATAAAGGCAGCCGAGGTGGCTGTACATCTTTTCACGTGCAGTGACTGTGCTTTGCTCCAAATTAGGAGAGTATACAATACTTAAACACCGTTTCTCTTCTCAAGAACGCTTCTATTAATGGTGTTCTCCTTGAATAGGTAAATCAATTTGCCTTGACTGTCTGGACACTGTTAACCTGGAGAGTGCTAATTAGAAGAAATAAGAAAGCAAGCGTGTGTATTTTAAAGGGTGCACTTAAACTACAGCAATTATTTTTGAAATAACAGAAGCATGTGCTAATGTTATGACTGATAAGCTATTTAAATCCATAACTAAAAACAGTTTTTCATATCTATCTACTCTCTCTCTCTCTCTCTCTCACTATTGTTTGAGATTTGTGACAGACATGGACTGTTATTCTGCATGATAGTTTTGAACGAAAAATCCTATAAAGTAATATCTGTTTTTGAAGGCATTCTCATTAAGTGTAGCATTGGTTCATGGTGGTATAGAGATCTAGAAATAGATATAGTTAAGACTACGCTTTGTACTACCAAGTTTATTTCTTAAAGGTTTCCATTTTGTATGCAAGTGCACCCTTTTTGTTTTATGTATTTGATACATTGTTTGACATTCTTTATGGGTCTATCAACCGAGCCTCTATTTAGCCAGTTCTGCTAATGACTGGTATACTGCACTCTCTCGCAAAGGCATTCATTTGCACACTTCATTTGAACATCGATGAGTACACTGAATGTGATTGTCTATATCATATATATATTTCTTGTTGAAGGAAAACCCCCTGTCTAAACTGGCACATATTTATTAAGTGGTGCTCTGGAAAAATGTATATGTCTTTCTAATGACCTCATCTAAGCGGAATTTAGCAGCAAAATCTCTTAAAGCCAAAGATAAGGCATTATCTTCATTACAGAGCTCATATTTGCACTCCAATAACTGAAGTGTTCAAGAACACAAATGTTCAAATCTTAACGCTCTGAAATACTATTTTAGCTCCGTCCAAAAAAGCCAGCAAGAATTTGGGTGTTGGTGCTGGTGTGGGTGGATTGCTGGTAAATAGCTTATACTGGCTTGCATACAATGATATTTAATATCTCTACTCATCTTTATAATTTATGTTGCACCCCAGAATTTATCAATATACTGGTCCATATCAAATTGGAACCTCTTTTCATCACATAAAAAACAGCATTCAATGCATGTTGTATTGGGGTGCATTATTTGTTTCCTTTAAGAAACACTCTTGGATTTGAGTGTTCCATAGTTTAGCCAACACGTGTTGCACCCTACATGGCATGGCTGCCTAGTGCTTTTTCAAAGCTGCAGGTACTATCTGAGGCTAATGCTGCAATGTGGTGAACAAAGCTGTTAAAAGATGTTCAGTTCATCTGGATGTGGTCTGGCAGCTCTTTATCCTCAATTTATGTAACACACGTGGTCCAAGCAGCACTTCAAGGTAAGCCATTACTAAAGAACAAGTGGTTACATCAAGATGGGTGAAGGATTAAACAACTGAGGGAAACATGCAGAACAATGAGAACAGTGTCAGAACTCACTGGACAGCCCCTGTTTGTCAAGGTCTTCATTAACTTAGGAAGTGTCTGAGGAGATGGGGCGTGCCTGTTCCCTGAAGAAGTGCAGAGCTGATTTCCTTACTTCGGAGAGAAGGGAGCTCAAAGTTGAAGTGGCTGCTCCACTTTAGTAGAGCAGGAGTTGTGAATTCAGGGTCTTTCAGTATCAACAAGCCTCTGCTTCTGAGTTCTTTGGAGCCCCCAGCGGTGGTGAGTAGGTTCATTAGGTAGTCAACAGATTTGTCATGAATGGTCTTGTGAACTACACAGCAGATTTTTAATAGAATTCTGGTCATGAAAGGAAGTCAATGTAGATCATGAAGCATGGGGTGATGTGATCACATTTGCTTAATGAGTGCATGGCCACTGAGTGAGGGAGTAGTTTGTCTGATGCAGTGGCTGCTTGAGGGAACCTCCCAGAATTACATTCTCAAATTCTACTGCAGCTTACAATAGTCAGTGGATGGCTGTTTTGAGATGGTTGAGAGGAATCAGGTGGCAGATTTCCTTTACATCAAGGAGACGGTATTTAGATATTTTGCCACCCTGTTGATGTGTGATGATGTGTTCGAAGCCTTACCATAGAAGTCGTGCAATATTCTAATGTTTTAAGCTTACATGGTAGATGGTATCAAAATGGCTGATACGTCTAGCCTAATTAAGCACCCCTGATTTAATGTTTAGGGCCCGAGATTTTCTTTCAAAGGCGCTGCCTACTAGTGTCATCTAACAATAAGTGCATCTAACCGCGGGTTAAAATGGGGCACATTCCCTTCAAGTCTCTGTATCAACACATACCATCCAACACATACCATCCCTCCACTCCCTTCTCTCTTCAGTGTACTTCTTTTGCCGTCACAGTTTCTCTTTAGGGCCTGCATTACCACAGACTGCATGTGATATACCCTTGCCATTGTTGGCAGGTGTGCACCTGGTGCGCTTGCTGTGCTGGAGATAAAAGCTCCAGGCTAGCCTAGGGCAAATTGATAGAGAAAAATGTCAAAGGGAGTAGTGGGGCATTATTTCCGCTTTTACTGGAATCATAAATCATGTATCCCTAGCAAAACTCACACATCATTCGACCCCAACGATTACAACAATTTAAATCAGGCATTTTTGCATTTGTTTCCTCAGTGTAACTCTTCAGGTGGTTTACTTTGATATTTTGGTTGGTATATGCTGATTATGCTAGCAAAAACAAAATTGTAGATACAGAAAAATATCTAAGAGACAAAGAGGGCTTAGATTTAGGGGGCATTTTGTGTATTAATAAAACATGTGCATTATTAACAATGTGCAGAATAGTAAACTCAAGACTCAAATTTACATGTATACACTGACGTGGTACTGCTGCCTTTGAAATGAGTTTGATATTACCTGTTAAAGTGCATTTACCTGGCTTATGCTAACTAGGCCTCAGTTAGGCCTCACCACCACCTTATTCAAACTGGATGTCACATTCACTTTTATTATTTCTGCTGCTCTAATCAAGCAAGTCATGTTTATTTATTTCTGAATAACACTGTTCTCAAAGATGACTCTCTAGCATGTTCGCAGTGTGGATCCAGGGGGGGGAGGGCTGAATTCTGAAACTTTAGGAGTTAGTGATGCTGGTGAGAGTGAAGATCCTGGAGGAGGTGCCAGTAGCCAATCAAACTCCAGCTGACATTTTGAGTTTTGAGAACCCCCAAGAGAAGAAAGCAATTCACAGTGAGTTGAAATACTATTGCTGATCAAAGTACAAGTTCAACTGTCATTTAAGTGAATGAAGAAGATTCAGCAGTAGTCACAAATGAAGAAATCAAAATTGAGAGAATGAATCGAGGATATAAGTAGACTAAGGAAGTGAAGAGTACTTGCAAACAAAGACATACATTTGGAGACTGAAAGATCAGAGTCAATCAGGGAGGATTCTGAAAATAGTGACAATGAATTACCTGTTTCCAAGAGACCAACAAGAAAGAGAATCCCGAATGGCATAAAACAGATGTTGTAAGATTTTTCCTATGCTTTTACTGATAGTTATACTGATAGTTAAACTAATAGCTTCAATTGGCCTACTTTTGTGCCTGATTTCTGTTGATTATAATGGAACTTCAAAAGCTACAGTTCATAATGATGTTGGACATAACACAATGACATAGGGGAACATTTTTGAGCAACTTTGCAAACAATGTTCATGCAAATCTTTTGAAAGAATATACAGATATCATAGGGGTTGGGGACTGCTTTGTGTGCACATTTCTTCTTCTTGTGCAGGTAAAGGATCAGCATATTATCAACTGCCACTGTCCCAGCGACAATAGGAAATTCACCATGCTGGCATTACCGCTGGTCAAGCATGGGGATAAGGGGCAAACCTAACAACAAAACAATGGCTAGTCGAATCTGACTTTCTGTAATGACCAGTTAGAAATCTATGTGGAACTACTGCCTGCAATTTCTCACTCACAGGACATATGGCCGCCTTACCGGGGGTTCTTACTTGGGCCAGAAGATGAGAGACCTGATACAAGTAGCTGTGACCTCACCACTTGAACTGGGCTGTGCAGGCGGATGGGGTAGGGGGAGTGGCCAGTGCATGTCAACTCAATCCTAAACTGATGCTGAGTCCGAAACCTATTGACTGTAACAAAACAACCCTATCTTGGTTATCTGTATGTTTCATACTAAAAAATGGCACTGTCCTACAGTTCGTTCTGAAATGTTTTTGTATTCATTAAGTAATACTTTTTGTTGCCATATCTTTCTGATTTCCGTGCATCATGAAAGACTTTGTTTCTGGAAATCCTGGGCCTTTAATGATCTATACTAAGCATGGATACTAGAATTACTAAAGGGGTGTAGGTGTGCACTATGAGTGAAGAGGAGCCAGAATTTGTTAAAGAAAATAAAAGGAGAGTGAGACTTTTGAAAGACTGGAAGGATAAAAGGAAAATCAGAGAACAGATTACGGTTTCAAATTTACATACAAGATTGAGAATGGTGCAGGAAAGGAAGGGTGAATTATGTATGATATTGATAATTTAGAGGTCTAGAGTTGAATGCTAGCAAAAAGAAATACATGATACTGGGTTGTGGTGAAATGAAAAATACTAGGATATGGGGGGCTGGTGGTGAGACATTAGAGGGGGAAAACAGTTTTGACTACCTTGGAGGTAAACTAACTGATAAATTTAAGTGGTCATCTCACTTAATAAGAGTTTGCTAATAGTTCAGCATAGATCTAATGTTGTTGTTAGACTGTTTAAGAGGACTAACTCTCGTTCAGTATCACTTGCCTTAGAGGTCTACCAGGCCAAGGCCCAAATTGCAGCACTATTTGGTGCCGAGATCTAGGGGTATAGCCAAACAAACTGCCTGGAGAGTGTTGAAAAAAGGTTTATAAGGAAGTTACTCTCTGTACCAGTAAGCACTCCTGTCCTTCCGCTCTTCCTTGACTTGAATCTAAGAAGAATTTCTGACCTGGCAGTACTTAAACCTCTGGCTTCTTGGATCTGACTTTGGTCCACTCAGGAATTGAGCAGTTATAGAGATTGTTTAGTGGAATTGCTTAGCATCGCCAGCTCTAAGAAAACCCCTTGGTTGAGATTTGTTTTTGATTGCCTGCATAGGTTAAGTTAGGGCAGTTTCTGTGCTGAACCAAGATCCCTTTGTAAAGCTGACCTCCAAATCTTGAATGCTCGTTACTGGGCTTATACCCAAGAATCACAAATATTGAGTATGGATAATGGCCAACTAACAAACGCATTTTGGGAGTTTACAACCTACCCCTATTTTAAATCTTTTCTGGACTAGGTCACCTCTCCACTAGCAAAGAGACGCAATGTCTATTTCAGGGTTGGCTCCTTGTATTTTAGATCCTAAACTAGTAAGTGGGGTAAGGATGTTGGTTCTGATGTGTGTCCAGCCTGTAAGTCAGGAATTGAGAACAAAGCCTATGTATTATTTTTTTGCCTAGAATATCGGGTGATACGCCGAAAATGGATACGGCCAAACTGTTTGAATCTTTGTGTTAGGAGATTTGAATTAGCTTTGAGTATTCTGAAGATTGACACCACACTATCAATTGTTTTTTTGGTCAGCTGGTTCTTATTGCAATTTTAGTACTGTCGTAAAAAATTGATTTGAAAAATGTCGTTTGATTTTTTTATTACGTTTAATGTTATTGTTTTGATTGCAATCATTTCATATTATTTTATTGTTTTAGGGATTTTATTACATAATGAACTGTAAGTTATTATATTTTTATTCCATGTGCTACTTTGATGGTTGTGAATTACCAAATAAAGTATCTTTGATGATGATGATGATGATGAACTCCAACACCAGAAGATCCAGCAAGCCCACCGAGTGGTTCACACCCGCTCACCGCATCCTGAAGAGAGAATGCAAATGACTAGAAAGGCAATGGCGCTTCTGCAAAAAATCTAGCAGACCACGCCACCTTCAAAGACGCCTTCAACAGGGAAACAAAGAAGGACACCCGGATCAACCACATTGAGAAGAGCACCAACCCCTCCAAGGAGCTCTTTAGCATCGTGAGAGAGTTCTACTACCCTGCAGTCACCGAGACACAATCAAACCCTCCCAGGCCCTTTGCGACTCGCTGGCAGACTACTTCCACTACAAAATAGCAGCAATCTACATCAACTTTGCAGCCGAAACCACCAACATTGACCGCCTCCTAACTCCAACTGACAAAACCCACGGTCACTTGATCACCAACTGGAAGCTGCTAGGAGCTCAGGAAACATCAACAATCATGAGCGCAACACACTCCAGATCGCACAGTGACCAGTGCCCACACCATATCTTGTCACGGTTTCGGGCGGGGCTGATCAGGACTTTGGTTGGGACACCCCTTTAGGTCACCGAATATCCTAAAGAGGTAGTACACTGGGGCAGAGGAGCAGCTAAAGGCATACACGGAATGGACAGCTACGGATAGGCACAGGAAACAGGAAAGTAAAAGCAGAGCAACCCTTGTGTGAACAAACAGGAAGGAGCCAACCCCAGTACACAGGAGGACACGTATACACTGGTGAAGACTGATAGAACACTTACCAGACACAAAGAACCAAGAAGAAACAGAAGGGAACAAACAAAGAGGCAGAGGCAAGAACTAGGAACAGGCTCAGGCTGAAGCAAAGGCGGGTCTAGGACTTGAAAACAGGGTGCAAACTTCTGGCTGGGACAGACAGAGACAGGACTGGGAAACTGAGAACAGGCTCTGGCTGGAACAGGCAAGGACAGGACTGGAATACAGGGAGTAGGAAATGAGCAGTAAACAGGACTGGGAAACAGAGAGAAGGTTCAGGCTGAAACAAGGCAGGAGCAGGGCAGAGAAACAGGGAGCAGGCTTTGGAAGAAACAAACAGGTACAAGGCTAAGAAGTAGGGAGCAGACTCTGGCTGGAACAATCAGGAGCAGGGCAGAGAAACAGGAAACAGGATCAGGCTGGAACAGAACAGGAACAAAACTGGAACACCATTCGACAAGGGGTCTGTAACACAAAGGAATTGAAGTCCGATGCACGACGGGGAGCTTGAGGAAATGGCTGCTTATAAGCAGTTCCAAGCTGGGCTGCACAGGAGAGGTTTCAGGTGTGTGTGGTTTCGGACACTTGCAAGTCCTGGAGGAGAGGATCCAGTGAAAAGGAGCAACTGGACTTCTCCCATTGAAAACAATGGGAAACAGAATCCGGGTTTTCCTGACTACCAAGCTGTGCATTATGGGATTTGCAGTCCCAAGAAGCAAATGTAGTACTATACAAGTGTACCATAGAGAAAAGAGAAACAAACAGGGGTCAGCAAGGGACTCTAGATAGGTGTTCAAGGTGATTCCCAGGCTTCTGATAGTCCCCTTACAGCGCCCCCTGGAAATGGGACGACCGAGTCGTAACAGTATACCCCCTCCCACCAGTCTGCTCAAGAAGAGAAGGCGATCCTTTGGCTGAAAAAAGTTGAAGAGGAAAAGCCACAGCAAGAAAATCCAACTCCAACCTTGGTTGATAAGTTTACAGTCCTGCCACAAATGAATCTTCCAATGAGCAAAGCATGTACTAATACCCATATGGGCTCTGATGTCTTTCCTCTTTATTGTTCGAGTGATACGGGAGGAGTGCATGGAGTTGGTTTCTGGTGAAGTGGATTCAGGAGCAAGGAGATCTGAAATGGCATTATGGGCGGTTATCTTTATGACATTAGTTTCCTGTTCAATACTTTCCACTTTGGAGGAGCTGATTGGTGTATTAGTAACTGTCAGGTCTGTAACACCTTCTGACAAGCAGGATTTGTCCGTTTCTGCAGCAGTATTTACATTGATTGTGGTCTGAGGCTTGCAAAGCATAGAGACTTGGGAAACATGGGTAACTGGTGTTCTCAAAGTAAACATGAAAAAGTCAGAATTTTCTTTAGTTTTGGATGACTTCGGAGTATCAATCACAGGATCAACAAGAGTTTTTAAGTCTTTAGAAACTGGATTAACATCTGAAAATGTAGAAGTTCCACAAACTAATTCTTTAGGGTGATCTTCAGACAAGACTGGGATTTCTTTATTGCAAGTGCTCTGTGGTGTGTTTGTGGTATCAGAAATGGTTTCTTTGCAAGGCGTTTCTACTACAGATAGTTGATCTTCAACTCTGTTTACACTGAAAGGTTGTTCTTTGGAAAGAAGTAGAACTGGAGTCTCTTCAGAAATCACCTTTACACTGTTACCTACATTTTCAGCTCTAGCCTTTGAATTGATGATGGTTTCTTGCAATAAAACACTAAGAACAGTACTTATCATCGGATCTTCGAATACAAGATTCAAATTCAAGTCTTTAGTTTCAGTGGGAAATATTACATCTTTCAGTACTTGAGCTTCGTTTTCAGTTTGCTGGTTTTTAGGAGTCTTTAGTTTCAGGGACACAGCAGGTGACATTGGTGTGGCTGGTTTCACATCAAGATCAGATACCGGTAGCTCAGAGATCTTGTCTTCACTAATCGTGGAGCTGGAAACAGGATACACATTGGCAGGGATCAGCAGGTCAGGATCAGTGGTTGAGGCTGCAACTGTGTCCAGTTCTAGGAGAAGGCTCTCATTTCTTATGACAGGCTGTTTAGTTTCAGATTGCTGGCTTTCTTCCTTGTCTGAATTCTCCACAGTTTGCTTTGACACAGAAGAGATTTTTAAACTTTCTGAGAAGTCCATTACATTCTTAGTAATTGCGGGTATTTCTTCACGGTTAGAAAAATCCATTAGTTCACTTGAAACAGGAACTGTCTCTTCATTATCTGAAAATTCTATGATATTGTTTGAAAGGGCAGGAGTCTCCCCACAATCTGAAAATTTTGGTATGTGCGCCATTTGAACAGCACTATCTGCAGGCTTGTTCATGGCAAGGCAGGAACCACTGTCATCACTAGATTCAGATTCTTCAACACTGTTGCACAACTTGCCATAAATCTCCAGTAAAGTCATATCTTGGTTTCTTAAGGTGCAGCTATTGGAGTCTGCATCAGAACTCTCTTCTTCCTTTGGCTTTATTTGTTCTGATAGAGGGGCTGAGACACTTCCTTCTGAAGACTCTGATCTATCCTTTGAATCAAGAGGTGTCAAATCTCTCAGAGATGTCAGAGATTCAGTCAACTCCACAGGGATATTCTCTGGAAAACTACAAGCTGAGAGAGAGTCTGAAGAAGAGGCTGATATATTTATAACTGGAGCAGTCTCTTGACATTCATTCATAGCAGGGAAAATCTGCTCTATAGAAGTCTTTGGAGAGGCGCACAAAGTAGCATACTGTTCTTTAAGCCAAAGCTGGTGATCATTTTCTTTTTTCAGGTTTTCAAATTGCCTTGCAGTAGTTTCCATCAGCTGCTCTGTTACTTCTTCTACCTTACAGATAAACAGAATGTCTGGTTCTGGCAACAGTGAAATATGCATTGATGAAAAGAGCCCACGGGCAAGATTTCTAGTGTATGTTATAACATATTCATCATAGAAGTCCAATATCTGCCTTTTAATCTGCCAAAACTGCTCTTTTAGTGTGTGTATGTCCATATTGTTATCAAACCCACTCAGAATAGAAAAGGGTTTAGCAGAGCTTTTAGGGATTGAGACTGGTGTATTATCATCTAGTTTGGGAAGAGCACAAGCCTTATGAGTGGAACTAAGGAATCCCACAGTCTTTACTGATCCATTTGATACAGGGTCTAGCCTGCTGACTTGAAAGCTCTGAGGGACTGAAAGGTCTTTATAAGAGTCAGCACTGCACTTTGAATTCTGAGAAACTGGCCTAGATGGGCTGAAGCACTCAACAGAAAACAAGGGAATCCCTAGTGTGGCTTCTTGAACAGTGTCAGGGTTCTTTGTTTTGGCAGAGTGCTGGAAGTGAATTTGGGATGCGCTAGCATGAGGCAAGGAATTAACCAGTTTTTCTTGAGTGTGAGTGTCTTGTGCAGAGGTAGCAAAAGCACTTCCACGGTTACGAACATTCTTACTGGCTTCAGCTAATAGATATTGCAAAAACTCATTACGTCCTTGTAATTCTTCTACAGACAGGGACTGGGGGTCATAGCCACAAATAACATAATAGTCTATCATTGAAAGATTAGCAAGCCACTCAGTATAGTACTGAACTTGCAAGTTATGGTTTTCTTTAACAAGTCTATCCTTTAAACTAAGGTCTTTTTTAGAGGATTTCAGAGAATGTATAGGCTTAGAAAGGGGTGTCTTAACATGATAGGAAAGCATTTTAGGTCTGTGTGTGCCTTTGCTGCCTGGGGAGCTTGAACTTTTTGGGTCGTGCATTCTGTCACGGTTTCGGGCGGGGCTGATCAGGACTTTGGTTGGGACACCCCTTGAGGTCACCGAATATCCTAAAGAGGTAGTACACTGGGGCAGAGGAGCAGCTAAAGGCATACACGGAATGGACAGCTACGGATAGGCACAGGAAACAGGAAAGTAAAAGCAGAGCAACCCTTGTGTGAACAAACAGGAAACGGATTACCAGTGGACAAACACGCTGGGGTTGTACACAGAGTAAGGCGCAGAACCTCCCACAGTGACAGGGAATCTCAATGCCTCTGTGCAGTTTGCTCTTACAGATAGTCACCCTGCCAGCCCCATAGAAAGGAGGCAGCAGAAGTGATTCTGTCTCTGGACCCTAGAGCACAAACAAGGATAGTACTTACATACACAGGACACGCTCTTGTGGGTCCAGCTGGAAACACAGTGGCGATTCCTGAGAAAACAGCAATAGCACACTGTCACTGTTAGGCACGAAATACAACGTATAACACTGGACAAGGATGGGGGCTGGAATTGCCTCCTGGAAACCAGAAGCCAACCCCAGTACACAGGAGGACACGTATACACTGGTGAAGACTGATAGAACACTTACCAGACACAAAGAACCAAGAAGAAACAGAAGGGAACAAACAAAGAGGCAGAGGCAAGAACTAGGAACAGGCTCAGGCTGAAGCAAAGGCGGGTCTAGGACTTGAAAACAGGGTGCAAACTTCTGGCTGGGACAGACAGAGACAGGACTGGGAAACTGAGAACAGGCTCTGGCTGGAACAGGCAAGGACAGGACTGGAATACAGGGAGTAGGAAATGAGCAGTAAACAGGACTGGGAAACAGAGAGAAGGTTCAGGCTGAAACAAGGCAGGAGCAGGGCAGAGAAACAGGGAGCAGGCTTTGGAAGAAACAAACAGGTACAAGGCTAAGAAGTAGGGAGCAGACTCTGGCTGGAACAATCAGGAGCAGGGCAGAGAAACAGGAAACAGGATCAGGCTGGAACAGAACAGGAACAAAACTGGAACACCATTCGACAAGGGGTCTGTAACACAAAGGAATTGAAGTCCGATGCACGACGGGGAGCTTGAGGAAATGGCTGCTTATAAGCAGTTCCAAGCTGGGCTGCACAGGAGAGGTTTCAGGTGTGTGTGGTTTCGGACACTTGCAAGTCCTGGAGGAGAGGATCCAGTGAAAAGGAGCAACTGGACTTCTCCCATTGAAAACAATGGGAAACAGAATCCGGGTTTTCCTGACTACCAAGCTGTGCATTATGGGATTTGCAGTCCCAAGAAGCAAATGTAGTACTATACAAGTGTACCATAGAGAAAAGAGAAACAAACAGGGGTCAGCAAGGGACTCTAGATAGGTGTTCAAGGTGATTCCCAGGCTTCTGATAGTCCCCTTACAGCGCCCCCTGGAAATGGGACGACCGAGTCGTAACATATCTACAACCTAGGACAGAGAGAGATCAGCAGCGCTCTCACCCCCATCCTCAACGCATCCATCTTGATGGCCTCCATTCCTAACTCCTGGAAGCAGGCTGAAGTAAAACCGCTCCTGAAGCAACTGTCCGCCGACCCCAGAGAGCTCAAGATCTACCACCCGATATCTCTGCTACTCTTCCCCGCCAAAGTCCTAGATAAAACCATCAACAGAAAGCTCTCTCAATACCTAGGATAACATAATTTCCCAGACACCTCTCTGAAGCAAGCTTTCACTCCAACCACAGCACCGAGACCACCTTGATCGCTGCAACAGGTGACACAAGAACCCTCTTTGACCACATAGAAACAGTAGCCCAAATCCTCCTCGACCTCTCAGTGGCTTTCAACACAGTATCCTACCACACCCTCATATCCAGGTTCCACCACCTTGGAATTCAGGACAAAGCACTCAAATGGATTCACTCATTCCTCACAGGATGCACCCAAAGTATCAGCCTACTTCCCTATACCTCAAAACACAAGAACTAATCCTCACTCAGTCCCACCCTCTTCAACACCTACATGACGCCTCTGGTAGACATCGTACACAGCTACGGGCTTAAAATCATCTCATACGCCGATGATACACAACTCATCCTATCACTCGCCGGAGACCACTCTACCCAGAGAGCCAACTTCCGCAATGCCATGAGCAGCGTGGCCGAATGGATGAGAACCAAATATCTGAAACTAATTGCAGACAAGACAGAAGCAATCATCTTCGGAAACAACTCATCCCTCTGAGACGTTACTTGGTGACCCACTGCACTAGGACAACTC
Organism: Pleurodeles waltl; assembly: GCF_031143425.1. Taxonomy (NCBI): domain Eukaryota; kingdom Metazoa; phylum Chordata; class Amphibia; order Caudata; family Salamandridae; genus Pleurodeles; species Pleurodeles waltl. The sequence goes on from NC_090442.1 coordinate 259,946,172, forward strand.
CCTACACTGAAGAACCACACCAGCAACCTAGGCATCATCGTCGAAAGCAAACTCACCTTTGAGCAATGGAGAAATGCAGTTCCCGGCTGCCGTTTTCTCCTCCTCTGCATGCTATGAACATTTTCAGATGGATCCCTGTCAACACTTGGAGAACGGTAACCTAAGCCCTTATCACCAGCAGACTTGACAACGGGAACGCCCTCTACATTAGAACCACCACCCACCTCCTCAACTGCCTCCAAACTATATAGAACTCTGCAACAAGAATTATCCTAGATCTTCTGAAACACACCAGCATTGCCCCGCACCTCAGAAGTCTACACTGGCTGCCAGTACACAAGAGATGACAATTCAAGGTCCTGGCCCAAACCTTCAAAGCCCTCCACAATGAATGTATGATGGAATAATGCATGCGCCAACCAAGCGTGCCTGAGCAACGCGATCGGAACAATGGTCGCGTTGTTTCCACAAATGCCTGTATCACGCAAGCCTTTACAACAATTTTTCATTGTAAAGGCATACCTAGTAAAGGCATGTGGGGAACGGCATGTATGTTTTTTGCATGCCATCCACCCACCCTACCCTGATACGCCCTACCCACCCTGAGCCCTAAAACCTACCCCAACCCCCCACCTGCCCTAAAAACAACCAATCACACCCCCAAAAATAACACTACCCGCCCCAAAAATAATTACCCTAACTCCCTAAAATCAATGACCACCCACCCCCAAAAACCAAACTACCCCGACCCCACCCCAAAAACCACACTACTCTGACCCCACCCCAAAAACCAGACTACCCCATCCCACCCCCAAAAAACCAAACTACCCCAAGTCACCCCCCCACCCCCAAAAACCAACAACCCCCACCCCCAAAAAACAAACTATTCCGATCCCCACCCCAAAAACCAAACTACCTTGATTCCCCCACCCCCAAAAACCAAACTACCCCAACCCCAAAAGCACTGATTACCATGACCCCCTCCACCCCACCCCACCCCCAAAAACACAAACTACCCCGACCCCCCACCCCCAAAAACCAACGGCCCCAACCCCAAAAAACAAACTACCCCGATCCCCCATCTGCAAAAACCAATAACTCCCCCACCCCCAAAAACAAAACTATCATCATCCTCCACCCCCAAAAACCAACTACCCTGACCCCACCACCCCCAAAAAACAACTACCCCAATTCCCCACCCCCAGAAAACAAACTACCCTGATCCCACACTCCCACCCCCAAAAACAAAAGTACCCCATCCCCCCACTGCCCAAAACAAAACTATCCTGACTCCCCCACCCGCCCATAAATACAGAACTGTACTGAGCCCCGCCCCTAAAAAACAGAACTTACCCTGATCCCCCAACCCCACCCCTAAAAAAACAAACTACCCCGACCTCCCCACCCCAAACCCTTAATCCACCCCACCACCACTAAAAGCTACCCCCAACCCTGCCCTATCCCCACTTGCCTGTCCGCGTCCTCTCCCGATGCTGACTCTTTTTCTCTGTTGTTCAGCACATGCGTGGTTAAGGCAGAGAAAAAAGGAGTCATTGTTCACGCAAGCGTGGTTCCACTTGCGTGAACAACTACGTTGTGGTTTCCGAGTCGTTGTTCCAGATGTTTCCCCTCCACAACATCGGACCCAAACACATCAACCACCGGTTGACCTTCCATCAATCCACAAGAAAACTCCGATCAACCTCCCTCGCACTCGCACACGTCCTACGCAGCAAATGAGGGGAGAAAGCAAACCAGCCTTCCAGCTGATATTATAAAGGGTCCAGAGACCCCTCCCATTCTTTCATGAGACTTAGCCCTTTAGAATAGGGCTCAGATGCCGACCTAGGATATATGGGTCGTGTTGGCCCTGGAAAGGGTGTTGGTCGACTCTGTTCCGGCTCTATGTCAGATTCAGCAATCCAAATGGGGCTGATGCCGCCGGTGGGTGTCTGCTGCGCTGGGAGCATCAACATCGGAACCAGCATTGGGGAAGGTCATGGGGGCACTACCCCCCTGGTCTGGATCTGTGATCAGCCCATGGAGGCCCAGCAGAGCCAAGGATAAAGCTGCCGGCGTGGAAACTTATGGGGCCTCCTCTGACCCCACGGGCCCAAAGGCTCCCTGAAGGGGTCGGTCCACTCAAATACACATGCATAGTCTTGTAAAACTCCTTTAGTTGAGCAGGGGTCGCTCCAGCTCCCAGAAAAGTGGGAACGTGAGAAGTCAAACCTGGCGGCTGCTCCGCAGAACCGTGCCTCAAACACGATGTTCCTTCGTCATTGCATCAGCCGATGGGCGAGAAGAAATCAAAGCATGCTTTGACTTCTTGTGCTTCTTGTGCCTCTTATCTGAATGTCCTGAGGACTTAGAATGGGATGGAGAGGATTTGGGGTTCCTGGAGCAGTCCCACAACGTTTCGATCAGGACCAAGATCTCCAAGGAGTCTGGTGACACGGCATCGCCTGCCGAACTGCTACTAGCTTCAGGGACTGCTCCCTCAAAGCCTTTGGTGCCATGGCCCAGCAGTTTGAGCACAACCTGGAGTCGTGGTCATGCTTGAGACACCACAAGCTGACCAAATGGGGGTCTGTAACCAACATAGCGTAATGACAGGCTCCCACATTTAAAACCTGTCTTTCTCGAAGACATCCTTGCCACACCAGGAGGTAAACCAAAATAATTCAACAAATTGTCAAACCTGTCAGAAAAATGACAGAGAGGAAGGTCTTCTCTGGATCAGCGGTAACTGGAACAGAAAGAAAAGAACTGACGTCAGTGTGCCAAGGTGGCACCTGTATTTGTGACCACAACACCACTTCCAGCGTGGGCGACACCACTGTGCGGAGTTGATCCACGTCACCTACTTGCGTGCAGGGGTACTGCTCACATAAACATCTTCTGGATCCAGTCTGATGCCTGGAAAATTCAAAGGTAAGGAATCTGCGCTAGATGTCTCTATGAGGTTGTATAGACATTCAAACCAAAGCACAACAGAATTCCAAAAGAGAATGAGTGCTTTGACCAATGACATGAAAGCAACCTAATACATCATCTAACAATGGAAAGGGAAGACATGTGACATGTAGAAGAAACCATATTACAAAATGTCAAGATGCAACATAAGATCCTGTAAATTCAGAGACGTTTTCTGGACTCTGTGAGCTTCTCAGTCACTTGGAGTGCCAGACGTTTTCAGTAAACCGAAACCAATTGTGAAGAGTAAACTGGTGTTATTTCACAGGAGGGTATTTTTGCCCATATATTTTATGATACTGATTGAGCCAGTAGAAGAATTTTCAGTTCCATAAAAGGTCAAATATGTTATCTGACAAAATGCTCAACTTATACCTGACTACAAGTGTTTGAAAATCTGATCATCTTTACAAAAGACATGAGTACCCTAATTATGAGTTACACTGTACAGTATTTGTTATTAAGCTTAAAACTCTTAGCTAAATCGAGATTACTGTTAGTGCAGTGTTACCACACCTGAGATTCCCAGTCATCTTTAGAAAAGACATGTATGTCCTCATTAGGAGTTGCACCGTATTCGTGATTCAGCTTAAAATTATTGGCTAAATCAAGATTTCTGGTAGTGCAGCTTTACCACACCTGGGTTCCCCAAGTGCGGGTGGTATTTTTTCAATTATTTTGTATTTCTTTCATTTTGAGTCTAACATCTTTTCATAATGAATATTTATTTATATATTTTCCCCTAGTATGTAGACCACATATCTATTTTTCTTTGCTTTATTTTTCCATGTTGTTCTCTCTTTTTTACTTAAAGTGGTTCTGAATATTCCAGTGCTTTATGTATTGGTGCACCTGATTCTACAAACGGTGCTGGTCTTTACATCGCAAGTTTGGATGAGATCACTACCCCAAAAACATTAAGGCCCTCATTATGACCGTGGTGGTCTACTGACTGCCAGGGCCACAGTGGCTGTATCACCGCCAACAGTTTGCCTCTGCCAACCTGCTACATTACCACTCAGACCGCCAGGGCGGTCAGACCCGCTGGGTTGGAAATGAGCAGCTCCGACCTGGCAGGCCACAGAAGACCGCCAGCGGTATTATGAGCCACCTTTCCACCAAGGTTTCAGCGGCGGTAGCATCACCATGAAAACCCTGGCGGAAAGACTACTATCACCCTGTCACCGGTAGACAACTCCCCCAACCCCGAAGCAAGCACAATACCCAACCCCCAAGAGGTACAGCGCCCCTCTCCCCCACCCCCAACCAAGTACAGTGCCGCCCACCAGGTACAGTGCCCCCCACCAAGTACAGCGCCCCCACCGCCCATGGCTTTGGGCCATAGGCCTCATTATGACTTTGGCGGTCTTTTTGCAAGACCGCCAAAGCCAAGGGCACCAGAAGACCGCCCACCATATTACAAGTACTACTGGATTTCCACCACATTTTGGACAGAAATCTAGCAGTAGTCGTGCTGGCGGGCAGAGGCGCAGGGGTGGTCTCACCACCAGCCCGTCCCCGCCAGAAGGACACCGGCTACCGTATTATGTGCAATAATACGTCGTGGTGATGTCCTGATGGTGGGGCGCTGCCGGAGGTGGAAGCGCCCCTTCCCGTTCCCTGCCAGACTATCTCCTCTCCAGACCAGGTAAATCGAACGTCTGACAGGGGAGGGGGTGGGAGTGTGGGGGGTGTTGTGTGTGAGTGGTTGTTGTCTGCGTGTGTGCTTGAATGTGTGTATGCATGGTTGAATGCATGTATGATTGTAGTAGTGAGTGCGTGTATGAATGTAAGTGTGTATGCGTCTGTGTATGCGTATGTGTATTTTGGAGTGAATGCGAGTATGACTGTTGTGGTGAACGTGAGTATGAGTGTTGTGGTGAATGTGAGTATGAGTGGCGAAGTGAATGCGTGTATGGATGCATGTGAGTGAACACGTGTATGTCAGTGTTGGTGAATGAGTGCATGCGGGGTGCATGTGGGTGTCTGTGTAACTGTATGCGCGGAGGGTGCACTGTACTTGGTGTGGAGTCTGGAGGGGGGCGCTGTACTTGTTGGCGGGTGGGGGGGTGCTGTACCTGGTGGGGGCATATTGTGCCTGCTGTGGGAGTGGGGGAGTCGTTTACCGGTGACAGGAAGAAATTCCCTGTCACCGGTGGCCTTTTCGCCACATTTCTAAAAATCCACACAACTTTTTTTTCGAGTGATGAGACATCCCTTCACTGACGCTCCATAAAGGTGAAAGTGATCCATTTTAGTTACTATCCTATAAGTATACTTATATCTACGTGTATGGGTGTTTCCAAAGTGGTAAGCTAAATGTACAGGTTTTGTTAATCTTACCAAGTTCCAAATTTGTGAGAGGCCCTCAAATATTTACATGACTATCCCAATATACATCTGTTGGGTGTATTTTCTGCCCCTTTCCTAAACTTACTCAGGGATATACAGTTGTTGCCATTCATGTAGGAATATGTCCATACCATATCTTGATTCTGTGCACAAGGAATTTCAACTTGAAAGCGGAGATACACATTGCCAGCCCCTGAGTGACCTCTACTGAAGTAAAAATGATTATCAATTAGGTCCTATATTGCTGTAGAGAGTAGAAAGCACTTAGAGCTGTTGACTGTTAGCTCTTTTTGATAGGCAAATTAATGCTTTGCATTTTTTTGAATTAGTAACAATTTTCAGATAATCAGTAACAGCTGTATACTAGAGAACCAGACGTAACGTTTCAATTATGTAGGCACATAACTTGGTGATAGTTAAGCTTTGTGGGAAAACATTTTTACAATAGAGGTAGGAGGAATTCAGTTTTCTCTATGTTAAGCTTGGGTTTCCTTTATATTTGATTTACAAAAAGTCAGGTCAATGCAATTTATGCATGACAATAATTGGTAATCAGCTGCATATTGGTAGTAGGTGATGCCCAGTAGATGATGAGGTCACCTTTTGGCTCAAGGCACAGATTAAAGAGCATGGAAACTAAGATGTGATGCTAAAAAAAAGTGTTTGTATTGGTGAGAGAGTGTGATTTTAATTTTGACCTGTTGTGTGCGGTCAGTCAGATGCAAATCAACTAATTTAACGTGTCTACCTTCTTTACCTGTATCAAGACTATACGGTGATCAACAAGTCAAATTTTGTGACTAGATGCAGGTAAACTAGGTGGCATTATTATCCATTTTTCCTGTATGCAAAAGCATGATCTACTATTTTCAGTATGCTTGATTCTCTGCTATGCTAGTCCTTGAAACCTAGCTGATTTGGGTTCAATAGTTAGCGCTCTTGCGCAGAGGCTGAGTTGTTCAGTTACACAGTTCCTATAGACAATGAAGGGGAGACCTGTGAACCAGAGTTAATTTTAATTTGGACTTTTGTCTGTACTGTGCATTTCTATGGTTGGTCTTACAGTTCCTTGCTTTAGAGCTGTTGGTACAACTCATTGAGCTAATGCGGTAATTACTATATTGAGCTAATGTGATTGATGGGATTTTCATGATATACTCACATGAGGTGACAGTGCATCAAAAAAGTAGTTTGATTGATTTATTGAGGCAGCAGACCTCTCCAATGTGTCCTGGCTTATGTTACCAGAAGGCGACCCTGTTGATTCCATAGTGCTTTGTAATTAAGTTTATAACATTGGTGGAGAGTTTGTGGGCTAGATCCATACTTATTTTCCTGAAGCACCCTATAGACAGGCCATGGCAGCTTCATCACTGTATGGTTTAAGCTTTCATAATTTCAGACTTTGCCATTTTTAATCATTTTCCAAGAACTTGGCTCTACGTTTGAATATTTGGACTCTGTTACGTACTTCCATGCTACTTGAAAGGCTTGTGTAGTTGTAAGGATTGACTTTTCATCCATTTACATTCAGTAGAATGTGCAATTTTTCTTCCTAATATGGGATCTTATGTACTGATCTGCACGCAAACCTACAGAAAGTGAAAGCCTGTTAGGTTTCAAACAGATATGGAATTTGCAATGCAGTCTATACACAAAGAGGTCAAACTGAAAATTGTCCATTCATAGGAGGTCACAAAGCCTATTTAAAAACAAACCTGTGCATGAAGACTTCTAGGACACAGGCAGTGGTCCCCATGACCACTGCCTCCTCCCTTTAGGGCCACCTGACATAATTTCTGAAGGGAGAGCTGTCCTTCTGAGAATCTGTTACAAATCTGTAACCATCCTTAGGAATATGTGAACATTCATTACCACCCCACTGTGGGAGTTGGTAACTTTTGCAGCAGCAATTGTGGTGACAAAACACTGATACATTAAATTGAGAATTGCAATTGGGAGACCCCCTTCTAGTTACAATTTGTAATAAGTTGCAAAAGGTATTTTGCGAGTCAGAAAAGATTAAAATACATTTGCATTCTTGCATTTGGTGGGTACAAAGCCTGTAAGTTCGGGAATCAAAGGCCTTGTGACCACAAAATGAAATAATACATTCGGTCCATGCTCAGTGGAGAGCCAGCCTTTTGCTTCCTTTGTTTTCACCCTAGTCCTCTGAAAAAGGGCTATATCCACAATGATTTTGGATAATATGATATTGTGGCACTGCAGCAGCTTTTTTCATTACTTTGATCATGGTCTGTTGATAATGAAGAGCTTTTTATAAAGTTCAGGGTTTTCTATGCAATTTTTGTGTTTCTGGATGTGCTTGTCAGCTTTAGATAAGGTTTGTACCCAGTAAGTGAAGGAAGGGTATTTGAAAGTAATCAAACAGTCAGCAGCAAATGATTCAAATATTGTAAAGATGTTGGATGTAGCAATGATTAAGTCTGTTATGACCCCTTCATAATGGTTTCTGGAGGAACTGATGTATGTTATTCTCATTATGGAAGGTGTGAGGGTCATAGCCTCCTGGTGTGATATATAATTCTAACATAGGCTAAAGTTGTCTAATGGACAAGTTACTTACCTTTGGTAAGCATTATCTGGAATAGACTATATCTAACAAAAGATTCCTTACCTTTGACTTTCCCCAGGCACTAGATCCGGAAGATTTTTCATGAACAGTACCCCTGTCCACCTCCTTTCTCCAGAAAAATTTCACACCATTTCATGTAGGCCAATCAATCACACAGTCTACCTTTTTTGCTCCTCCCTATCCCTCTAAAGAAGAGGAGCGACTCTACTGTCTGGACCCAAGTAGGGCGTTGTTGTTCTACCTTAATCGCACATGAGAGTCCCTGGTGGATCGCCAACTCTTTGTGGAGTATACTGGTGTGAAGAAAGGCAGAGAGGTGCAGAACTTGACCATCTCTAGATGGGTCATGAACATCTGCTATGCACTGGCCAAGAAGCAATGTCTTGAGAGTCCATACCACCAGAGCTAAAGCTACGGCCACTGCGTGGGCATGCAAAGTACTGGTGATGGATATATGCCAGGCAGAAACTTAGGCATCTCTCCACACCTTTACCAAACACTACTGTCTGGACAGTCAGGTCTGTAGGGATGGGCACTTTGCCCGTTCAGTCCTGCAGGACTTCCTTGTTTGGAATTGGTCCACAGACCTTTCTCTGGGGAGGTATTGCTTGGGTATCTATTCAAAGGTAAGGAATGAGAGACTATGGGCCACATTACGAGTTTGGCGGTCGGACTGCCAGACCACCATGTTGGCAGTTCCGAAAACACTGCCATTTTGACGGTCTCCCAGACCGCCCTATTACGAGTTATTTAGGCCCGACCGCTGACCACCAACCAAAAAAGGCAGACCGGCAGTGAAACGGAGACCCAGAGATAGGCAGTCCGAACTCCAGCACCGACGTCTCTGCGACCAACCGCTGACCGTGTTACAAGTTCAAAGTTGCAGTGCCGCGCACCCATGGCAGTCAGCCAATGGCGGTCCGAACAACGGCGGTCCGCGGTCACCAAAGTAATTCACAACAGCGCAATGGACACACTCGACACACCTGCAAATCACACTATAAAACACACCCCTCCAAACACCACAGTCCTTTGCATTTACAAGGCAAAACAAACAAGCTAGAGCAATATATTTATCACACAGGACAATTACTTGGTACCACTTTTTTAAGCCTTCCCGTACAACACCCTGCACACACTTTTGGCCAGTCACACCCTTTTGTACTACCCCTCTTTAGTAAGTCACTGTCACCTGTGATATTGTTTTTTATTCCGCCATGGCACATATTAAAAATCCCTGCTTCACCAATGAAGAGTTAATAGTCATGGTGGATGACATTATACGAGTAGAGCCACAATTGTTCGAGCACATGCCCAGCGCACTCCTCTCAGCAGGAAAATAGAAATGTATGAGAGGCTTGTCGACAGAGTGAATGATGTAGGCACCACCCTGTGCACAAAGTACTACATCAGGAAGAAGTGGAATGACCTCAGGAGAAAGGTCTGTTCCATGGTTTCCTGGCACCATCTGCAGACTAAGAAGAATGGTGGTGGCCCTCCCAGTGCCCCATTACAACTCTTTCCCTGGGAGGAGAAGGTCTTGGCCATCCTGTATCCTGAGGGCTTAACAAGAATACTTAGGGGAGTGGAGTCTTGTAAGTCACAACTAGAAAAATTTCACCAAAATGTTATGTCATGCATGCTCATTGCCCACCTTGTGCCACCTTCACTGTTATTCCACTCACCAGCCCAGTGTCCTCTGCAACAAAGACCGCTGTCAGTCAAGTCCCAAATGAAGTGTGCTCACCTAGGAGGATAACATTTCTATACTGTGTGTAGTACAGGACTGATATGACTGCTAAGGCCAGGAGGCTCCGTTACTGGTACTCCACTCAGCCAGCCCAGTGTCCTCTGCAACAAAGACCCCTGTTTGTCAACTCCCAATTGAAGTGTACTCACCCGGGAGGATAACATTTGTACAGTGTGTGAAGTTCAGATACTGACAGGACTGCCAAGGCCAGGAGGCTCTGTCACTGTTTCTCCACTTAGCCAGCCCAGTGTCCTCTGCAACAAAGACCCCTGTTTGTCAGCTCTCAAATGAAGTGTGCTCACCTGGGAGGATAACATTTGGAGAGTGTGTGTAATACAGGTACTGAAAGGACTGATAAAGCCAGGAGGCTCTGTCACTGTTACTCCACTCAGCCAGCCCAGTGTTCTCTGCAACAAAGACCCCTATTTATCAACTTCCAATTGAAGCGTACTCACCTGGGAGCATAACATTTGGGCAGTGTGTGTAGTACAGGGACTGACAGGACTGATAAGGCCAGGATGCTCTGTCACTGTTACTCCACTCAGCCACCCCAGTGTCCTCTGCAACAAAGATCCCTGTTTGTCAACTCTCAGTTGAAGTGCACTCACCTGGGAAGATAACATTTGTACTGTGTGTGTAGTACAGGGACTGACAAGACTGCTAAGGCCAGGAGGCTCTGTCTTTCCAACTCAAAACCCAAGCCCAGTGTATACCTGCCCAAATACCCATGTTCGTTAACTCACTATGGAAGTCTACTCTCCTGGGAGGATCACATTTCGCTAGGGTTGAGAACTAGTTAGAGTGACCTGAATGTAAAGCACAATGGGCCCTGTTTTGCTAACTCCAATCAAAAACTCAGTATACACTTGCCCCAATGCATCTGTTAGTGAACTCTCATAGGAAGTTTACTCACCTGGGAGGATACAATTTGTCTAGTATTGGGAACTAGGGGAGTGACTTGAATGCAATTACTATGAGGCACTGTTCAAGTGACTCCAAATAGCAGAACAGTGGTCACTGGTCCTGTCGCGTAGGTTCTCATTATCCTAATGAGACTACTGGCTTTGGGCGGCAGAATCACTTGTACTGCGGGGGACTGAGTCTGATCCTGCACCATGTGACACCTGTCGGCCTAATCCAGGTTTGTTCCAGCTAACTAGCAGTGCCTCACCTCCACCCAAGAGCAGGGATGATTGGGGCAACCAGGCACATGACATACATGACTCCTCAGGGGAATCGTGGTCATTCAGATCTCATTGTTTTCTCTCATTAGTCGCACATATGCAAGAACAATCAGAGGCAGAGTAAGGTTCAATAAGGTTTTATTGAAGTAACTGCATCTTAGATAATAAAGCATATATTGCAATAACTAAGATGATGAAGCACAATAAGATTAATGTTGTGACAAGGAGAGTAAAACACAAGAATAACGCTACCATACTGTCACTAAGGTTTGTAGGGATAATTCCTACCTAAGCTATGTTAGAGCACAGCATGTTCAGCTCCAATTCTGCCTGAGTACAAATGTGATTTGTATGCAATCCGGGGTTGTCTCACCCTCATTGAAGGTTACATAGTGGAAACCAGTGGCACTAGAGATTACTCTGATGACCAGATGTTTTTTGTTGTCCCTTGTGTGTAAGTGTTGTGCTGCAAGCATGTCTGTTTGCAAAGCTCTGAGAATGTATGTGTGTTCAACTGTCCAAACTTTACTGGAAAAGTCTGGACGTATTAAGTCATATAAGGGTTTTATACGTGAAGCGTAATCTGGAATGTGAGTTCTGCCAAAATGTAGGAAACCCAATAGGGATTGGAGTTTCTTAATGGTATTTGGAGGTTGTAATTGTGCGCATTTTTCCAAGAATTGTGGTGGTAGGATCTTTCTTTCACTTGATAGCTTGTATCCCAAAAACCAGACGCTAAGGAAGGCTATTTATAAATTAAATTTATAGCTGAATTCGGCAAATGCCACAACCATACGGGCTACCCGTCTTAGATGTTGCAGTAATATATCATCCATGAGATAGATAGATATCTACATAGGACAATGCTTCAGGGTCAATGTCGTGCGATATTGAAGTCACACAAGCTGCGAACAGTCCTGGACTGTTCTTATACTCCTGTGGTAAATGACAGAATTTTTCTGGGAGCCTAGTGCGCTGAAACTTGTTAAGTCTCTACTCTCAAGCGCTATATTTTGGCAGAAGAAACCACTGGAAATATCCAGTGTTGTTTTGTATTTTTTACACACTATGTTGTTCATGAGTGCTGTGCTGTATGAGTTTTCTATAGCATATGTGCGTGTATGACTGTTTAAATGTCTGTAGTCTAAAACTATTCTGTACGAATGGTCCGGTTTAGCTACTGGGAATAAGGGATTATTCATTGGTGAGACACAGGGTTTGATTACATCCTGGTACTCCAGTTGTGTGAGGATTTCCCTCATGGGTGCTTTAGCATCATGTTTTATTGGATACTGGGGTTGAGGTTTATTTTTTAATGGGAATTACATGATAGGGGGAATCTTTATCCCACCCTACGTGGTTGCGATATAACGCAGTTGCCTGCGCCAATGCCCAATCTATGGTGTAGGATTCTGCAAACTCATCGGGAACAAGAGGCAAGAAAAAAGGTTTGATAACATCTTCCCCATATGAGCAAGTACGGACAAATTCAGGTGGCCTACCCTTTCGGCCAGTCGAATATCATATATATTTAGGACGCAGTCCCAAAAGATTGCGTCGATTGTGCATTTGCTGTCTCCTTCTAACTGTAACTGGAACTCTGCAATTCCCTCGCCACTTTCTTCCATCGAAAGATCACCGACCTACACAACAGCTTCGGACCCCAAACCCCTCCACCCACCACTGAACCAACAGCTCCAGCCACTACCCTCAACGCCTGGACTCCCGTCAGCACCGAAGAGACCAAAATCACCATGAACACTATCCACTCCGGCTCCCCATCGGACCCATGCCCCCATCACATCTTCGACAAAGCCGACGCCATCATCGCCCCCTATCTCTAAAGCATCATCAACAGCTCGTTTGCTTCTGCCACCTTCCCCGAGAACTGGAAACACGCGGAAGTCAACGCTCTCCTGAAAAAACCCACGGCTGACCCCAACGACCTGAAGAACTTCCGCCCCATCTCTCTTCTCCCCTTCCCAGCCAAGGTCATCGAGAAGGCCGTCAACAAGCAACTGACCAACTTCCTTGAAGACAACAACCTGCTCGACCCCTCCCAATCGGGCTTTCGCACTAACCACAGCACGGAAACTGCCCTCATCGCAGCCACCGACGACATCAGAACCCTGATGGACAATGGAGAAACTACCGCCCTCATCCTACTGGACCTCTCGGCTGCATTTGACACCGTATGCCATCGCACCCTAATAACCCGCCTCCGCTCCACTGGAATCCAAGGTCAGGCCAAAACTGGATCACCTCGTTCCTTTCTGACCGTACTCAAAGAGTCTACCTCCCGCCCTTCTGCTCAGAACCCACCAAGATCATCTGCGGCGTTCCTCAAGGCTCTTCGCTCTGCCCTACACTCTTCAATATATACATAAGCCCCCTTGCGAACATCGTTCGCAAACACAACATCAACATCATCTCCTACGCTGACGACACACAGCTGACACTCTCCCTCACCAAAGACCCAGCCACCGCTAAAGCCAACATCCATGATGGAATGAAGGATGTCGCAGAATGGATGAAGCTCAGCCGCCTGAAGCTGAACTCTGACAAGACGGAGGTCCTCATCCTCGGACACTCCCCGTCCACCTGGAACGACTCATGGTGGCCCACAGCTCTAGGCACCGCACCAACCCCCTCTGACCACGCTCGCAACCTCGGATTCATCCTGGACACCCTCCTCACCATGACCAAGCAAGTCAACGCTGTCTCGTCCGCCTGCTTCTACACCCTCCGCATGCTCCGAAAGATCTTCCGCTGGATACCCACCGACACTAGGAAAACCGTTACCCACGCCCTCATCACAAGCCGACTGGATTACGGAAACACCCTAAACTCAGGAACCACCACCAAGCTACAGAATCGTCTCCAGCGAATACAGAACGCCTCCGCACGCCTCATCCTTGACATACCGAGCCACAGCCACATATCCACCCACCTGAAGCACCTGCACTGGCTACCTGTCAACCAGAGGATCACCTTTAGGCTCCTCACCCACGCACACAAAGCCCTCCACAATAAGGGCCTCGAATACCTCAATAGACGCCTCTCGTTCTACACGCCCACCCGCCAGCTCAGCTCCGCCAGCCTTGCTCTCGCCACCGTCCCTCACATCCGCAGAACCACCGCTGGAGGCAAATCCTTCTCCTATCTGGCAGCCAAGACATGGAACTCCCTCCCCGTTCACCTGAGAACCACCCAGGACCACCTCGCATTCAGGAGACGCCTAAAGACCTGGCTCTTTCAGCTGCAGTAAAATCCCCCCCCTAGCACCTTGAGACCCTCACGGGTGAGTAGCGCGCTCTATAAATGGATTGATTGATTGATTGATTGATTGATTGTAACGTTACTTTGTACACCCTATCAGGCGTGGAGACGCGCATGTCCACAGTTTTGTTAACGCGTCCCTCTATGATAATTTATTACACATTAGGACTCGTTTTAGGCCAATTAATCTTTTCACCCAGTTGGGAGACACCTTAGGACGAGATAGCTAATCAATATATCAATCAATACGTAAATAATGTCATCAATATTTATTACCACAATGCATTTAACTTTAGTCAAAGTCATTAATCAACTCAAGACGCTACAATGACCTTGCAGTCATGAATAACCACACCAGTTTAGTAGAACTTTATGAAGTTTATTCCCTATTGTTTACAATTCTAAGAGCAAGTGTGTTAATTTCAAAAGCAAAACACTCATTAACATTGTCATAATTTGGCAACTCAAATAAGACTTCATCAAAGCAAGGAACGCAACTATTAGAACATAACACAGCGTCAACATAGGTCAACTTTAGCAGAGTGTCATCAATGTGTCAGTTCAACAATGCATAGATTCAGTACTTTGTCTATTTGCGTCAGTATAATGAACCCCTATCCTAACCATTGATTAGCATTAGCATGTTGGGCTTCATGCAAAACAATTTAGAACACCAAATTGGAAAACATCTAGCTATGGACTCTATCAAAAGTAGGCAGTTGGCACCTAGAAAGGAAAGCAAACAGACAAATCACAATTTCATTGTCATAGTTACCCTCCAAGGTTTAGGACAGCACTCAGGTTCAGTCTTCATCTTCAGGACATCAGTTGATACACCATCAGTCAAAACTCAATGAAAAAGGCAAAAGGGACACTTCCCTCATAAGGAGGTAAAGTGTAAAATGGACAATCTAAGGAAAAGGATGGTTTAAGTAAAACCAATAAGTCACCAAACAAAGTGACAAAGTTTCTAGATCAAATCGACAGCATTTCCCTTACCAATCTCTCTGACTCCCAGTGTCATGGGTTTTTATCCCTTTTTCGTTGTACATTCCCCTAAAACTTAATTGGTTAAATGTTGCACCCCACTATCTTTAGCCAATGGAAAATAGATTATGTCATTAAATCTTTCACCCCACATTAGGTCACAGACAGTTTATTGGTCCATATGATTGACGTCTTCAGAGGTAGCACGTCCGGTATGATTTCATCCTTCTGTAATTCTTTGCACATCTTTTGGTCAGTAGCCCCATTGTCTGTACCGGTTTGAGCGACCTTGTACATTACATTAATCTACACTGTTGCATTTTAGTTAAAACTTTTCTACAAGCAATATGAATTTCATGAGAACGGATCTACTATGGTTACATTCAGCTTCTAGTTTGAAGAAAACAAGAGGTCATGTCCTTTTGCGAGTCAGCACACTGCATATTCAGAAAAATACATTTAATATGAGAGCCAGGCAGCTAAGCTTCGGCTCATGCTAACTTAAGGCCTACAAAGTTTATTAGCAAAACTTCAATAATATAATCATTAATAATTAGAATAAAGCTGTTCAACTGCAATAATTCTTAAACATTAGTCGTCTTCATTAGTCCAGGTATACATTGGCGGCCACTCCCCGTGGTCACATTTTAGATGCACGTTTTAGCAAAACCTAATAATACATTCTCTATGCGGCATTATCACACATTAATTCATAAACATTTCATGTTAATATAGATTATATAAACTACACTCTCTCAGTCCCTCCTCTGATGACGTTCGTCATCACACAAACCTTTCCCTTTCAGCCTTTCTCTTTCAATTTTTCACCTTGCGCATAATGCGCATTTCAGCATCTTGTCTTTAGTGTGAACTTTCCCAGATTTCATTAAACATTTTCTCCCTTTCATTTTCTTCGTTTCTTTTACTTCGCTTTGTCCAATTTCTTTTAATTCTGTCATTAACTTTGCATGCTCCCCATAAACCCAATAAACAGGTCAGAACAATTAATAGACCCCCCCTAGTATTTTTTCAAGAACCCCGTTCCAAATATTGCTAAACCAGCTCCCTACTCTGGCAATTCCTTTTCAAACTTTCTCCCACACTCCAGGCTCCTTCAGTTCCTTCAAATCTGCACTATCTCTTGTTAGGTTAGTAAGCATACCTCTAATCTTTTTACTATTATCTGGAATAAATGAGCAGCAATGACGCTCGTTCAGCATCTTACAGACTCCGCCGCTTTTTGCTAAAAGAATGTTGAAAGCAAGCCGATTTTGAAGAGTCATAGCTCTTTCCGCAGCAAGTTCAGTATCCATCAGGAGTATAGCCCCTGTAAAATTTGTCAACATGTTATCCACAATAGTAGACAACTTTCACATTTTTATGGAGTTTAAAATAACCCCTACTGAAGGAATTATGGCTCCAAATATGTCACCAATGACAGCAGCCGCTGTCTCTCTCTTTTGTCTTGCATGTTGTAATTCAGACATTTTAGGTATTTGCTTTAAGTCATCAATCTGGTAAATCTTTGGGAAAACTATTCCCAAATAACACGTCCCATACCATCCCTTAGGGAGACGGTAATAAGCATTAAGTCCACAGATATAATAGATCCCAGGGATCGCTGGGTCCTGTCCATTTAACATGAATGTCCATTTACTCTGAAACAAAAACACATGCCTGCATTCACTCGTTCCCAGAAATAAAGTGTCATGATCAGATTTTGGCCTATATATACAAAGCCTGCCTACATGTAATGCATCTATAGCTAATTTGCCTTGCGTCTTTATTGCAGTGTAAGCATAATCATTTGCATATGTGCGTTTTTCTAATCCCTTTCCTAGTCTCTCTTTCAATTCTTTGAGTCTATCATCAGTATGATCTAAAAAGCTTTTCTCTACAGGTGTTAATAAGCAAGTCAGATTGTTGCGGTGTGCATAAGCTGTCCCAAATGTCTGTGTTGGTTCAAAGAAACCTCTAACTAATTTTATACTATGCTCTTTAGCTAATTTGTTCAGAAACTCAATCACAGGCACAAAGGAAAACACCACATCTAAATTAGAATAAAAATATTGCACATGTTCCTGGACATAGAATCTTGTTAGTAGCAAACTACAGCTTATCCCGTACGTTAATGGCAGACTATGATAAGTGACCCCTTCTTGTACTGACGTAGGAATCTTTGTGCACACATAACAGTTTCTCGCATCCATTGTATCAACATACTCATTCAGTAAGCAATAGAAGACATTAGTAGAGAGTTCCCCTTTTGAATTAGTTCCTCATGCAAATGTTGTGTTTCTTGCTCAAACTTTTCCCACGGTGTTAGTGTAGCAGTCTCAGGTTTTGAAGCATTGTTATTCGCTTTCTTATCCAACCACGGCATACCCACAATCACACCCACAATTATTACTGCACATACAATACCCAAAATAACACTCAACCAACCACACACTTTGCCCTTTTTGTTACTACCTCTATTGTAAGCCATAGTCTGTAAAGAATCAGATAGCAGAATAACTCAAACAAAAAATCAACTTGAGGACGATTTAAAAGCTCTTTTTTTTTCTTCTTGTTGCAAAGTCTCTCTTTCTCTCTACGTGTATTTACAGCGTTTCACTCACCCCAGGACCCTTTGTCTAATCAGGTTAGCAGCTTGTCATAATCGGTTTTTCAAAGACAATTCAGGTTATCAGTGTCACATCCGGTAATTTATTAGTCTCTTTTCTCAGCTTTTCAGCCTTCAATCTCAATTTTAACACAGTCTCTTGCTCAAAGTGATTTCAGGTACCGTAGTATTGACCTGGCACTTCTCGATCAAAACAAAACGCTAAGAACTCTTGTTGCCATTCAGATGTCGTTGCGTATGCCCATTCAGGACCTGCGTACCTTCTATTTGCGACTCTTTTTCTTTTCAGTCTGCGTTCATTCTGCAGTTCTCCTTCACTAAGATCCTCTCTTCTGGTTGTATCAATTTCTTCTGCTATTGTTTCACCTGGTACGACCTTTTCTCTTGCAGCTTGTTTCTTTGGCCAGTTATCACCCTTATGCGTCTTCTTCCTGCTCAGCCTTTCAGGACGCTGAACAGCACCCTCCTCTTGTGCTATGGTGTTTTTTCTTGACGGACCTGCAACTGGCTCAGGAGATGTCGGTGTGCTTTGACCTCCCTCTGCTCTTTCCCCCTCTTCTGCTGGGTCTGTAACGGGTTCAAGCTCTAACTCGTATCTGTCTACTTCTGGGAGAACCTCTCCTTGACTTAGTTCTCCTGCTGCCTCTACTGAGATAGGCTCAGTGTCACCTCTCTTGTACTCGTTTACTGTTTGAGGGACTAGGCCGTCCTCAGTGGGCTCTCCTGCAGTCTCAGTTCCCCTTTGGCTGTTCTCTGGCCCTGAGACTTCCTTCTCTGGAATTGCTGAGTCGGAAACTTCAAGTTCCTCATCAGTCGGACATGTCACCTTCTTTGTGTGACTGACATATATCCAGTTTGGAACGCCTGCACATTTCACAGCAGTGGTTGTTGTCAGTATTACTTGATATGGCCCCTTCCAGCGCGGCTCCAAACATGACTTTCTCATGTGCTTCTTGACAACCACCCAGTCACCGGCTTGCAGGGTGTGACCTGGATCACTGATCGGTGGCAATGTGTTAGCCTCCACCTGGTGGGAAAAAGAGCGGACCACATCAGCCAAACCTTTGCAGTAGTCCAACACCATATCACCTGTGATATTCACAAGAGCATTTGCAGGTACTGCAGGTAACCTCATAGCTCTGCCCATGAGAATCTCATGGGGGCACAGTCCTGTCTTCTTATCAGGTGTGTTTCTCATTGACATCAGCACTCAAGGAAATGCATCTGGCCACTTCATATTGGTAGCTGCACACATTTTTGCCATTCTCGACTTCAAGGTGCCATTTATCTGTTCTACTACTCATGATGCTTCAAGCTACAATGCAGCTTCTGTTCAATGTTTAATGCAGCACACAAGAGCTTAATCACCTCATTGTCGAAGTGTCTGCCCCTATCTGATTCTAAAGAGACCGGAAATCCGAACCTTGGTATTAGCTCTCTAAGCAACAGCTTTGCAACTGTGAGACTGTCATTCCTACGTGTAGGGTAAGCTTCGATCCAGTGGCTGAAAACACACACAATCACCAACACGTACTTCAAGCCTCCACACATTGGCATTTCAATGAAATCCATTTGCATCTTGCTAAACGTACCTCTAGCTCTCCCTATGTGGCTCAAAGTTACCACAGTCCCTTTTCCTGCATTCATCTGTTGACAGATGATGCACCTGTGACAGGTAACCTCTGCGGCTTGTCTGAATTTCGGATTGAACCAGTCAATTTTGAACAATCTGATCATTGCATCTCTCCCAAGATGTGCCTGCCCATGACAAAGCCTTGCAAACTGTGACAAAAGGCTGTTTGGCAAAACCAACTTCCCCTCCTCTGAGACCCACAAGTCGTCAGCTCTTTGTACGCATTGCAGTCTCTGCCAAGAACGTTTTTCTTCTCTGCTAGCACGGCCCTGCAGTGATTTTAGCTCATCTAAAGTATCAACTACTCTTAATGCAAAGTTCAAGCATGTTTCATTTTCAGTTTGCGGTAACAATTCCCACTGTTCCTTGAACGATATATAGTTCAATGCACAAAATCTTGCGACTTGATCTGCATAGCCGTTTCCCATTGACACAAAGTCTTGCGACTTAACATGAGCATTGCATTTCACCACGGCAATTTCAAGAGGCAACTGAATCGCATGTAACAAATCCTTAATTTGTTCGCCATTTTTCACTGGCGAGCCAGAGGAGGTCGTGAAACCCCTCTATGACCACAATTGGCCAAAATCATGTACAATTCCGAATCCATATTTGCTGTCAGTATAGATAGTGACTTTAGGATTTCCAGGTGAGTGGCATGCCTTAGTAAGGGCAATTAATTCAGCCACTTGTGCGGAATACACTCTCTCGAGCCAGGAAGCTTCTATAATACTGGTGATTGTACACCCAGCATAACCGTCTCTCAGTATTCCGACTGAGTCTCTCAAGCAGGAACCATCAACAAACATAATACAGTCATTTTCATCTAACTGTGTATCTTTAATGTCAGGTCTGGGTTTGGTACATAGTTCTGTTACCTCAAGACAGTCGTGCTCCACTTCCTCTGCATTATTAATCTCAGTGTTTTCAACAGGAAGTAGAGTTGCCGGGTTCAATACAGTACATCTCTTCAAGGAGACATTAGGTGACCCCAAAATAATTGTCTCATATCGGGTAAGTCAGACATTTGTCATGTGCTGGGTTTTAGTTCGGGTTAACAGAATTTCAACTGAATGTGGAACCATTACTGTTAAGGGATGTCCCATCACTATGCCTTCACACTGGGTGAGGCTCCGACCAACTGATGCAACTGCGCGCAAACAACCCGGTAAGGCTGCTGCGACTGGGTCCAAAGTAGCTGAAAAATATGCTACAGGGCGGTTTGCACCTCCATGGACCGGTGTTAAAACAGACAAAGAACAAGCATCACGTTCATGACAGAACAGTAGAAAAGGCTTCATGTAATCAGGCATACCTAAGGCTGGTGCCCTACACAAGCACTCTCTCAATTCCAGAAATGACTCAAGCTCTTCCTCTGACAGAATTATGGTATACGGGTCATCCTTAGTTTCCTTGCCTGTCAGCTTTATCAATGGTTTAGAGATGATCGAAAAATTGGGAATCCACTGGCGACAGTAGCCCACTATTCCCAAAATCATCCTGACATCTCTCTTTGTTGTCGGGGGGTTCATCTGGAGTATGGCCTTCACCCTTTCTTTTGATATTCTCCTGGACCCTTTCTCAATCAAATGCCCTAAATATTTCACCTCTTTTTGACAGCACTGCAACTTCTGTGGGGACACTTTGGGGGTCATTCTGACCCTGGCGGTAAAATCCGCCAGGACCAACGACCGCGGGAGCACCGCCAACAGGCTGGCGGTGCTCCCATGGGCATTCTGACCGCGGCGGTACAGCCGCGGTCAGAAACGGAAAACCGGCGGTGTACCGCTGGTTTCCCGCTGCCCTGGGGAATCCTCCAAGGCGGCGCAGCTTGCTGCGCCGCCATGGGGATTCCGACCCTCATACCGCCATCCTGTTCCTGGCGGTTTTGGCCGCCGGGAACAGAATGGCGGTATGGGGTGTCGTGGGGCCCCTGGGGGCCCCTGCAGTGCCCATGCCAATGGCATGGGCACTGCAGGGGCCCCCGTAACAGGGCCCCACAAAGATTTTCAGTGTCTGCCATGCAGACACTGAAAATCGCGACGGGTGCAACTGCACCTGTCGCACCCCTTCCACTCCGCCGGCATCCTCATGGAAGGGTGTTTCCCGCTGGGCTGGCGGGCGGCCTTCTGGCGGTCGCCCGCCAGCCCAGCGGGAAACCCAGAATACCCGCTGCGGTCTTTTGACCGCGCAGCGGTATTCTGGCGGTCCCAGCCAGGCCGGCGGCTTCTGCCGCCGGCCGGGGTCAGAATGACCCCCTTTATGTCCGTTCTTTCCCAAATGATTCAATAAGGCAATTGTGTCATACCTACAGTCGTCTTTTGTTCTGGACGCAATCAGTAAGTCATCAATGTACTGCACTAGAGTCGAACTGAAAGGCAGTTCTAATGACACCAAGTCCTTCTTCGATATCTGATTGAAGATGGAAGGTGATTCAGAAAACCCTTGAGGAATTCTGCACCAACTGTACAGCTTGTCCAGGAATTTGAAACTGAAGAGAAATTGGCTGTCCTCATGAAGAGGCACCGAAAAGAATGCTTGACACAGGTCTACGACTGTGAACCACTCTGTATCACACGGAACCTGAAACATGATTACTGCTGGATTTGGCACTATGGGGCAACATTTTACCACAATCTCGTTTATTTTCCTCAAAACCTGCACAATTCGAACCTTCCCACAAGGCTTTTTCAGACCCATTATTGGTGAATTACATGGGCTGCTCAATACTTCCTTCAGAACTCCTTGCTTTACAAAGTCCGCAATTATTTGTGACACCTGAATAAGGACATCTTGTGCCATGTGGTATTGCGGAACCTGAGGAAACACTGCATTCGGCTTAAACTGTACTTTAACCGGTTCTACTCCTTTTATCAATCCCACTTCCTTTCCTGTTAAGTCCCACACTTTCTCTGTCACTGTTCCCTGTAACTCAGCTGGTAAGTCAGTCACTGTAAGCATCGGGAATAAGGTTATCAAAGGATAGTCTTCGTTGGTGCTTTCCGACTCTAGATCTGTAAATTGCCCTTCATCCCCTTCATCATCACTGTTTGTCTGCACCTCAATCCCTCCATTAGAACAGGTAATCGAACATTTAGTCTTGCACAGTAAGTCTCTTCCCAATAGGGACACAGGACTTGAATCACAGACTACAAACGTATGCAGTCCCTGGAAGCTTCCAATCTCAAACTGAACTGGGTCAGTAATCGGGTTTGTCAAATACTGATTTGCTGCTCCTACCACTCTTATAGTACGCCCTGAAAGTGGCAGTTTCGGGACCTCTGCACTTCTAACTGTAGAGCGTGTAGCTCCCGTATCCACCAAGAATGATACCTTGTGACCCATCACCTTTCCCTCTACATAGTGTCCCCTCTGATCTACTTCTAGGGACGCTGCAAGCCTGCACTCCTCACTGTCTGAACTGTCATCCGCCCATTCATCATTCATTCCATCTTCACCACGCAATGGGAATTGCTGCACTGTGTTATTTTGACTTATCATTTGGCCTGTGACCTGCTGAGGAAGCATCACCTGTTGCTGTCCCATTGGAGCTAATGGTAATTGCATTTGCTGTCTAGGTACCATGGGAACCTGCTGTTGTACCTGCTGCACCTGTGCCGGTTGAACACGGGGCATTTGTATTTGCTGCATGGGCTGTAACCCCTGCATCTGAACCATGTTATTTTGGAGGTTCTGATTTTGACCTCTCACTTTTGGACCTCTCACATTTTGAAATGTACCGATATCAGTGCTTTGTTGAACGACACCATCCTGCACCATATTTGGGCATTCCCTCTTCCAATGCCCCATGCCCCCGCACGCGTGACATGGTGACATCTTTTTCATCCCTTGTACGTCATTTTGAACCACAACATTATTCAAATCTGGACCGCGATTCACAAAACCTCGACCTCTCGGTTGCGCCTGAATCCCATTCCCCTGCATACCTGCCTGCGCTGCCTTAATCTGCATCACCATCACTTTCTCCTTTAACTTTCTCTGCTTCAACTCAATCTCATCACTGCAGTATTTTGCATACTGTAACACCTCATCAATCGGCTTCGCTTGCCAACAGATCAAATGATTCTTAATCATCTGGCTCACTTCTGGCCTCAGCCCTTCAACAAATCTGAATACAAGATGGTTCATGTCTTTCGGCTTAATAGTCTCAGTGCCACTGTAATATTTGAACGCTTTCAACAATCTCTCATAGTAAGCATGAATAGATTCTTTAACCTACTGTGAGGTTTGATCGATTTTCTGCCAATCAGTCACTTTCGGCGACACCTTTTGCTTTAAAAACTCAATCACTTTATGATAGTACTTCATCACCTCTTCGGATGGTGCTCCAGTCACCTTATCCCTTGCCGGCTCCTGTGTCGGCCAGTCCACACCTCTCTTGCACCCAAGCCATAAGTCAGGTGGAACAATGATCTCAAACAAGGTAATTAAGTCTTCCCAGAGACATTTCGCAAGCTTTACGAATCTATCTGTCTGCTGGTACCATTCTATTGGCTTTTCCCTCAACCTGAGATAATCATTTGTGAAGGACAGAATGTCTCCCCTAGACCACGGTACATGGACTAGAACCCCTCCGGCTGTTTCTCTCATTGGGAGTATCTTTACTGTCCCAGTGTCTGCTGAGGCTTTAGTCGGACTTGATCCCGGACTGTCACCTTTCTCCTTATCTCTTTTCTTTGCCCATCTACCTTCCCACTTTTCTAAGGCTCCCCAAATCTGGGCACTTTGCAGTATTTCTTTAAGATGCGCTTTTATTCCGGCAGACCTCATGTGGTCAAAATCCTTAGTGTCAAAGTCCAGTCCGTAGCTTCTCTTCAAACGTTTAGTATTCTCAATATCAATATTGTATTTATTTGCCAGGTTCGCCAACCTCTGATGTACCTTGCCTACGTCCTTAGTGATTTTGGGGCACAGATACCTTAATTCTGCTTCTGTGTATGATTCTAATCTGTTTACCCCTATTGTTCCTTCCACTAGTTCAGCAGCTTCCACACCCAGCCTCATAAAGTTTAAGTAATCATCTCTCTATGATCTTTCTGCACTTACTGTAACAGGTTGTGGAGTTTTGCTATTTCCCAACCACTCATTTAGTTGTTGCACGGAAAAGCCTTGCAACAAGATACTTCCTGGTGCTTGCGATGCATCCGCACTCATCATATGTGGGGCTAACACACTTGTCCCTACTTGTCTCATTGCCTCCAAAGGAGACCCAATTGGACTATGGTCTAACAGAGACCTGAGGTGTTCGGCTGTTTGCGATCTTGGTGATATTGATCGGGGGGTTCCTGTGAACCCATCCCTCATTAATTCCTGGGCCCCCACCCCTTGATCACATGTGACTGGTTTACCCTGCGCATATAGTGGTACAGGTGGACCAACAGTAATTGGTAATGATATGGCGGCTGGTGTCTGACCTGGTCCCAAACCTTGCGGAGCAGTAACTCCCAAAGCTTGACTCACTGTAGCTGGTGCAGGTTCTAACGGAGATCCTGCTGCTGGGCTGTAACTCGGAATCAGCTGTTGCTGGGGCAGCACTTGCGGAGTTGGCTCAATCTGCACTAACCTCGATTTTATATATATCGGATCAGGCGGCACTATTAGATTCGTAGTCATCTCTAGTACTTGAACGTCTGGATAGATTCTCTGTGTCTGCGGTGGAGGTTGCAACTGTATCTGCATGTCTGGTGCAGTGGGCACACTAACACCACTTTGTGTCAAAACCGTATCATTAGTCTGTACTGTATCTGTAACTCCCTTATCCTGCGCCTGGTTCCCAGGACCCGCACTAGTGCTCGGGCCTTGTCATTTACTGCATAAGGTGGCGGGCGATCATGCAACAACTGATTAAGAAAGTCTTCATCGTCTGAGTCATCTTCTTTTATCCAAGACCTTTTAGTCTCTTTAGGCTTATTAGAGTCCTTGTCTGTCTTACAGGTGACTTTCTTTCCCTGCGTCTCGTCTCCCTGTGTTATTGCTGGAAACAATTTGAGTCCGTCAACTATCCCCCGTCTCCACATTTTGCTCTCATTGTCCCATCTAGCTTCAGCTAAAGTCTTCTCTGCCCTTTTCATTCTCCTTTCAAATTTCTGCTGTCTTTGTCGTATGGCCATCAAATCCCAGACTGCTAATGCCTCATACTGAGCTTGCCTCGGAGGTGGCTTTTGTACACTTAACATCCACCTCAAATTCTCTAAAATTCTCGTATTGAATGTTCCGTGTTCCGGAAACGCTAAACATCCCTCCTTCTCTGTTAGTTTGCGCCACTGTTTCATCCATAAGCAAGGCGCGACTCCCTTCTCCTCCATTACTATATAAGCTGGAGTACCCTCAGGCGGTGTAGGCTCCCCCTCACTCGCCATAATGTATGCGTTTCCTTTCAGAGCGCTCCTAAAAGCCTTGATAAAATTCATCTTTGCGTCTTTTCTTTTGTTTGTATCTAATCAGGTAGTGACTTTAATTCCCAGGACACTCTTCACCCACCTTTCTCAACCTATTGCCTCTCACGGACGGCAGCCAATCCGTGCGCAACCCCTCTCGGCAACTGACCTATCCCAGCGCGGCACCACTGATGTCTCACTCACACACACTGCAGCTGACAAAGTCTTTCGGCTTGTCCTCCTCGCACTAAATTCACACCAAACTAATGCAATATATTGCGAGCACCCTTAACAACCACAACAACAACTCAAATTTGCCGGTTTACTACAGGAAGGGTACACAATCGCTTCAGAACTTTACAGAGATTTCACTTGAAGCCTCAGCCGCTACTTTCTCCTTCTCAGTTCCCACACCCGCAAGCAGAATTCAACCCGCAAATCCTACTCTCGACTTGTCAATGGTTTGTCCTAGTGCACTTTAGAATTTGCCAAATCTCCATCGAAGGTTTCATACACACGATTGACTCAAACTCGACTTGTCAACCACGCCCGATTGACCTATTAAACCGCACAAATTACAACATAAACCCAAGTGTCTCCTACACTTGTCAACATACTCCGGAGTCTTAGACCACGACGGGTCCATATATTACCAACCAACCACGTGGATAATTTTTTAGCACAAAGCGCCACACTCATATGAAGTACACCGACTTCCCTACTCTCATACTATGGAGTACGCCCACTCCTACTAAAACAACATTACCTGGCCTAAACATACACAAACTTCACAATCACCTGCCAAATGCATAAGCTGAGCAAGCGCAAATTCTACACCACACATACTAAAATGCCGAGAACATTCCCAAAACACTTAGGCAGGCTCTGAGATCACAGGAAAGTCATGGTGAATTTAGAAACACATCATCTCTCCAATTTGCATAATCTCAGAAAAACAATCTAAACAGTAATTCTTCATCCT